>NW_003303755.1:3630085-3674746 GCF_000142945.1 Phytophthora infestans T30-4
ACAAATCAACCCAACGGTCGAACATTCCCACAGAGGCTTGTCGCCGTACCAAACTAGCCCACCGGGGTGGCACACACACACACAGGCTCGGGACACCTCATCTTGCGCTCCGGGGAGATCTTGCAGCCAGGACCGATACTCGAGTCCGTTGGTCGGAGTCGAACCGCCGAGGCAGTTCCGAGTCGGTGTTTCCACCCCGTTGTAGGTGACATGGAGGTTCGGTTGAGTGCGTAAGAGGTCTGGAGCAGACGCAGTAGCACGCCAGAAGCGCGAGAAGCCGCGAAGGACCGTTGTGAGCGCCGCGATAAAGCAAGAGAAAGGAGCAAAATGGTCATACAGGGGCTCGAACCCTGGACCGCAGCGTTATTAGCACTGTGCTCTACCGACTGAGCTATACGACCGCCAATCGCACACAACACACACAGAAAACAAAATACCGCCCTCATCACAAAACGACTGGATACACACGCACGCACGCTGCACCACGCGCTTCTGCGCGCCTTCGCGCTGCTCTACCACCTCGGCCTCGCCGGTCCGCCCACTTCCCATCCAACTCTTACCTACAATCAACCCAACGTCGAACATCCCACAGAGCTTGTCGCCGTACCAACTAGCCCACGGGGTGGCACACACACACAGGCTCGGACACCTCATCTTGGCGCTCCGGGAGATCTTGCAGCCAGGACCGATACTCGAGTCCGTTGGTCGGAGTCGAGCCGCCGAGGCAGTTCCGAGTCGGTGTTTGCCACGCCCGTTGTAGGTGACATGAAGGTTCGGTTGAGTGCGTAAGAGGTCTGGAGCAGACGCAGTAGCACGCCAGAAGCGCGAGAAGCCGCGAAGGACCGTTGTTAGCGCCGCGATAAGCAAGAGAAAGGAGCAAAATGGTCATACAGGGGCTCGAACCCTGGACCGCAGCGTTATTAGCACTGTGCTCTACCGACTGAGCTATACGACCGCCAATCGCACACAACACACACAGAAAACAAAATACCGCCCTCATCACAAAACGACTGGATACACACCCACGCACGCTGCACCACGCGCTTCTGCGCGCCTTCGCGCTGCTCTACCACCTCGGCCTCGCCAGTCCGCCCCCTTCCCATCCAACTCTTACCTACAATCAACCCAACGTCGAACATCCCACAGAGCTTGTCGCCGTACAAACTAGCCCACGGGGTGGCACACACACACAGGCTCGGACACCTCATCTTGGCGCTCCGGGAGATCTTGCAGCCAGGACCGATACTCGAGTCCGTTGGTCGGAGTCGAGCCGCCGAGGAAGCTCCAAGTCGGTGTTTGCCACGCCCGTTGTAGGTGACATGGAGGTTCGGTTGAGTGCGTAAGAGGTCTGGAGCAGACGCAGTAGCACACCAGAAGCGCGAGAAGCCGCGAAGGACCGTTGTTAGCGCCGCGTGATAAGCAAGCGAAAGGAGCAAAATGGTCATACAGGGGCTCGAACCCTGAACCGCAGCGTTATTAGCACTGTGCTCTACCGATCGACTGAGCTATACGACCGCCGATCGCACACAACACACACAAAAAACAAAAAACCGCCCTCATCACAAAACGACTGGATACACACGCACGCACGCTGCACCACGCGCTTCTGCGCGCCTTCGCGCTGCTCTACCACCTCGGGCCTCGCCAGTCCGCTCACTTCCCATCTAACTCTCACTTACATCTGACCCAAAGGTCGAACATCACACAGAGCTTGTCGCCGTACACTCTAGCCCACGGGGTGGCACACACACACACAGGCTCTGACACCTCATCTTGGCGCTCCGGGAGATCTTGCAGCCAGGACCGATACTCGAGTCCGTTGGTCGGAGTCGAACCGCCGAGACAGTTTCGAGTCGGTGTTTGCCACGCCCGTTGTAGGTGACATGGAGGTTCGGTTGAGTGCGCAAGAGGTCTGGAGCAGACGCAGTAGCACACCAGAAGCGCGAGAAGCCGCGAAGGACCGTTGTTAGCGCCGCGATAAAGCAAGAGAAAGGAGCAAAATGGTCATACAGGGGCTCGAACCCTGGACCGCAGCGTTATTAGCACTGTGCTCTATCGACTGAGCTATACGACCGCCAATCGCACACAACACACACAGAAAACAAAATACCGCCCTCATCACAAAACGACTGGATACACACGCACGCACGCTGCACCACGCGCTTCTGCGCGCCTTCGCGCTGCTCCACCACCTCGGCCTCGCCAGTCCGCCCACTTCCCACCCAACTCCAACCGACCCAACGTCGAACATCCCACAGAGCTTGTCACCGTACACTCTTGCCCACGGGGTGGCACACACACACAGGCTCGGACACCTCATCTTGGCGCTCCGGGAGATCTTGCAGCCAGGACCGATACTCGAGTCCGTTGGTCGGAGTCGAGCCGCCGAGGAAGTTCCGAGTCGGTGTTTGCCACGCCCGTTGTAGGTGACATGGAGGTTCGGTTGAGTGCGTAAGAGGTCTGGAGCAGACGCAGTAGCACGCCAGAAGCGCGAGAAGCCGCGAAGGACCGTTGTTAGCGCCGCGATAAAGCAAGAGAAAGGAGCAAAATGGTCATACAGGGGCTCGAACCCTGGACCGCAGCGTTATTAGCACTGTGCTCTACCGACTGAGCTATACGACCGCCAATCGCACACAACACATACAGAAAACAAAATACCGCCCTCATCACAAAACGACTGGATACACACGCACGCACGCTGCACCACGCGCTTCTGCGCACCTTCGCGCTGCTATACCACCTCGGCCTCGCCGGTCCGCCCACTTCCCATCCAACTCTCACTTACAACCGACCCAACGTCGAACATCCCACAGAGCTTGTCGCCGTACAAACTATCCCACGGGGTGGCACACACACACAGGCTCGGACACCTCATCTTGGCGCTCCGGGAGATCTTGCAGCCAGGACCGATACTCGAGTCCGTTGGTCGGAGTCGAGCCGCCGAGGCAGCTCCGAGTCGGTGTTTGCCACGCCCGTTGTAGGTGACATGAAGGTTCGATTGAGTGCGTAAGAGGTCTGGAGCAGACGCAATAACACGCCTGAAGCGTGAGAAGCCGCGAAGGACCGTTGTTAGCGCCGCGTGCTAAGCAAGCGAAAGGAGCAAAATGGTCATACAGGGGCTCGAACCCTGGACCGCAGCGTTATTAGCACTGTGCTCTACCGACTGAGCTATACGACCGCCATTCGCACACAACACACACAGAAAACAAAATACCGCCCTCATCACAAAACGTCTGTATACACACGCACGCACGCTGCACCACGCGCTTCTGCGCGCCTTCGCGCTGCTCTACCACCTCGGCCTCGCCGGTCCGCCCACTTCCCATCCAGCTCTTACCTACAATCAACCCAACGTCGAACATCCCACAGAGCTTGTCGCCGTACACTCTTGCCCACGGGGTGGCACACACACACACAGGCTCTGACACCTCATCTTGGCGCTCCGGGAGATCTTGCAGCCAGGACAGATACTCGAGTCCGTTGGTCGGAGTCGAGCCGCCGAGGCAGCTCCGAGTCGGTGTTTGCCACGCCCGTTGTAGGTGACATGAAGGTTCGGTTGAGTGCGTAAGGAGTCTGGAGCAGACGCAATAACACGCCAGAAGCGTGAGAAGCCGCGAAGGACCGTTGTTAGCGCCGCGTGATAAGCAAGCGAAAGGAGCAAAATGTTCATACAGGGGCTCGAACCCTGGACCGCAGCGTTATTAGCACTGTGCTCTATCGACTGAGCTATACGACCGCCAATCGCACACAACACACACAGAAAACAAAATACCGCCCTCATCACAAAACGTCTGTATACACACGCACGCACGCTGCACCACGCGCTTCTGCGCACCTTCGCGCTGCTCTACCACCTCGGCCTCGCCGGTCCGCCCACTTCCCATCCAACTCTCACCTACAACTAACCCAACGTCGAACATCCCACAGAGCTTGTCGCCGTACAAACTAGCCCACGGGGTGGCACACACACACACAGGCTCGGACACCTCATCTTGGCGCTCCGGGAGATCTTGCAGCCAGGACAGATACTCGAGTCCGTTGGTCGGAGTCGAGCCGCCGAGGCAGCTCCGAGTCGGTGTTTGCCACGCCCGTTGTAGGTGACATGAAGGTTCGGTTGAGTGCGTAAGAGGTCTGGAGCAGACGCAATAACACGCCAGAAGCGTGAGAAGCCGCGAAGGACCGTTGTTAGCGCCGCGTGATAAGCAAGCGAAAGGAGCAAAATGGTCATACAGGGGCTCGAACCCTGGACCGCAGCGTTATTAGCACTGTGCTCTACCGACTGAGCTATACGACCGCCAATCGCACACAACACACACAGAAAACAAAATACCCGCCCCTCATCACAAAACGACTGGATACACACGCACGCACGCTGCACCACGCGCTTCTGCGCGCCTTCGCGCTGCTCTACCACCTCGGCCTCGCCGGTCCGCCCACTTCCCATCCAACTCTCACCTACAACTAACCCAACGTCGAACATCCCACAGAGCTTGTCGCCGTACAAACTAGCCCACGGGGTGGCACACACACACACACAAGCTCGGACACCTCATCTTGGCGCTCCGGGAGATCTTGCGGCCAGGACAGATACTCGAGTCCGTTGGTCGGAGTCGAGCCGCCGAGGCAGCTCCGAGTCGGTGTTTGCCACGCCCGTTGTAGGTGACATGAAGGTTCGGTTGAGTGCGTAAGAGGTCTGGAGCAGACGCAATAACACGCCAGAAGCGTGAGAAGCCGCGAAGGACCGTTGTTAGCGCCGCGTGATAAGCAAGCGAAAGGAGCAAAATGGTCATACAGGGGCTCGAACCCTGGACCGCAGCGTCATTAGCACTGTGCTCTACCGACTGAGCTATACGACCGCCAATCGCACACAACACACACAGAAAACAAAATACCGCCCTCATCACAAAACGTCTGTATACACACACACGCACGCTGCACCACGCGCTTCTGCGCACCTTCGCGCTGCTCTACCACCTCGGCCTCGCCGGTCCGCCCACTTCCCATCCAACTCTCACCTACAACTAACCCAACGTCGAACATCCCACAGAGCTTGTCGCCGTACAAACTAGCCCACGGGGTGGCACACACACACACAGGCTCTGACACCTCATCTTGGCGCTCCGGGAGATCTTGCAGCCAGGACAGATACTCGAGTCCGTTGGTCGGAGTCGAGCCGCCGAGGCAGCTCCGAGTCGGTGTTTGCCACGCCCGTTGTAGGTGACATGAAGGTTCGATTGAGTGCGTAAGAGGTCTGGAGCAGACGCAATAACACGCCTGAAGCGTGAGAAGCCGCGAAGGACCGTTGTTAGCGCCGCGATAAAGCAAGAGAAAGGAGCAAAATGGTCATACAGGGGCTCGAACCCTGGGCCGCAGCGTTATTAGCACTGTGCTCTACCGACTGAGCTACACACAACACACAAGAAAACAAAATACCGCCCTCATCACAAAACGTCTGTATACACACGCACGCACGCTGCACCACGCGCTTCTGCGCACCTTCGCGCTGCTCTACCACCTCGGCCTCGCCGGTCCGCCCACTTCCCATCCAACTCTCACCTACAACTAACCCAACGTCGAACATCCCACAGAGCTTGTCGCCGTACAAACTAGCCCACGGGGTGGCACACACACACACAAGCTCGGACACCTCATCTTGGCGCTCCGGGAGATCTTGCAGCCAGGACCGATACTCGAGTCCGTTGGTCGGAGTCGAGCCGCCGAGGCAGCTCCAAGTCGGTGTTTGCCACGCCCGTTGTAGGTGACATGGAGGTTCGGTTGAGTGCGTAAGAGGTCTGGAGCAGACGCAGTAGCACGCCAGAAGCGCGAGAAGTCACGAAGGACCGTTATTAGCGTCGCGATAAAGCAAGAGAAAGGAGCAAAATGGTCATACAGAGGCTCGAACCCTGGACCGCAGCGTTATTAGCACTGTGCTCTACCGACTGAGCTATACGACCGCCAATCGCACACAACACACACAGAAAACAAAAAACCGCCCTTCATCACAAAACGACTGGATACACACGCACGCACGCTGCACCACGCGCTTCTGCGCGCCTTCGCGCTGCTCTACCACCTCGGCCTCGCCGGTCCGCCCACTTCCCATCCAACTCTTACCTACAATCAACCCAACGTCGAACATCCCACAGAGCTTGTCGCCGTACACTCTTGACCACGGGGTGGCACACACACACACAGGCTCGGACACCTCATCTTGGCGCTTCGGGAGATCTTGCAGCCAGGACCGATACTCGAGTCCGTTGGTCGGAGTCGAGCCGCCGAGGCAGCTCCGAGTCGGTGTTTGCCACGCCCGTTGTAGGTGACATGAAGGTTCGGTTGAGTGCGTAAGAGGTCTGGAGCAGACGCAATAACACGCCAGAAGCGTGAGAAGCCGCGAAGGGCCGCTGTTAGCGCCGCGTGATAAGCAAGAGAAAGGAGCAAAATAGTCATACAGGGGCTCGAACCCTGGACCGCAGCGTTATTAGCACTGTGCTCTACCGACTGAGCTATACGACCGCCAATCGCACACAACACACACAGAAAACAAAATACCGCCCTCATCACAAAACGACTTGGTATACACACGCACGCACGCTGCACCACGCGCTTCTGCGCACCTTCGCGCTGCTCTACCACCTCGGCCTCGCCGGTCCGCCCACTTCCCATCCAACTCTCACCTACAATCAACCCAACGTCGAACATCCCACAGGGCTTGTCGCCGTACAAACTAGCCCACGGGGTGGCACACACGTCTGCCCCGCACTTTGCCTTGTTCTGACTGATACCGTTGGTCAAATGCGTAGAGGCTAGAGCTTGAAAGCGTTGAGAGTGCTGGTAGATTAGTAGATACTTTGTACAAGCTAACGAGTTTGAAAGAGCAACTGCACCAGCTCATTCACCGCCACGGCGACGAAGTATAGAGCCTGAAGTCGGGCGGTGGTCACCGCAGCTGGTGAGTTCGTTGGGAAATTGCGGTTGCTAGCATCAAAGCTCCCTGGTCTGCGTCTATCCGTACGTCCGTCCGAAACAGGCTAGGGCTAATTAATGTAACGCTTATGCGGGCTTCGATTTGCTAAAATAGAAATATGTGGTCTACACACTGTATGTAGTCTACACACTGTATGTGGTCCACGCGTCGTACTTAAATGAACCTTTCAAATTTTATTTTGCCCCCATTTTCGAAACGGAAGCCGTGGAACGCCTCACGGTACGCTACATGTATGCCTGTTAGTTTGCATTAGTAGCTAGCAAGACACACATACACAGATAGTCCGAGGTTCCTACGGCTGCTTAGGGGGTAGCTTATAACTTGCGGGACTTTATCCTGCAAGTAGGTAGCCGTGCTAAGGGGATTTAGGTCCGAAACCCACTGGGTTCTTGGGGCTTATCCCACCGCCCACGCGCGATTACACATTTGGCACCTGGTCCAGTTGAGCCGGTCGTTATTGATGGGCGCGCACATTGCGTGCGTGCAGTTCGTAAAAACGTGGTACCGTAACTGGCCTTTTTTAACCGACAGATGGGATGGGGACTGTAATAGTTTATCTATAACCATATTTTGCAATTAACGGCCACCCTTTGGCAAAAGAATATCGCACCTCCAGCTACAGTACTATCCGGGGACCAGCCCTGAAAACTCAATTTTGTAAACTTAAATCGCTCCGGGCCTCACGGCCCGTGACTGTGGGATAAGTGATCGGAGATAACCTTGATGGGAGCAAGCAATTCCGGGTAGTACACAGACGGTCAACACCCTACTCTATAAAAACCTACTGCTACGTATGGTGTACTTAGACTTTGTCTAACGCGTCACGTTTTCGTGTTCGCAGAACACAGGCTTGGACTAAGCGAAAAAAGGACTCGAGAAGATCTCGAGGGGGGCCTGCGCGAGAACGAACGCAACAACGCGACGCCCATGCAAGAAAAAAAAGGATGCAAGGATACGACGTCAGACCAAGCGAAGGAAGAAACGTTACAACTTGAACAAAGAGCTGAAGACCCTCAGCATTCACCAAGAAGTTACGAATACTACGGAACCTACTGAAGGTCGAACGGGTAACTTTTTGTTTTGAAGAGCGGGAGGAGAAGACAGAGAAGTCCGATCCTACGGTACATCAGCGGTGGTTTGCGGCTGAAATGGAGGCGGCGGATCAAGTGGGAGCAGCGAAGTGGCTTTATTTGCGGTGCCTGTCATACCACCAGCTCCTGTTTAACAAGCAATTCTGGCGTCGGCTGCGCCACGAGCTCGCGAAAGACGAGCTAGGGTCACAGCAAGAACGCGAACATTCCAGTAATGCACAAAGAGCTCGCACGAGACGAGCTAATACGTCTCTCTCGCAGCGTGACTGTGCAAGACAGAAAGACGCTGAGCGCAAACGTGTCCATAGGGCTCGGCTACGCAAGGAAGAACTCCAGGAACGTCGCAAGCAAGATAGAGCTCGCCTTCAAGAAAGACGTGTGGAGCTTAGCCAGGAAAAACGCGGCCTCGAGCGGGAGGCTAACATACTATCTCGCGCTGTCCGTAGAGAGCTACTAAATGTGAACGAACGGACTGCGATTTGGGAGATTGACAGGGAGCAGCACGCTGCGCACAGAGCAGAGTTGACGAGACAAGAACGATATACCGAGCAGGGCTACATCGTCAATAGTAAGCGGATCTGCGATCTCGGCAGACAGAAGAAGAACGCCAAAGAACTCGAGCGACTACGCACAAATCGCCAATGCGTCCGTCATGGCCACGCTCTCATTTCCCTCGAAGGCTACGACGCGTCGTGATATCAGGTGACGACGTGGTGAACGGCCGGCACAAGCTCCCGGCTACAACGGTTTTAGGGTCTGCAATGGTTTGAAGTGGCCTGGCGAGCCTGCAACATCATGCTGTCTGGCAGACAGGGTAAAGCTGCCTCCACTGCACCTCGCGCCACGGAAGTTGCTACAGCTGTACAGAGAGCTCAAGTTTCGCCGTCAAATCCGATCATGCAACCAAGCCTTTGCGCCTACGTCGATTGGTGCTTCGTGCTCAAACCGGTCGTTTCAAAACGTACGTCAAGACGAGCGCGTTGCAGGTACACACGGCGTGTACACATATCGCATTCAAGGTGCTATGGGGCACTACCTAGGGTCTCTCCTCCCCCACCTAGACCCTCGGACAGGCGATTGGTAGCTCCCAAGTCTGCACGCATCTACCTTGTGGATCCAAACATGCAACACCGCGCGGAGCGACGTCTTGGTATATTCGCGGATCTGGATCGTGTCGCACCGCTGGACATTGAGAAAATGATGACAGAGCACCACCCATTCGCGCAACGGCTCCTCAGCTTTGGACAGCAAGTGCGCTAGCACAACACGGAGTGACCACTTGACTTATTGTTCCGTCTGCATGACAATTCCTCGCGATCGCGGACGCACAACCGGACCACTATGTCTGAAGTGGCTGCGACTCTCATTGAGGATGGCAACCTGGCCCAGCATCAGGATCTACTGCTGCTGACACGCGATCATAAGCTGCTACACTTGTACGAGATTCACGCCGATTACGATCCACTCCAATACCACATGTGCTGATTCCCCGCATTGTTTTCATCAGTGACGGAGACATTCGGAGCTTTCCATTTCATTTGAGACGCAATGCCATGACTATTAACAAGGCGCAAGGACAAACGGTGCAGTCCTTGGGGCTGTATCTCGCTACGCCTTGCTTCTCCCACGGGCTGTACAATGCTATGTCGCGAGTGACTTCAAGATCAAGATTCAAGTCGCTGGTGGAGTACCCAAAGCTGGAGGATGAGGATGGGGTTTACACCCAGAACATTGTCTACTGGCAGATCGTCGGTTCGGAGTAGGAATGTTCATTTCATATACATTTATTACATCACGTTTACATAAAACATATTTCCGCTGGAGCGAAGCGAAGGCGGGTGCCCATTTCCCCTGGGACTAAAACCTGCCACCAGCGGTAGCGTCCGACTAGTCCTAAACTATCAACGCTAGCACGGTGTCTGTCCGTCCGACACACGAAACGCCCAGATTTTTAAGCATTCTCATTGGCTGCTGAGCGGAGCGAAGGGGCTTTTCAATGGTTAAAACTGGATTATGTATCTTACATCAGTGAAATCATGTCGTTCACAGTGTACATATGGAGATTTGCACAAGGCTCTCCACTATCCGAAGGCAGCATCGTTTTTATGTTATTAACTACCTCCGTCCCACAAGACGTTTAGCATTTGGTTCAAATGTGGTACACATTAAAGTGTTAGAACCATTGAATTGGTCAGTTCATTTCTTAATAGCTACAGCTAATTGGTGTATTTTCATTATTCGCCTTAGGATTGGTGAAAAAATCTAACGATACGTTAATGTTCCACTAAGTTCGATTTTAACTTAGAATTTTCAGATTACCTTTGTGAGGATTGGACGATCCGGAGGAGATGTAATTTATGATTACGCCTTTCTAATTTCCAGCTGCGAAGAAAAAACTAAAAAAGGCCACTTCATAGAGTGTGGCGAAGACTTTCCCGTCGCACCTCACAAATTGTGACAATTTTATCTTCCTCCAGTGGCTCGGAAGCGTAGCGCAGCAAGGACGTAGCTGTAGAGCTCGTAGCGAGCGTTCGAATTAATGCCTTAGCGTGCTAATAACATACGTAAACGACGCGCAATGGCACAAAAAAAGAAAGGCTAAATGTCTTGTGGGACGGAGGTAATACTATTTTAAAAATGCACGTTTTTTTTTATACAAGAGTGCTATAATAAGGGCTTGCTTCCAATGCTGCAAAGTGCTTAGCGGACACGTAGGAATGCGTGTTTACGAGGACATGCTTTTAATATACGCAATACTCTGTATTCAGTAGTTTCTGCAAGTTAGAATGACTACTGTGACAACTACAATTGTTGTGTTGTAAAAAAATTACATTAATATGTTATCTGATGGGTTTCTATGAGGTACTGCCAAATCGTAAATTTTACATGTACAGCAATTAAGAACTGGCCGTAAGAACAACGATGTGTTAATGAAGTTGTCTTTTGAGCCACAAAGATAGATAGTTTAGATTGAACAAAAAGAACTTATACGTGCTGGTGACAAATATTAATGTAAACGAATTAAACTTGACCATTGTTTTTTAAGCGTTTTTTAGACAGCAAAATCCGATACTTCTTGATAGGCGAACGCGTTGTCGACAAGGGCGTAGGATAAGGTTTTAACTGGAGCGGTTATACAACAACACAACAAGAGAGATGTAAATTATGGTTGGTTAAGTAGACCCCATAAAGAATCGTTAATAAACTTAGAGCCTCATTGACGTTTAACCACCCTGGAATAATCGTTAAAGTATCAAATAAAAAAACACCACCGTCAGCAACAGCAACAAGGCGCATTATCCAAATGCTTTAATCAACACTGGCACAGGTTGGAGTCTCTGATGACTAATTCTGAGTCAGCACAAATTGAACACTAAATGCATTAAAAATGAAGCAATTGAATATGTTGAAGCTTTCATTGAGTTTGGAATGAGAAGTGATCAATATATAGCTACTTAATAGCTTAAACGGGCAGTGCAAGCGGGTAATTAGTGCAAACTGGACAGGCCATTACTATCTTTTGCGTTGACGTGAGCTAAGTTTCATAGCGGCTCAGAAACGGCCCGTGACATCGAGCACGACGCTAAACTTTGTAAAAAAATTCCGTTTAAAGTACAGGTGTTTTTTTTGGATGGAAGATGAAGATACAGTGATAGCCAGCAATAATAAAGATATTGTATCAAGACAATTAGAATAATAATTTCTGATCGGGTAAACATGATGCTGGGGGCTCCGTCTTTTGTATAAATAATTGCACGGCTTACTAAAGACCACTTAAAATCATTTTGTGCCTGGTAATCTAAATTATACCATATTTATGAAATTAAAAACTCGATTTGGGTTTGTTTTTGGAATAATTATCCCGCCGAAGCGTAGCGGAGGCAGAAAGGTATGAAAAGTAGAACTAAACCTAAACTACCGCCGCGTAGCGGCGGCGCTCGGCTAGTTTCCTATAATCAGAAAATGGCACCCTCGCTCAAATTACATTACCTTTTTAAGCAGATAGACAGCTCTTGAAATGTCAGGTGATAACTTGTACTTATATTGGTATTTTATCTCGTAGAAGTACACCGTTCACTCTAATTAGTCGTGCTATAAAATTAGTCCTGATTCGCACTTATATGAAAAACTATTGTACAATTACCATATATAGTCATGCACCAGAGTTAATCGTGCCCAGCCCACGGCGCCAACTAATCCCCGGCAAATTGTCGTCGGACATCGACAGCCCCAACTTATCAGAGTGCTCACTTTTCCGAATAAGGATGAACGACACAGAGACACGATCACTGCATCATGTGTTGAAGTAGGGAAGGTCCCGGACCAGAGATCTGCGGATGATAGGCGCCGAGCAGCGTAATCACCTGAAAGGCAAGACATAGGTTAGTAGGGATAAGGAATCTAATCTCACTCTCTCTTTTGCGTAGTTAACCACAAGTGCGCCAGAAGTGCAGCCCGTCCGAGGACAGGGCTCCAATAGGTCTTGAGCCCAATTGACCAGAGCCACAGATGAGGCCATCGGCGATGGCGCGCCAGCGCCGACGTCGACAGTGCCCGTTGCCAGTAGCGAAAGGACCGGCATGGCCGACGACACAGAAGAGATGAGCACCGCCGTGGCCCACGAAAGGGGTAGCGGCAACAACGCCGACGCTAATGCGCCGGCGACCGGGGGAACCGCCGCAGAGCTGATGACGCTCTTGCGGGGCGTAGCGGGACAGCTGGAGCGGCTTGAGGAGTCGCAGACCAAGCTGAAAGAGTCGCATGAGAAGCTTGAGAATCAGTTGGACGATCAAGATACAAGGCGTGCGCGCCTGAATCGCCCTTCGACACCACCCATGAACTCTAGTCTGTTTGCGTCTGGACTGGGCCGCGGGACAAGAATGCATATCGACTCGTTAGGTGGGTCGCCACAGACGCCGCTCACAGTGACGCCGCGTAGGCCAGCTGCTGCACCACAGTACTTCGGACACCAGCAGCCTGGCTACGGCATGCCAATGTCTGAGTTGCAGCGCCTGTACGCCGCAGCGCAAGGAGCGCAGCCGGCAGCACCAGCACCAGCACCAGCGCCACCACGAGATGGTCGGGCACAGGCTGGAGGCGAGCATTTCCAGCAGCAGAACCAAGGACTCCGCTACCCGGACGCGCGACAGAAGAAGCTAGCAATTAGGCCATTCGACGGCAAGGAGTTGTACGTGGGACTCGGATCCGGATTCCTCGAGTGGGGTCGACGCTTCGAGAGACAAGTTGCGTTGACGCAGTCGGCATGTGGGTTCGCGTTACCGGAAGATGTGAAGGTGGATTTGCTGGGGCATTACCTAGCGGGGACTGCAGAAAGGTACTATAACAAGCAAGTAGATGCCTGGTGGACACAGCTGCCCACACTGCAATACGTCATGGAGAGGATGCTCGAGACATTCAAGACCAACATCACCCCCGCGCAAGCAATGAAGTTGCTCACTGCGCCAAAGGAAGGCAAGAGATCGTGGCCCGAACACTATATGTACTTGGTCGCCGTATCAGAGGCATGCGGTGGCGGGGCAGACTACCTTTTGTTGAACAACATCGTGCAGTACGCGTCCGCGGACTTGCGTACAGCGCTAATGGCCAAGGTAGATGGGACAAGAGCGGACTACTTGCAGCAGGCTGAGGAGTTGGCACACTTCGCGCAAGCCTGGGAATTAGAACCTGCCAAGCACAAGAATCTCGGCAGAGAAGTCGTGGGCGCCGTGGCTGAGCGCCGCGGCAAGGAGACACGCACCTGCCATGAGTGCGGGAAAGTTGGACATCTGCGCGCAGCATGTCCTGAGCGGACGCGAGGGGGCGGTAGGAAGCCCGACCTCACGCTGTCTGTAGGAGAAACGTCGGACGAGTCCGACGTGATGTGGATCTTGGACAGCGGGTCCAGTCGGCACTTCGTGAGCGATGCGTCGTGGCTGGATGACGTCGAGGAGTACTTACACGAGTGTGTACAGCCAGACGGAAATCCACTCAAGATCAGTAAGAAAGGGACTCTCACGCTGCGCGTCATGGCGAGCGGGACGGAGCAGATCGTGAAGCTCATGGACGTGTATTACGCCGAGAACGTTGTGCACAACTTGATCTCCTACGGCCAACTTGACAAGAAGGGGTATACGCTGACATACCGAGACGGACGACGCGTCGTTGCCGGTGTAGACGGAGGGCGAGTAGCATTTGACGTGGATCTGCGGCATGGCGTGCTAGTCGTGCCTGCCGTCGTAAAGCGGAAACGAGGAGCCCCATCGGGAGTAATCATGGCGGCTCTTGATCAGGCTGAGGCTGAGGCCGAAATGGGGTCGAGTGACGTGCAGAAGGACACGTTGGTGGAGTTCCACAAGAGGTTTGGACACTTAAGCTACGACGCAGTTGAGAAACTTGCACGGGACTTGAGCTCGGGCATCGTCATCACGGACCATCGCCGCGTCAACTGCTTAACCTGCGCGCAGGGGAAGCAGACGAAGAACCGGCAGTCGCAGAAAGAAACTGGGGACCACTCGCCGATCGATCGAGTTGGTGGAGTAATCTGCTCGGACCTGAAGGGTCCGATGACGCCGCGAGATCGTCTCAATAACCGCTACATGATGAACTTCGTCGATCATGAGAGCAGTTACTGCAGAGTGTTCCTGGCGCGAACGAAAGATGCTGCCGCCACGCAGTTCGAGCATTTCCTCACGTTCTTTGAGAAGCGTTTCGACTGCAGGATTCATGTACTGAGGACGGACTCGGGCGGAGAGTACCAAAACGTAGACTTGTTCTGCAAGAAGACCGGCGTAGTGCGTCAGCGGAGCGAGGCCAGAAGTCAGGCCAGCAACGGGAAGGCTGAGCGCATGCATCGGACCATAATGAGCATGGCACGGTGCATGATCTTCGCCTGTGGACTGCCATTAAACTTTTGGGGAGATGCTGTACAGTACGCGGCCTACATTCTGAATAGGTCGCCGACTAACTCGAACCCGGGCAGAGCTTCGCCGCTGAAGACACTAACGAAGCAGACACCGGCACTAGGCGAGATCGTCGTTTTTGGCTCCCCGTGTACTGTGTATAGAGACCCGCGGAACAAGAATTTCTCGCAGCGTGCTCAGCACGGCATGATCGTCGGGATTGGAGAAGAAACGAAAGGATACAGAGTTTACAACACGTGAAGAACATTGAGACGCTTAACAAGACCCAGAACGAGCAAGTGCAGCGGCTGTACCTGCAGGATGATGACAGAGCTGTCGTGGATGAGTCCACGAGTGGATCTGCGAGCGCCGCTGAGACGGCCACCACTGAGAGCGCGTCGGCCGGGAGCAGACGCGGGAAAAAGGGAAAGAAGCGATCCAAGCAGAAGAAAAACTGGCAGCGAGAACGTCACGAGACACGTTCGGTCGCAAGAAAGGCTGCGGAGAACACGGACGAGTCCGTGCAGCAGGAGGAGCCAGAAACCAGAGTGGTAAACAACGTGATGGAGGTAGATCCGAGGAACTACCGAGAGGCAATGCGCAGCCAGTGGCGTGAGAAATGGATGAAAGCCATGAAAGAGGAGCTCGAAGCACTCGAGGAAAATGGAGTGTGGAAGGTCACGCGACTGCCCAGTGGGGCGCGTGCACTGCATACAAAATGGGTTTTCAAGACGAAAAGAGATGCTGCAGGATTCATCGAACGGCTGAAGGCACGGCTCGTGGCCTGCGGGAATGAGCAAGAGTTCGGTGTGAACTATGGGATCACCTTTGCCGCGGTGATCGACATGTGCAGTGTGAAGCTCATCCTGTGCTTGGCCAGGAAGTGGAGAGTCCCAGCAAGACACGGGGATGTACCAAACGCCTACGTCAAGGCGGAGAAGGAGCCGGAACTGGACATCTACATTCGCCTGCCGCAGGGAATGGTCATATCGGAGGAAATTAAGAAGCAGCTGAGCGCCACGAGTGACGACGAGCTGGTCCTCGAGCTGAAAAAGGCGCTGTATGGATTAAAGCAGGCTGGGCGACTCTGGAGCAAGCTCCTCCACCAGAAGCTAGTAGACTTAAGATCCGAACAGAGCCTGACGGACATGTGCGTTTACTATCGACGGAAGCAAGGAGTGCTGGTCGTCGTAGGCGTCTAGGTGGACGACCTGCTGGTCACCGGCACGGACCAAGACGCGGTGAATGCGTTCTTTGAAAGCTATCGGACCTGTCCGTGAAAGATCTAGGAGTGGTGAGCAAGTTCTTGGGGACGCGCGTCACGTATGATGACGAGAACGGATACGATCTAGATCAGGAGGTTGCGATCACTGACATCCTGAATGAGTACCAGATGGAGGCGGCGCACCCGGTGCGCACGCCCATTGGCTTGGAGTGGAATGACCTACCGTTGGATACGGGCGAGACCTTGCCGTTGTCAGGAGACGGTAGCGCAGTGACTGTTGCGAAGTTTCAGTCTTTGGTCGGAAGTTTGATGTGGGTGGCGCGTTGCACGCGGCCCGACATTGCGTTCGCTGTGCACAAGGCGTCACGCCGGACGCACAGCCCGACGATGGCAGACTGGAGGCTGGCAAAGCGCATAGTCAGGTACTTGTCGGGAACGAAGGACCTGCGTCTGCAGATGAAGGGAGACAGGTGTTCGGAGGAGCCGCTGGAGGTCGTCGCGTACAGTGACGCGGACTTCGCGGCCGACAAGCAGGACAGGAAGTCCGTGACCGGAGGACTCGTTACTGTGGATGGGATGCCTGTCAGCCGGACCTGCAAGAAGCAAGGGGGTGTATCGCTGTCCACGATGGAGGCGGAGTACACCGCGGCCTCGGTGATGGCCGCTGAATTACTAGGGGTTCGGGAACTTCTAGGCGAACTCGCCGTCGAGTACGTAGAGCCGATGCCACTGCGAGTGGACAATCAGGCAGCGTTGAAGCAGTTAGGGGGTGAGGGTGCAAGTGCGAAGGCAAAGCACATTGATGTGCGCATAAAGTTCGTAGGCTCCTACACGAAGAAGGGCGTCCTGGGCCCCGAGTATCGTGAGAGCAAGCACATGCCCGCCGACTTGATGACGAAGGCGCTGAGCGCACCGAGGGTGGCCGACTTGCGAGTCGAAGTGGGGCTGCATTAGGCCTCGAGAGGCAAATGTAGCGAAGGTGAAAAATGAGAGCGCTGGTAAGGATGCTTGACGTTGCCGGCGAGGTGGAGTGTTGAAGTAGGGAAGGTCCCGGACCAGAGATCTGCAGATGATAGGCGCCGAGCAGCGTAATCACCTGAAAGGCAAGACATAGGTTAGTAGGGATAAGGAATCTAATCTCACTCTCTCTTTTGCGTAGTTAACCACAAGTGCGCCAGAAGTGCAGCCCGTCCGAGGACAGGGCTCCAATAGCATGTTGTTAAGTAACGATTCGGACTCGCTGCGTAGCTTGGATGGAGGACAACGCTGTCGAGGATGGAGAGAAGGGTCTCTACGGTCGTACGGTCGACCAGTTCCCGTCCCTCTTCTGCGTCACCGACCGCCGCGTCAGCCTTAACAAGGCGCGAGACTGGTGGGCGAAGCGCGCGGACCTTCAAGCTGCACTGGACGACGGCCAGCAGCGCAAGTATACCAGGACGACATGCGGCGAAGGACACCAGTTTATGCACAATGCTCTGGTCGGTCGTGGGTGCAGGCTCGATGGACACTGGCCTGGCTCTATCCGTTCATACTTGCCGAGTTTGAGCGGCTGCGCCGAGCGGATTTAAAGCTTTCTTCCCGGCTCTTGATGGACATGGCAATGGCCATGATCGAAGACAACAAGCGCGCCGTATACAACCCCGCGTACTGCTTTAGTAGAAATAAGTTCAGTACACTGATCACGCCTCGACGTATCCAGGATTTCACTGACCGGCTCAATATCGTGTACCGAAAGCTGAAAGGGAAGAAGCAGGTAAGTGAAAAAAATGGCACAGATTGAACCGCCTATAGCGTCACACCTTGGCATGCCGAAACGCGAATTTGATGACGGCCGGCTTGACCCTGACCAGCAGTACAACATGGACGAATCACATTTTGTCATATATATGGATGATGGTAAGACACTGGACTTCCGCGGTGCCGACGGCGTAAAATACCGTAGTATTGTATCAGGTACCATATTTTGCAATTTTTAAACCAGCAATTTCTTTTTACTGCACCAATACACTCTACTGACAAAAATTAACTTATGTAAGTTAGTCGAGAAGGAATTACAATGTGCGTGTTATTAAATGGAGGTAGAGACGCCAAGCTGCTATCTCCGATGCTAATATTCAAGAATGCCAACTCAAGCTACCCTATCCAAGGCTTATCGGACACTGTTAAAGGGGTTGCATACCGCTCGTCGCCCAGCGCCTTTATCAACAACAAACTGATGCACGAGTGGCTGAAGGACGTTCGCTGCTGGGGCCCCTCAGGGCATTTTGGGCAAGAGTGTGTGCTGTGCATGGACAATGCAAGTGGGCACGCAGGTGACGACATTGCGTCATCTGGAAAGGAGCTCAAGACTCGCATCCGCTTCTTCCCTCCTAACTCTACAGACTTCGTCCAGCCAACCGACCGGTTCCCTATACAGAGGGTCAAAGTGCACTGGCGGCGGTTGTGTGAGAAAAGAAACATGGAAGCAATTTTGCGTGGCGATTGGATGCAGGGTGCCAAGTCGTCGGGGTCTCTTGCAAGCCCCGGTAAAAAGTTTTTTTTTAGATACTGCAGCAGAAAGTGTCCGTCTAGTAAATGCAGAGATGGACAAGGAGGGAATAAACTGGGCTAAGAAGTCGATGATACTGTGCGGCTTAGACGTAGATAGTGATGGTACGTGGCAGGTTAAGCAACTCAGCAAGCCTTTGCGAGAGTTTGTAGAAAAGTATCGTGCTGAGTTTGATAAAGGCTACGAAGAGTGCGCAGCCTTTGCGACTGTATAGCAGTCCCTAAAATAGACAGTCGATTTCACCATCATTAGTCATGCCCCTTATATAGTCGTGCACCTAAAATAATCATGCCTATTTGTCAGACTTCATCGTTCATCACCATTATTAGTGATGACACGACTAATTAGAGAGAACGGTGTATTTGATTTTAAACGGGAAAGGGTTAAAAGTGCTGCGTTTATAGTAAGAACAAAAAGAAGTCCATTATAGCGATCCAAAATTAAAGTCAGTTGTAGATTTCGTAGAGTTCAAAAGGTGCATTACCAGCCCAATTCTCTAGTACTACCCCAATTTTTTATTTCTATGTTGCAAAGGAGGCTTTAACAAAGATATGCTTGTCCGGCCCACGATTTCAGTTTTGAAAAAAAAAAAACTTTTGAACAAGAGCTAGCTGGTAGACGCAAGGCACACCACGTCATAGCCCGGAGTACGGCGCACAGGAACATATTTTTTTGGTTGTAAGAATGGTAAATATGCGCGTGCACGCTGCGATCAAAACCGCTGCGTTCAGAAAGGCATTAGTTTTTTTGTCGCAATTCAGTCAAAATTTAGCGATATTACACCGTACTTTGAGAGCAGCTAAACTGGCAATTAACAACAGTTGGACGCAGCTTCAGACGCAGGGACATACTAGAAGCACCGCGAATTCGATGTGTTTGGGGCGAGGTCTATTTGGAAAGTCGAGAGCATTTGTGTGAACCAACTATTTATATAGACCAATCAGTGATAGCCCAAAAATTATAATGATAATTACGAGCATAAAAGCTTCAATAAATCTTGAGTTTAGGCATAAAGCTGGCTGTATCCTTTCGTAACCGCATCGGTGTCGACTGCAACCGACATTGGCATTCGGGCATAACGTCCAATATGTTTACTAACGCGCGGAATCTTGAAATCGTTACCTCCACCACTAACCATTATAGACTCCATCACTTTCTGCAAAGTTATAAAACACTTGTCAAGTGTTTGCCACCTGAGCTCGTCGAAAGCTTCCTCAACCTCCGAAATAAGGCTGTCAGAGTCGTAGGCAGCTTTTTGATACTGTAGAGCTTGAATAGACGAGAAGTATTCCAGTTCAAGTAATTTAGGTCGGGTGACCGAGGCGGCTGACAGCGCATCTATATCTTCCAGCCATCAACCATACCAGCATGTTTGAGTTGAGCATCACCTTCTAAAACGTGAGGCCCTGCATTGTCCTGCTGGACGACCACGGTCGAGCCTCTGCAGCTAAAAACAAGCAAAACAATTGAGTTGCAACAATGCAAAATAACATTTGAAAAAAATACCTGGTAGTTTGGATCGAATTGCTGGAAATACGTTTTGGACAAGTACATGTAGTTAGCTCGTGTCATAGACACACTCTTCGTGATTAGCGTACCTTTAGGACGATTAACGAAGCTACGAACCGCCTCGACCTTTTTAACAATAGGCCAAATGCCAATCTTACCATCAAAGTACTGTTTCTTGTGAAAGTCGTGGCGAGGACGCGCATCAGCAGCTAAGAACATGATTTTTCCTATGTATCTCTTGTTTGCACAGGATCGATAAGGCAGCTGCTCATTGGCTGTCAGGTAATATCTTGTGGCCCCTTTGTAGAGGTTAAACCCCTTTTCATCTACATGCACAGTATTGTACATGTGATGCATGCGGTACATTCGGGCACCTGAGCCAAAACAATATGAACAAGATAATTAAAAACTATAACAATTAAAACGTTGAGTAACAATACGTTTCGAGATGTTACAGTATCTAATGCCATCTCGACATGCGATAAAACCTATTGTAGTCGTTTTGTCTTGTGAGCATCAGTCAGAGTAGGTTTAACACGAGAAGATACGCGACGTAGAGTCCCATCAGCAAGATACCGTAGTGCGTGGTATACCAGATGCAGCCGCCAGTGCTCGCTGGGTTTGCTTCTGGCAAAGCGGCACCCCTTGGACGAGCTCCATAACTTCTTGCACGGAAAGGCGCCTTCCGCGCTTGGGTTGCACTCGCTTCTGGACGGATATAAAGCTAACCTTTTGGAGCGACTTCCAGATCTTCTTTACGCTGTTGCGACACATATCAATAGCCTCCATAGCTGCACAAACTGCTCCACGGAGCAGTTTACCGTGGAAGCTCCGTCAGCACGGAAAACAACCACATTGAGGCGAGTTTCAGGTGCAATGTCTTGTTTCCCAGGGGTTCTGGGCATCGTGTTAAAAACCAAAATGCGGGGTTGACTTTACTCTAGGCCAACCATAGTTTTAGTGGCGCGCAGCCATGCAAAACCAGAATCCCGCTTTATCCAATAAAAATATATTATTCAGTTATGTGCGATAAAAAAACCCAATCATCATCTTTAAACGGACAATAACGCTGCGGTTCAGGGTTCGAGCCCCTGTATGACCATTTTGCTTCTTTCTCTTGCTTATCACGCGGCGCTAACAACGGCCCTTCGCGGCTTCTCACGCTTCTGGCGTGTTATTGCGTCTGCTCCAGACCTCTTACGCACTCAACCGAACCTCCATGTCACCTACAACGGGCGTGGCAAACACCGACTCGGAACTGCCTCGGCGGCTCGACTCCGACCAACGGACTCGAGTATCGGTCCTGGCTGCAAGATTTCCCGGAGCGCCAAGATGAGGTGTCCGAGCCTGTGTGTGTGTGTGTGCCACCCCGTGGGATAGTTTGTACGGCGACAAGCTCTGTGGGATGTTCGACGTTGGGTTGGTTGTAAGTGAGAGTTGGATGGGAAGTGGGCGGACCGGCGAGGCCGAGGTGGTAGAGCAGCGCGAAGGTGCGCAGAAGCGCGTGGTGCAGCGTGCGTGCGTGTGTATACAGTCGTTTTGTGATGAGGGCGGTATTTTGTTTTCTGTGTGTGTTGTGTGTGTTGTGTGCGATTGGCGGTCGTATAGCTCAGTCGGTAGAGCACAGTGCTAATAACGCTGCGGTCCAGGGTTCAAGCCCCTGTATGACCATTTTGCTCCTTTCTCTTGCTTATCACGCCAGAGAAGTATGATCTGTAGATGCGTGACGCCTGCTTCCTCACAAAAAAACGTACTTTAAGCTATCCTCTTTATCGTGATACCGCGCTTATTATTACTACGGAGGAAGCACAATCCAGAACTGTACCATTACAGGGTACATTGTACTACACTCCTGGACACAATTATACGGCCACCTCGTCGAGTGCCCATAACTCAGTCATTTTTTATTATTTGACGGTGCGGTTTTCACACAAGTTGCGAAACATGCTTATAAATAGCAAGGATGTGCTAACGCTCGCGGTTTTGCACTTTATAGGGAGGCTCACATACAAAAAAGAAAATTCAGGCTGGACACAATTTACGGCCACCATCGGCCCAATACTAAAACCTTTATAAATAAAACATGTGTCATTTTGGCTGACTAGAAATTTGTATGTGCTGAGTTTCTGTGGGCGATTAAATGGACACTAGGGATCTAGAGCTCAAAGTACTTGCATGGGGGTGTACACAAAACGTATTATAAGTAGCGTGTGTGCACTCGCACCTCTGCTTGATCGATATTGATGGGAGAATTTTTAAAATGAAAGGATCCGCGACGTCTCCAGGCCGCTCTCCATATGATCTGCTATAGTAAAAAAATGCGGATGGGTCTGTTGACACTAGCTAAAAATTCGCGATCTTACATTTTAAAATTCTCCATCAATATCGATCAAGCAGAGGTGCGAGTGCAACACGTTACATATAATACTATTGTGTACACCCCCATGCAACTACTTTGAGCTCTAGATCCCTAGTGTCCATTTAATCGCCCACAGAAACTCAGCACATACAAATTTCTAGTCAGCCAAAATGACACATGTTTTATTTTATAAAGGTTTTAGTATTGGGCCGATGGTGGCCGTAAATTGTGTCCAGCCTGAATTTTCTTTTTTGTATGTGAGCCTCCCTATAAAGTGCAAAACCGCGAGCGTTAGCACATCCTTGCTATTTTTAAGCATGTTTTGCAACTTGTGTGAAAACCGCACCGTCAAATAATAAAAAATGACTGAGTTATGGGCACTCGACGAGGTGGCCGTATAATTGTGTCCAGGAGTGTATTGCACGTATGGCTACACTAAAAAGTGTGTAAAGTACCAAACACTTTTTAGTATCGTACTCGTTTAGGTACGACTCCTTCGGAGCCACCACCAGTGCATTCCTCCTTTGCGATGGCGCTGACAACGATGGAGAGCGATATGGTACTGCTAGCCATGCTTCCTGTGGAAGACCGTATAATGATGGTGCAAACGCCGCGCCTGCGTACCATCGCCGACCTGGAGGTTTTCATTGTAGATGAGTACACTCGCGTGTTCCCGCACCTACCGCCACTCGGCCGCAACCTACGCATCCAGAAGTGTGTGGCACCTGAATTGGTAGTGGATCGCCGTGCGCATGCCAAGGTGCGTAAAGAGGCACCGCATGTGTTTGTGGATCTGGCCAAGGACGTGCAGGCTGGCAATGTGTTCACAAACATGGAGCAGATTTATATTGTGGTTAACAAGACCAAGAAACAACCGCCAACCAAGAAAATTGCGCCTGAAGCCCACAAGACGCCGGCCAAAACTGCCGCTCAGACCACTAAGGCGGTAGTTAAGGAAGCCCACGACAGCAAGAAAAAATCTGTGGAGAAGGAGTCACAAAAGAAGGCTACTGCCCTGAAAAAGCAGCAGGGGCCCAAGAAAAAGGCTTCAGATGACGTGACGAAGGCAGCTCCCAAGGCCTCAAATGACGAGAAGAAGGATGGTGGGAAGGACAGCACCAAAGTCTCTGCTAAAGATAAGAAAGACACAAAGAAGTCTGCTGTGAAGGATGCGAAGAAGGACGATAACACCAATGCGAAGAAGGTTACAGCACACGAAACCATCGAGAAGAAGGCGACTACCTCAACGGATGAGAAGGATGGAAAGTCGGCTGAAAATAAGGTGGCAAAGAGCGTAAAGAAGACGGAACAGGAGACGAACGAGTCGATTAAGCCCGATGCTGAGAAGGAAGATCCCAGCACCAAAAAGGCTCCAAAGAAGGCCGCCCAAAAGAAAAGCGAGAACGCTCTTCTCAAGAAAATGCTTGCAGCGAAGCACAATGGAACTGAATCGGGCGCTGCTGTGATTGCAAACTCTCTTCAGGAGACGGAAGGCGAGGCGGCATCAAAAACACCGTCGAAGAGCGATAAAACGCGCAAAGCGAGCGAGAAGGATGATGTCCCTGCAGCTGCTTCTGATGTCCAGGAACCCCCAGCCAAGAAGAAAAAGTCTGCTGCAAAGTCGGAGACCAAGCCGGCTGAATCGCCTAAACCGGCTGAAGAGAAACAAGTAGATCAAAAGGCTACAAAAAAGAAATCAACTGCCAAAACGGCAACGAAGGCTGAACCTACCATACCTGCGGAGAGTTCAAAGCCGAAAAAGAAGAAAGTAGCTGCCAAATCAGCCGAGAAAGCCGACGATGACTTATCGACTGCTAGTGAGTCGACTCTTCCTACCCGAAAGTCAAAGAAGAAAATCAACACTGAAGCAGATGGCGTTGAAAAACCTGCGGCCAAGCGTGCGAAGAAGGAGGCATCACCCAAGGCAGCAACGACGACTAAGACCGAGAAGACAAAACCAGTGGCTAAGTCGTCTAAAAAGGCCAAGAGTACGGAGACTGCGACAGCTAAGAATGACTCAGGCTCCTCCTCCAGCTCGTCAACACAGGAAGAACAATTGGCTTCTGGTGAGGAGACGGAAGCGGTAGAGCCTTCTGCTACCAAAACTACTGCTGCTCGCAGTACCAAGCAGGAATCACAGGAAGAAGCCAAGAAGGAGCCTACGCGATTCCAAACCATTTTGGCGGAAACGACGAAACGAATTGCGAATGAGAGAAAGACTCAGAAAAAGCTCGTTGAAAAGGATGCCGGCGCGGGTAAAACGGAAGAGAACTTAAAGGAAGCGTCCAAGTCATCGGAGAGCACGGCCAGCGAATCCTCGGACTCTGATGTGCCCCCTGTTGTTGTGAAAGCTGCAAAGCGCTCTCCGAAGGTAGCAGCGACCCCAGCTGAGAGTAGCTCATCTTCGTCCTCTGACGAGGAGGAGTTGGATTACTCGCAGAGCCTTCTGGCTGATTTGACCAAAAACGGTTAGGATTCGCTACAATATTGTGGTACCAATAGATCGATGACCTTACTTGTCTGGGTTGTCTTGCACTGTAGATACGGATGAAGAAGAGGTTCCATCCGTGGTTGTCAAGAAGGGAACAGAATCAAACAAAAATGACATGAGCGACGACTCTACAGTAGACACATCGCAAGAACTGGAGCAATCGCAGGATATGCTTTCATCGGAGCTTACGCAGAAAAGTGAGTGTGGTTTTTATTTTGGCGAGTAAGTCAGCGTCTAACGTTACCCGTTTTATCCAACGCATTCGCTACAGCACAGGAATCCAATAGCGTGTTGCTGCCGACCCTCTCGCGGAATCGCTTCTCGCTCGGTAGCATGCCAGTGGCGAAGCTGAAAAAGTCGTCCAAGAATCCGTTCTTTTCCCCCAAGAAAGCGAAGACCAAAACTAGCACGACTACGTCTCGCCCTCGAGGCCGCGCTCGTAAAGTGACCTCGGAGTAGAGGAAGGGTACCAGTGCAAACCCAACCGGGGGGGGGGGGCATACCGCGGATATGATCGAACTTTCGTGTTTTCGTTTTTATTCGTAGAACCACACATCACGTGACATTTAAGGTAAAATACCATTTGTCATTCGCTGGAAAACGTCGTACTGGCGCGTACGATAGCTGTTGTGACTGCGACGGACGAGACTGATGACATGCTTGATGACCTGTCTCTGGTTGTAGTCGAGGCGGAAGAGCTGCTTCGTGGCGCTCAATACGTCTCGCGGGTTCTGGGACAAGAAGCAAGGGCACGACGACTCTTGTGCCATAATCGCGATCATCATCAGAATGGTATCGGCATGTTGCTGTACAGTATTCACACAACACAGTGAGCATGCAATCCAGGACAGACTATTAGACCATGTACACACAAGTACCTGTAGAGCCAAAAAACCCTGGATGAGGAAGATAACGTAGGCCTTGAAGTAGTCCGACTGAGTTCCACCCATCGCGTCAACCATTTCGCCGGTCAGTTTGAAGGGTGCTGTCTCCAGACTAAATCGACCACCAGGGGCAATGCCCAGGATAAAGCCAAAGTCGATGTGGATCACGTGGCCATCGCTGTCGATCATGATGTTGCCGTTGTGTCGGTCCTTTATTTGCAAGAAGTAACACGCCAAAGAATACGCTGCCATGCTCCGTACAAAGTTCGTCATTGCCGTCTTGTACGCAGCAGAATCAGCCTGACCATACGTTTTCAAGAAGTGGTCCGCCAACGTGGTGTAGTTGTCTCTCTTTTTTAAAGCGTCAAGAGAGACAGCGTTTTTGACGTACTCAATCATGCCGGTAGACGCCGAAGTCGCAATAATCTCGTACGGCAGCAGCCGAAGAGGCAAGTCTGCGCTCTGAAAGATATCTTGCAGCTGACGAATGATCTGCTGGCACAAAACTTCTTGCCGCAAGTCATCGTTAGATTTCACGATGAACGCGACGCAGTCCCAGTCGTTCGCCTCTGATGGCACGACGTGAGATGACGTCTCGCGCAAACGCTCCTTCTTCTCTTCGAAGCTCTCTCCAAACGCTGACTCCACCGCAACATGAAGACGCTTCCGTTTGTCGATGACATATTCATATACAATGCTTAGCTGCTCCTTGAGTACACGAAGGTCTTCACTCAGTTGGGTAGCATTTGCTACGCTTTCTTGCGGTAGGACATACTGCTGCACCGCCTGCTCCACTGAGTTCATCGCCGCAACGGCCACAACAGGATCAAACTTCAAAATGAACGAGCCACCGTGGACGTTCGAAGCAATAGAACGTCGTTCGTCGGAGGCGCCTGCGAGGTACTCCCGCAGTGGCCTTGAAGCCTTTGAGGATGAATTCGAGCCGCTATCGGTAGTCGTTCCTGTCAAATCGGCGTCAACAGCATCGGTTACACCAGCAATGTCCACCGTCGTTTCTTGGGGTTTCAACGTTAAACGCGACAACGTGCGAGTCATAGGTTTCCCCCGATCAGTAGATCCCGAGATTGATTCTTGTGGTGAGCGAGGTGACGGCTCTAGCACAGGCGCAGCATCGTATTGCATAGTGTGACGGCGCTCCAGGGATCGGGAAGCTGCACTGGACTCGCTCTTCAGCTGATACGATGTCTCATCGTTAGCTGCAAACCCACTAAATGATTTGGATGAAAGCGGTGTCTTCTCTAGAGCACCGCAGCGAAGAAGCTCACTCCCTAGCCACAGCGCGTGAGCCTTGTCGGACACGATCTCGTTTTTTGTCATCCAGTCAACGATCTGCTTGCCCGTAAAAGTGCCGTGTCCTGAGGGGTTACTTTCCAACATGCTGATTTCCATGTTCTGGGCCATGGAGATCAATTGATCATCTGTGAAGTTTTCTACTTCACTTGGCATGGCGCCCAGATTGGTATTCTGCGTTTTCTCAAGTCCGATGAAGCCAGAACCCTCGCTGATTGAGCGCTTTCTCCGAATCTTAATTGTGTCAGCGCAAGACGCGATGATTGAGTCCAGGGACTTTGTTGTTGTGTTCATCAGTGAGCCAGACCGACCACGGCGACTTCGCTTTTTCTTTCCACCCACAGCTCGAGCCAAAGCGACCAAAGACGGTGGAGGGTCTGATAAAACGCGGTCCCTTAATTCCTCCTTGTCGCTATCATCATCATCGCTGTCTGATGATGATTCATCACATCGGCTCTTGGCCCATGGAGTTCGTCAGTGCGGTCACCATTGACTTGCTCATCCTCGACACCGGAAAAAGTATCCATCGCAATCACTTGAGCAATTTCGCTGCTTGTGGCCATTTCAATGGCATTTTTCGCTACTTCAGCTTCAGAAGCAGGAACCAGCACTTCAAGGCCGTCAACATCAATCAGTTCTTCGGAATCGTTGGTCTTGTTGTGTTGAATGCTGAATGTCAGTGATCGACCACGGTTAAACCACCCGTTCTTTTCGCTTGATGTAGCCAGCCGTGCCACTTCGAAGAAAATGAGCGTCGGCGCTCGAGCCCTCGTCGTGAACACCGTGCCTTCTCCTTTTGCAATCGTAAGGAGACGCTGCAATGGATCCTCACACGAGCCTAGAGGGCAAAACGCCCCTTCGGGCAGCTGAATCTCCTGAAGTTCTTGTCTTAAAGCTTTTTTACGCTCTTGCGGAGCACAGAATCTCAATCTTTCAGTCATTGCACACAGCTCCTCGATGAATCGGATCTGAGTGGTAAAAACCCGACGTTCTTCTTCATTATCGCGATGAGAATCTTCCAGAAGTGCATCACTCGGAAGTAGGAATTCCTGAGGAATCGAACAGCCACTCACGGCATCACAAACTGCACCAAGCGGAATTGTAGCCTTCGTGTTTGTATGGACAAGGATTAGCAGACGATCGAACAGGCACTTGATGATGGCAGTTTGCTCCGTCGAAGCCGGTAAGTCCTTGTCTGTCTCAAAAGACCAGTCGCCGTGGGAAATCTGCATCTCCACGTTAATCATCAATAACTTGCACATGCTCATCTTCCGGTACAGGAAGTCGGGCACGTACAATTCCGACTGGCCGAACCCCCAGCCACAGCTGTCGTCAATTGCTGCACGGGTTAGCCAGTAGATAGCTGTCGCTAGACGAATGTGCAATTGAGTCGCATAGCAGATTACTCGGAATAGGAGAGCTGCTTTGACATTGTTGTTCGTCCAGTCCACCGTTAGCCACATGTGGAAAATCTGAGGCAGAAAAAATTCAAAATCCGCCAGGTTGGAGGCCGATAGTTCCAACAGCTTGTTCACGGCGTAAGCATACGCTTCATCGCACCCGTGACGATGCAGATGAAGAACCTGAATGACGTCCGAAATACCAAAGGCATCATCTCCAAAGATTGCAAACAACGCCTCCACTTCTTCTTCGTCAGCTTTTGACAGAGCAGGCTTTGTAACCCCTTCTTCCTCCGTTTGGGAGATGCTGAGACGCTGAAGTAGCATTTCGAGCCACAGCACGAAGCGCTGCACGCGATAGCAACCCATGCACAGACGTACCGCGTGATTGATGTGAAAATGTCGAACCATGGCAAACCTTGAGCTGTGGTCCGAGCAAACCGACCCTCCACAATTCCGACAGTGATGCTGCCTCTTCCCAGTGCTGTCAAATCGTACATGGCAACCTGGGTGGCAGCACGACGTGTCGTTCTTAAACTTGGGCGGACTACATTTCTTCTCAGCGAACACGAGGCCTCCAGGTGAGAGTTCCATGATATTAGGGCTTACTGAAGCATGGGCATTCCACTTTTCGACGGCTGCCTCCGTTCCTGTTAGTGCCGTCTCAATGTACTCGATCCACTGACGCTTGTCCTCCTCGGAGTCAGCGTCCACATTAAACACGACGCCCGACGTGAGCGACAGCTTGAACGAGTGGCGATATGTGTGCCAGAGGCCCTTGCCGTCCCACGACTCCACTTTTTGCACCTCGGCGCTAAACAGTGCCGCAATCATCGCCGACGCTGCGTCTCGAGATGCGAACCGAGAGAAGTTGACACCCACGCAGCGGCAGTAGAAACGCTTCATGCGGTGGTATGTTACACCCTCGTCACGCATGCTTAGATATCCTTTTATACCCAGTCCGTCGCGCTCGACGCCAAGTGGCCCCAGCAGCTCCGAAGACGACATGGCGCTCTCGGACATGGGTGGACCCATGGACGGGGACGAGCTGCGATTCTCGCCGTCTGCAGCCCGTGTGGATGGCGGGGCAGATCGTGCGCCTACTGGAGATTGCAAATTATTGTTGATTGCGACATTGTCGCCACTGTGAGATCCTTCTCTATCCCCCAAAGGGTTCACGGGAGTCCGTGGCAACTCCTCTGTTTCACCGGTCATGCTGCTGTCATACAGTGGAGGGTTGGCAACTGCACGTGGCTGGCTGAGTTTACAAGTGAAGAGCTTGTGGATTGGGCGACAGGTGCGTCTATGGCGCCACCGTCGACAAGATGAAGTGCTGGCTCAACGTGAAGACGACTCAGGTCGGACGTTTGATCGTGACCACATTACTGAATTCCGCATAAGTAAATGAAATAGATTTTCGCGTACTACGGTACTGCTTATCGACTTTTACACAACCAGTTTTGTGTTTTTCGATGGTTTACCTGTTTTGGTGAGCCACCACCAAAACAGGGTTTTCGAAATGTAAGTGATCGCTAACCATAAGAGAAAAGTAGTCATTTTGGCCAGAAAATGCTTGCAAAAAAGTCAATTCTGCCTCCCTTCCTAAGGTCGTGTTCGACTTCACGATATAAAAGCTGGATCGGGTCACATACAGCTACTTTTGACATGAAACTGCACTTTCATTCAAGATATGCAACTCGACAACAAATGTGCACTAATCGCTGATTTACTACGAAATGAAAAGACAGCAGCCATGACTGCTGCAGCCAAAAAGAAGCGTCGGACTTGAACACAAGAAGAAGAGAATCAGCTATTCAGGATTATCGCTCTCGTAGATGTCATCGAAAAAGCGTTTGCTCTCTTGGTTCAAAAGGCGAGGCACTGGGAATGTAGCTGGTAATACTCCTTTTTGATTAGCCTCCAATAGAGCTCCTACAGCCTGTAGAGGCCATAATTCATCTTCATCATCGTCTCCAACCATTTTGGGAATGATCCTGCAACCGACAAGCAGGCTATCTACCTCTATTTAGCACTGTGGTGTTACAATCAATTGGTTGGCTACGATTATTGATGCTGTACTTGCTTTGTTGATGCGTACACAACAATTTCAGCCGGCGCGTTAATTACGCGATTTGGCAATTTAAAGTCGAACACCACCTAATAAACTTGAGAATGCAGGCTTTCTAAAACTGTCTTTTTTCTTACAAATACATCCGAGATACGACTTCAAACAAAAATGGACTTAGTCGGAAAATTTTCATTTATTAAAAAATGATGGTCAGCTGTTTTCGTCACTTCTTTATTTTCATAATATGTAAGCCTTTCGATCCTTGATCTTATTTATTATATCATCAATTTTCGCTTCTGTGACGTGAGATGGACTATTAATAACATGTAAATAAAGTAAATTCTACGAAATGATGTATGAGAGATAGAGCTGGGTGACTAAATTAACCCCAAGGCTTCTTGATCCCACCTACGAGTGACAAAATCCGTTTTTATTCTCGAACCCTGGGAACGAGCCTGTTCCACTTCTAGAACCTGCATTTGTACCTTTCTATGTTGCCGCAGCGGCTCGATGTAGCACCTTACAGCATGATTGTGCACCATCGTGTGCCAGAGCACAACTACGTCTTGTACGCACGCTTAGACGATGCTGGGTGATGCAAAGGCTCCCGAATGCTTGCTAGCCGCATACAAGGCGTGTAGTATGTTTTTTTTATATTTTTCATACGTCTCACGTCACACAAAAAAAGAATCGATCACAGCCACCCACTTCTATCTAGAGGTGAGCTACCATTCGTGTCTATAAATTTCGCCGTTTTCATTTTGCTTCTTCCACACAAATCGAAACCAGCCCAAGCCTCGTGGCATCTTTGCCATAACCTCCAACGTCGTTGACCTTGTCAAAAACCAGTGAGCCCCCCCCCCCCCCCCTCAAGCCATTTCGTCTCCCGCTCCAGCCCAAAACCGGAACCGAAAGGCGGTTAGGGACTTGATGGATGTGAAAGACAAGGACGTGAAGTGTAGGTGTTGTGGCGAGTTAGTCCATAGCTTAGGACAAACTCATGTCGAGCATGTCGAGAAGCGTGTATATAGCAGATGCTTGAAGCGGCCGTCGTCGTACAAAATCACCGACATCTACCAACCGAAAATGAATGTCTCGGTGTTGCAGGAGTTCGAGAGGCGGTATGCGTGGTGGATGTATACCACCGGGATGCCGTTTTACAAGATGGAACACCGCGCATCGCTCAAGGCTCTTCAAGTGCTCAATCCAGGAAGCCGTGTGCCGTCCGCTCCCCAGCTAGCAAATCCATTGCTTGACTTGTCTTACGAGAAGTACATCAACCGTCTAACGGTTCGTCTGGCGGGTCGAGTTGGTACCTTGGCGATCAACGGCTGGATTGATATCAACGGAATGTCTGTGATCAACTACATGACGGTGTCCGGAAATCTGTCCTTTTACTTGGAGTCCAAATACACCAAATATCAGAGTCACGATACCATTCATGGTTGCCGATGTGAAGCGCGTCTTGCTGAAATTCAAGGGTATCAAGTTTGGAAGCGTCATCACCGACAATACCCACGCTAGCAAGGCAATGTGGATGGAGCTACAGAGTGAGTTTCCGAAGATCATCTTCCACGGATGCGTGTGCCATGCCCTGCACTTCCTCGAACAAGACTTGCTCAACCGTCTTTCTTGGTTGAGTGAACGGCAAGCTAACTGCAAGAAGCTCGTAAGCGGAGCCGCAAGCTCTGGTTTCAGTTACATCGCAAGCAGAAAGCAAAGAAACTTCGCTCTCTCGCGCTGCCTTGTGGCACTAGATGGGGATCGCTGCTGGCCTGCTTGGACACCTTTTTTGCTTCCGAATCGACAATGTTCTACATGGTTTCTGCACGAGGCTTCCAGAGCGCAAAGCCAAAAGGTCAGCGGCACAAGAGGACGTTTTACCTAGAATCTTGTCACGAGTCGCGAATATGTCCCCCAGCTTAAGCGAGGGGCTCTACCTCTTAGTGCTATCGACAAGCCCTCACGAAGTGTGATAAAGACAGCACCCCAATATCGGAAGTGTATTGAACGTTCTTAGATCTGCCACCAGCGTTTGCTGCTTGCAAGCTTACCCAGCGGGAGCTCAAGACCGTGGAGGAGATCATCATAGAGCAGTTTGATTTCGTGTATGGAGACGCACACGGCCTTGCATATCTTCTTGATCCACGTTTCTGTGGAGATGACATGACCGTGTCTACAAGGTCTGTCGTGGAGTCATTCCTTTCGTAATGGTTTGGTGAGGACAACGCTGATAATGTACTCATCCAACAAGCTTCATACCACCGGTATGTGGCTGAGCTGAAAGACATCTCTTCGCGGTAGTAAAAGCCTTGATCGAGCGGAGGCTTCCGGTTCACGATATCTGGTGCGGTTTGAAGAAGTTTAACTTGCTGCAAAACGTTGCCAAGCAGCTTTTCAGGTGTTGGGTCGACATCTGCTGCTAAACGAAACTTCTCCACGCATGGATTCATCTATTCGAAGCTCCGCAACCAAGTGGATCCAGACCGCGTGGAAACCTTGTGTATATCTTCTTCAACGCTAAGAACGTCGACGAAGAGGAACTGGAGGAGTACATCCATATCCAGGGCGCCTTGTCAACATTGGGGGCAACAAAGATAAAAATGACAAAAATCAAGTCGAAGAGGACATTTACTAATAGTAATACTAGATGTCGGGTAGATAGTTGCCGAATCGCCTGCGAATCTAGCCAAATCTATACCCACGGCTGTAGGTCGTTAGAAGTTCCGCGACTACCGTTATCTTTTTTTGTCACCTCCACGTAGAGCCTATGACTTCCAGTCCAACTGCTAACAAGTTCGCAGTTTTTTTTCGCTTCATTGACACATCTCGTGTCTCCCGGCTCACAGAACTTGCGAGACCTTCTTCCGGAACGGGTCTACGCAGACCACCAATTAACACACTACCAGTTGCGATGACGCATGTCTTGTCAGACGGCTTGCTCTTCGAAAGCTCGCCAGAATACAATGTTAAAATGTCCCCCCCCAGTTCCAAATCCGCCGAAGCAAAACGTTAAAGCAAATACGCCGTACCCATCCCCGGAAAAGGTGATTTACAGTACACTACCGGTGATGAGTCATTTCCGTAGACACCATCGACGTCGGCGTCATCCACTGTCAGAGGGGCGCGGTGATAGTGGAACTGATGTAGGATGGGTGTCCGCTGTTTGCTTTTATGCTTAACGGCAAACCCACGCTGCTTCCTTTGTTTCTGGTCGGCAGAAAGGTACGCTTGATCGTAACGACGATATTGTGCGGTCGGTTGCAGTGTCATCTCAAGCTGTTTACTCTGTACTCTTTATAGGCACGGTCATACGCCTCGATAGGACAAAGAATGGGGCCGTCCACAAAAGTTACAAGGCACTTCATGTCATCAAATTGGGGTGTGGGGTGAAAAGTGGACAAGAAATGCGACCTTTCGGGACATCTATTTATTATTAGGGAGCCAATCAGCAGAGGGTGTATTTTTAGGCCATAGGGATGAGTGGGGTTTATAAATATTCCTAAAATATCCACTTCACGAGATTATGGGATGGGTGGGTTGATAAAATATCTTTCCTTTTACATAGAAACCCAAGTGAGATCCCTGCATGTTACATAGTGATCGACCCATACATACACCTATAAACGCTACAAGAAAGCATGTAGAAGTACGGAGCCCCCCCCTACGTACGTGCAAAGCGTCTTCCGCTGAACCTCACGGTTGCATGCGGCGAGAACGAGAATGGTTATTCATTTCGATTCTGACCGGGGTGATATTTTGGGAGATGTCGGGTCATTTTGGCTTCGTTTAAGTGGTGATAGCTTTCGTACAATATCTCAATTCTGACCCTCCCCCCATTAGCACAAAATGAAAGTCTTCCCGAGAGATTGACGAGCCTATACGCTGCGAAGAAGCTGCTTGGCCGTCCGTGTGCAGACGTCGCGGGGCAAGCGACGCTTAATAGGCAGCTTGGGTTTGATGCGTGGTTGGGCAGGGGTTGCTTTTCCTCTTGAAATGGATATCTTCTCGAAAAGCATTAATAATAATCCGTGTACTTTCGTTTGGATGTCATGTTTTGGTCTACGCAATTCCAGAGTCAATCTTATACGAAACAGGGTCAGAATTAAGAGAAAATGTTGTCGTTTTCGATTTCGATACAAACGCTTTATTGTTGCTGGCTTTAAGCACGAGCACTTGGGATGACGTTTGTACAAACACTACCCAGTTCATTTTGTTTAGCGTCGTTCTCGATACTGTTTTAGCTCGGATCGTTTCTGAGCAGTGAGTATAGCTCACATGACGCTTATAATAGCCTTGAACTAACTGCGTGGAAACGTGGTGAGGCCACACGTAACAGTTTTGATCTGTTCTATTTTATGGCAATCGTAGGCGTCGTTATCCCGCCTATTTCCTATTCTATTTTTGGTAGGTTAAAAGCAATCATTGTTTAGCGGAGGTTGACATAATCTGTTAGAAATTCTAGTTTTACTGGATACAACAGTAAAACTAGATGAGGGATAAGACTATGCTGCTGCATTAGCTATTAATCAGCTTATGTCTACATTTACAACTATATTAGTGTTCTTTTACTGCCCAATAGCTAAAGATATTTTTTAGCCTAAACATTGTTCACTGAGCCGTAGTCGGTGGAGTTGGCAAAAACAACAAGCTGCTTTCTTTAATGAAGGTCAAGCTGTACCATTGAAGTTGCCCTATCGCCATCGTACAGGACCCCACCGGGGCGTGGAATCTGCCCCCCTTCAATGTCACTTTATAATATTCCAGCACTCCAGCAGTCCAACACCTCTCAAGCTGCTCTGCCGAGTTTCCTATTCACTCATGAAGTGCACGCACCCCGATAAAGCTACGCAGAACAGGTGACGACTGATACTTGCGTCATATTTCGTCGCGGTGTACACCATCTCTGCAGCAATGCGCTATGTAACTCGGAAGGCCTCTCCGAGCGTTACGGCATTGTCGCTTGCTTCAATAAATGGAAGATACAAGCTTTGCCAACACGGGCTTCTACTGGAAGTATTCCGGACGCTCAAGAGGCATGTTCTTGATCTAGTTCATCAATAGTGACTGCCGATTCCTAAGGGGGTTTGCGAATGATTCCGCTGAGGGACACTGGCAGCCCCGAAGCGTCAGTGGCGGGTTTAACCGTGTGTTTCGATATCTCGATGGACGTTAACGCGCTCGAGATCTCGAACGACATTTTTCATTTTCGTTAATAAAAACGACGGCATGATGTCTGGGGTGTGCTGTATTGGCTGACATTTCCACTCGACACTGAGAACGGCAAACCAGCCACTCATTTGTGCATTCTGTGCTTTTAGCAGAGCACTAGCAACCCCTACGCTTCTCCTGATGAGTGGAAAAATGACTGACCGCGTATTAGGCACTCGAAAAACGCCACATATCACCGGGACCACCAAGCGGCCACGCTGAAGCAAAGAAGTGAATGAAGAAGGCTCTCACCAAGCTGGCGGGGCGATGAATGAGACCAATTTGCTCGACAGCAAATGCTCCGCTCCAGTATCCGTGGCGAAGCGCTCACTTAAGATGCGCTGTGGCTACCGACTCAAAAAACGATAGCTGTAGTTATCGCGTCATAACTTAACCATGATGTACAGTACAATACCGTGACGACCAAAGACTTCAAAGTACGTCTGGTCCGAAGGTAACAGCGCCACTGTGCTAGCTGCTGCGACGTCTCGAGAGCTACTTGACGCCGTTTTCGCTTGGTTTTGTAGGATAACAGCAGCCCTATTATCGCGAGAGTTTGCCACAGCTCACCGAGCTTCTTTCTTAATCTTCACCACGACAAGTCGACCACTGCAAACGGAAAGCTGAGTCTTCTAGGTACTTCGATGTCCTGGATTGGCAAGGCATGGGAGCACCTAGCGATTGTGCTGATGCTTGCAGATCGAATGAGTCATTGGTCACGAACAAGCTAAAGCGCTTTCGCGTGACGAAGCTTTACGGTATCGATATTGATGAAATGACCCCGTTTACGGTTTTAGATATGACGGCCAGCGTGCAAAAAGTGTCCAAACGCTCTGAGGAGCTGCTTATCGACTGCACGATGCATATGCTTAATCTGTGCCTTCAGTACGGAATGGGAATACGTGAGAATAAGGAGCCAACAGGATTTGACCCGATCACCAAAACCGACAGAAAGGGCAGCACTACTGTACAAATGGACGCATGCTCGAAGAAGATAGCAATCTGATCCAACGAATACGAGTGCTTAACAATTACTACAGCACCAAACAGCGCTGCAGTGTTTCTTCAGTCTACATCAGAACCCATTCTTGACTGTGATACCCGCGTAGCATTCACGGAGAAGATATTTTAGCAATCAATAGTGAGCTTAGCAGCACTCAATATGTACTTCAAGAGACGTGAAAAGGGTGATGCCTCCAACTTTCTGTGTCTATTGCATCAAGACTGGCAATCGAAGGCAGAAATGGATCCGATTAAGGGGTCCGTTGCCGATCTCGCCCGGGTTAAGGTCCAGCGAAGCAAGCTCGTTGCATCAGAGCTAACTGTGCTGTTAGATATACTGCTGATCGCCTACACCGTAAGGACCGCTTGGTCTATATTTGAGATACTCACCTTCTACAGCAACAACGAGGGATACATTTTTTGCAAGGTACCTGTAGAGCGCCTAAGTGGCATCATATGGATGAGAGACCAAGTTGAAGAGCGAGTTGTTACACCTACACCCGAGAATGTCATGATTTTACGAGTAGACTCGAGGTCGAAGTTCAGTGCCAAAACGCTTCTTACACCTATCAGCCGATTTGCAAATGCAAACACCAAGCCGCACCAAAATTCGAAGGAGGAACAACGAACTCAGGACGTCATTGATTCTAGCAAGCCGTTGCTTTAGAGGTTTCACCGAGATATGGTCCGTGCTCTGCACTCAAAAGTCTGGCGTTACTGCTCAGGATGCAGCGCCAATCGCGTCCGCAAACATTGCCTTGGTAATCCCATTAAATGCGTTTCAAGAGCGGGTATTCTTAAACTGGAGGATTTGTGATGAGCAATTGTGCACCACCAGTGATAACGAGCGCGTGGAAGCAGGCGTTGATTAAGCACAGCAGACGAGGGTCTCGTCGCATGGAGCGCGATAGCAACGGAGTAGTTCATGAAGTGATTCACGTAGCGAGGTAGTTTAGGTGGTACAAAAAATGTCGACCATAGAAATAATGGAAGCTACTGAATAATGGTTGTGGTATTATTACAGCAGTAACTTCAGTTGGTGTTTTCAAACTATTGTAACTGCAGTAGCTCAAAATTTGCGACTGGGGTTTGACTGCAGTTTAGTTAAATCAATTCATGCTGATACTACTCCCTGTCCGTGAGGTTCGCTCCTAAATTTCCTCTGGGAGATGATTGAACACTGTGATTGGCTGTAGGAGCATTGTCAGGATCTATGTGGGAGATCCAAATACTCACACTCCTGCGTGTTGCCGAGTCGAAAATAGCGGGAGACGAACAAAAACACGTTTCATCCTTATAGCTTTAGTATTTATCTTTATTCTGCTTACAGAACATATTTCACCCGCCTCCTTTGTACCACACTCCCGCCGGGACTCGCATGACATGCTAAAAGCGCGCCTAAGCCTTAACAGCAGATTAATGGATGAATTGTGTATTGTATATATTATTGAAAATGGCGCGCGCCTATCAGATATACACTAACCAGTACTGTTTAATTTACCCCAGTCTACTTGACTACGATCCGATTTTGCCACAAGTTCTGATAATATGTTGCATACTGTGTGTGCGCTAGTTCTCGAGATTCATTAAAAAAAACAGAACATTTCAAAGCCCCGTGCACCACCGATGTTGGCACACCTCACAACTGAACCGCTTGCTTGTGTGGAGAAGTGGCTTAGTAGAGAACTAACGTATAGTCGATGGTATGAATTCTGGCCGCGAAGATAGGATTTGTGCACCCGATCGTGCGTGCTAAGGCCGATACATTTCGATCAAGAGCAGTAGTACCGGAATATGCCGTTATATTTTGCCTGAAGATAAGTCCACCCTAATGCCACATTGACTCTTTATCTTTATTTGCAGACGACGTTCGAGCGGTCACACGACAAAGATGACGGCTTGGAAGCGCCGAATCACATCAATAAATTTTGGTAAGATTTTGTAGAGATGACCATTGCCGATAAACAGGAAAAATGATAGAAAGTAGAACCGTCAGTCCGCAATTGGCACCCAAGTGCACCATTATCAAAAACAAGTAATACACTCTTGTTTCCCATGACTTCGCAGCGTTCGAGACCATACGTTACCAAATAGAAGTATCGACCTCTGCGGGGAGCTACGGCCGACCGACATCGCGTATCCACCTAAGCCCCCGGCGCCTTTAACTGAGACGTTTGAACTATGAACGCCGCAGCAGAGCAAGCGCGAAAAAACCGCCAATGGAGAGACGTGCGCTGGCAATCAACAGGCCCAAGCACGAGTACACAGGCGTATTTTCTGATGTGGAACGGAAGGAGCACGGGAGCTAGCAAAATGCCAAGGTGTGGCAAAGGAAATAAACTTTATCGGAGAAAGATTACGATTTTGGACCCGAACAGAACGGATCGAGACAAACTAATTTAATTCGAACCGCAAGAATCGCAAGCTTTTGTCGGATCACAGATCGGACCGGACTGCGAGAACGAAGCAAGTAACAGAATATGGATTGGATCGCAAAGAAGCAAACGGGATCGACAATCGATAGGGTCCTCCGCAGACAGAAAGGAGAGAGATAACGAAGCAGGGTGTGAAGCCAACCCCGCGCTTGCCTCAAACTAATAAGTCCTCAGTGACACAAGAATCATATGAAATAGCAGCCGCAACCCACCGCCCTAAAACTACGTTTGTCCAGTTATGAAAATTTGACGTAACACTAACTAAGTAGCTACGTGGTGATGCGTTTGTTCGTCGGAGACAGTCCTAAGTAGATCGTATATTAAATTGTGGAGGACCAATTTTCCTTCAGAAAGCCTCACACAAGGCTCACAAGCTCGCGCAAACCACTGAGCCCCAAATAGCACCTGGCGCTTTGTCCACCGCCCTGGCATAAAGCTCAAGACCGAGGCTCTAGCGCTAAGTGAGGAGAAGTCGATGAAAAGGAGCTTCCAGGTTATGGCGAAGGCGATGGTTCAAGTGTCGGTTTCTAGCCAATGTGTGACAAGTCTAGCTGGCTTCAGGACTATGATAGACCACCGAGGACCGCAACTGGATCCAACGACAGTGTCTAGCTCAACCCATTGAAGCGTTGCAAGGCCGAAATCAAGAATAAGACCACGACAAGTACTTTGCTGATACAATGTATGCAGAGATAATACTGGTACTACTTATAACAAAGGAACCGCAATATCATCGTACCCGTGTCCTGAAATTTATGTTTTAATTGCATTCACGACTCTCGGCATTTTAAATGCATAACTTTTGTAAGCTGGTTCAGCCCCTGAGCAGCCGGAACTTCCACCGGGTGCATCATCTTGTACATCGATAAATAATATTATGCACACATGGCAAGCCACGATTCCAACTATACCTGTATACTCTTCTACATAGTGTCTTCAGAATTATAAAGGGCTCTCTAAGTAGACCTAAAGCGCCCTCGATAGTCACTCTGATTGAACTGTGGTAATAGCTGTACCTCTATTACGCTCGGAAACTTTACTCTCAGAGTATGGTGTCATGACAGTCGCCACGACTATACTGCCTGCGTCGGCTAAAAGGTGCAATATATGAGAAATAGGAAACATCGTGGCGACTTCTGGTACTAGCCGCTGAGCGTGACGACACCAAGAGACGATTGAACAACGATAACAAGCAGCATACGTAAGCCAAGACAAGATCATTTCACAAAATAGTGGGGACAAAGGTTCTATCTACACAGACGGACGGAATCCAGCGACCACCTGTCGATTTGAAAAGTATACTTAGGGAGGCCAAATGTGATTGGTAAATACAGTGCACATATAAAATCCAAGTTCTTTTAGCTGCGCAATAGTGTAAAATTAGGAATTATTTCATGTGAGGGTTAATTTTAAAATGTAACACTTAGTGCCTTGTTAAATGCATTTCTTACAGTGTTTTCACTGATGTTTTCCCAGACGGTAATTTGTGCGCTTGGTTGTTGCAATCCTCTTGTCTTTCGCAGTAGCTTTTTTTGCTGTATCCTCTAGCAACCAGGCTGGCTTCAGCTTGACCTTCAATGGGTCCATCACACCGACATCAACCGGCTGACATACCGAGGTAGAGGTTTTTTGCACCTCCTGCAAATACGAGAAAAGCTCGCCAGCAACGATTATCTTAGATGTATCCGATACGTGGCACTCTAGGTTGTCGACGAGAAGTACGGAATGATCCTCGATGCATGGTAGCATTACGGTACGTAGATAACTATCCATCCCAGCTTTGTGCTGAACAGCGTAAACGTGACCTTCGATAAAAACAATTAACGTGTTAGAGTAGTAAGAGCTTTATAGAAAAACAAGAGCATCTTACCTTTGGGGTAAGTAGGCACTTCCTCCATTGCAATTGTGCCATCTGGCTCATCTCTGACGATAAATATAAGAGGTTATTTTCTCCCTGTAAACACGACAGCTCTTAGTTTTAGAATAAAACTATAAATATATATATATATATATATAAATATAGCAAAACCGTCTCCTCGAATAGCACATACAGCAGTCATGCGAGCAGAGTGCTTTTGGGACGTGGTAATATTTGAAGGTGCACCTCGCTCGCACAGAATCCTGGTGGGCGGTGTGTCATAATACACACCCGTCTCATCAATGTCCATAATAACCTTTGAAGGCATGTCTCCATCCTTACTTTTAAATGTCTCACTAAAAGCTCAGATTTTCAAGCAGGTCTTCACGATTTTCCTATATATCAAATAAAACAGTTTTTAAGTTATATAATAACTTAGAATAGGAAACAGCACAAATAATTTACCTTTAACCCATGAGGTGTTCGCTGTACAAATCCATGTCGGTAGAAAAAGCGACGCAGAAGGCGCAATAATGAATCGTACGCTGCTGCCGTGTCTTTCTTGTTCGTTGTATAGTCCGTTAGCCAGTCGAGGTAGTTTTCTCGGATAAATTGGGCCATTCGTGCTGTAGTTAGCGCTTGGTCAGTGCGTCGTAGGTCCTTCATGTAGACAACAAGCGCAGGGAAAAAGGAATCGACTCGGGGCGACCCGTAGCTAGCGCCAGCGTCTTCTCTGGACCTTCATAAGCCAAAACATTTTCCTTGTCAGCTATCCAGTCGCTGAGTGTTCGACGCGGGACGCCAATTTCTTTGCTGCATCGCGTAAACTTATTCCCTCAGCCCCTTTAATGCTGCACGCTTAATACGAAACGTGTAGTGTTACCGTCGTGCTATTCGAGGTGACGCATCAATCTTGGGGCAAGCGAGGGGTGTGTGTGGCTCATCTGGAGTGGTGTCGCTCTCCGCTTTCATGGAGAAAATAAACAGTGAGTGGTGGTGATTTAGCGCATTTCTTTATGGTATTTGATTGGGTAAAAATGATTTGGCTAGACAACATGATAGGCTAACTTGAAATGGCTGTTGGAATATGTCCGGCTGTTGGATTCCGTCCGTTTGTGTACGCTATTACAGCCATTTTTTGTCATTTCAGATAAAGCTGTTCCCTTGCTGTGTACATCTCCAGGTGACAGAAATTCATGGTTACGAGCCCAAACGAAGGGAGCCACGATGGCAGTCGAGATAACACTGTCCAGTCTATGCAAACTTTTACGGCAAAAAATGTCTCTCGCGTACAAAGAGGGATTGAAAGAGGTATTGAAGGCAAGGATAAGCTTGAAGATTCTGATCGGGAGCAAGTCAAAGCTGAAGCGAGATGGAACTTTTGAAGCCGCATCCAGAAGCAAGAAATAAAAGTCCACGTGCTGATTTTTGAACGACATTCTGACGAACACGCTGGCCGATGGAGCTCACGTGCGTTTATCACATTTTGAGGCGCCCCAAAATAAGTGGAAGGCTCGGGTAGAAGATTTCGAGAGGAAATCGTTTGCAGTAGCCCCTTTTAGGCGACGCGAGTTGCTTAATATATAATACGATAATGAACATGATTCGATGTGGGATTACATTTACCGGGTTGAAGCAATTCGTCAGGAGCTTACTCTCATAAATGCAAATCATGAAGTGATCACAGCACTTTTGACTGGTCTTCGTGGAAAAATAAGTACGCTGGAGACATTCGACAACTTAGATGACTACACCTTACAGCCAGTAAAGATTAAGTTTATCAGAAGAGAAGCGTTTGCGTCCGGTGAGGCAGTATTAGAGTCTTGCTCTAGTAAGCATCTCCAACAAGATACTTGTACACACAGCAACAGCCACACACGGAGAAACTTTTTTAAGCTTAGAGTAGTAAAACGCGACGCTCCGGTGGTAGTGATGATGCACAACAAAATCGACGTCAGGCCAATGTGAAGTGCTGGAACTGTGATGAATGGGGTCATTTTGATCATGCCTGTAGCCTCGAAGATTGGCCAGGCTAAGAGAGGAAACAAAAGCAGGGCAATAAAGCTGCCACGGGCCATAATACGAATCCACATGGCGATGTTCCTGGTTATTATAGCCCATACGAAGAAAATCCCAATGGCAAACCGGTACACATGATTGAAGTTGTGCAGAATGACGCTGCGTCTTCCTTCGCTAACTCCTACTAAGTCGCCGGTTGGAACTGCTTGTCGATCGTGTTGGATAAAGCGTCATAGGTGCACTTCTGTGGGTATCGCGACGCTTTTGCCGCGTTGACGGGAGGCAACGACACGGAGATATGGTGAATACAAAAGCAACAATGCTGAAGCCGAAGCATAAGGGTGATGTAAAATTAATATGGGTAGATCGGCTAATAACAAGAAGGCGACGATCACAATGGAAGTCATATTTGAGGGCGGTGCTACATTAGCTCTTCCCTTGCTGTATGAATCTCAAGGTGACAGAAGCTCATGAAACCTTCGTCAAAGTTGGTAATCGATAAGTCCGCCAAAGTGAGAGTATAATAGTTAGTGTCGATACTTAGCTAGAAACTAGACGATGAGAAAAGGAGGCCACGCCTCTTAAAAACTGTGGCGTAGCTTATATCACACAGAGCTCAAACGTTTCTTTGCAAACAGGGCAACTACCAAAATAATCAGTCATGTAGCATGAATCGCGCACCGCTGATCGCGGGGCAAAGAAGCTCATCAGCGTTTTATTCAAACCTTTTCGCCGATGCAATGAGCGTACGTTCCCGCAGACGCTTCCGTATGCGTCGCGCCCTCAATTTGCGTGTTGTTTGTGCCGTCAAGGAGCAAGATTGTTATTTTCACCAGCGGCGAGACCACACATGGAAGATGGGGCTGCAAAAATGCACTGTGGCTATCCGTCCGTTTGCCTACGGCATGCAGGCAGAGGCAGTAGACGCGTATATTCGCATTGGGAAAGTACCGCAATTGGAAGTTTCAAACACTTTTGGGCAGCTGGTCCAGCTGCCCAAAAGCCCTGACGTTGAGTCAAGGTGTGTACGGGTCTTAGGCGGCAATGCAGCCCGCCTCACGCGAGCTGAAAAAACAGTGTTGACTCCGTTCAAGTCGACAGGCCCACCTGCAGTGAGTGAAGACGAGGACGACGGTGAAAGTTCGTTCGGCCAGCTGCTTCAAAAGAGACGCCGACTTGCCGCGAAGGAGATAAAGTACAAGCTCTTGCATGCAATCCCTGCGACGTCCAACGTGGTGGAGCGCTTTGTTAGCGTTGCTCGTACCACGTTTGGCCAAGAACGCCATAGACTGCAGCCCATTACTTTAGAAATGATTCTCTTCCTGCGCGAAAATGCTGGTTACTGGGACGCACAAACACTTGACAC
>NW_003303755.1:3674846-3787710 GCF_000142945.1 Phytophthora infestans T30-4
AACCAGTCGTTTTGTTGCCGAATCGGCTGATCTCAGCAGACTCATTTTCTTTTCTCTCACTTCCCACGCCGACACTCCCGTTACCATGGTCTTCTCGTATCGACGCAGTGTGCGCTCCACGTTCACGCCAGCACAAATTGCTGGGTTCTTCTTTTAACCGTGCCGCGACGAGTTTGATGAAGTCATCCTCGAGTACTACCGCTGTCGTTGCGGCACGGTTCGAAAGCAGGCTAGCCGCAATGACTTTTCCAACCTGGTATCGCAAGTTCAAAGCGAGCACCCAACCCATGAGAGCCTCATGCTCGCCGCCAGCTCGCCCGAGACGGGGTCTATCCTCAACTACGTGCGGCGCTCCTCTCTCAATCTATTCAGCTGGATGGAGTGGATCCTAAAGAGCAATCTTCCGCTGTCATTCTGTGAGAATGAGGCGGCCAAAAGGTAAGTCATACGCATTTCTAAAGTTGCCTATGAATTTCTAACTTCTGTTTCTATTTGCTTTCTATAGGTACTCTAACCTTGACTCAATTTGTGTCGAGACGCTCGTCTCTGGCATGAGTAGTGTGACGCGGGCCGTGGAGCGTTGCATCGCTGAAGAGATGCCTGACCTTTTTGGGCTAATCTTTGATGGGCGGTCTCATGCTTCAGAGCATTACATTGCAGTGTACGCTCGCTACGAGGTGGACGGGGTCGTCAAGACTCCTCTTCTTTGTATGGCTCCACTGTTCAACGAGGTGGAGGAAGACCTCTCCGCCCGCGGCCACATGGCGTTTCTTGCCACTATGCTGCCTCGGGACTACTGCAAGCAGCTGGGCCAGTGCTGTTTCCTGGTGGGAGACAACTGCTCGATTAACCGGCGGCTCCCAACGCTGATGGGTGTGCCGCTAATCGGCTGTGCCAGCCACCGCCTTAACCGAGCAGTGCAAGCTGACATGCAAGACTATGAGGACGAGCTGGATGCTTTCCAGAAGTTAATGATCAAGCTTCGTAACCTGAAGCAAAGTGCCAAGCTGAGGTAAGTTTGAACTGATAATGATGTAGTTAGAAACGTTTCTAATTTGATTTCTAATTTACATGTAGAACTAAAACGCCGCTCCGTCCAGTTATCCGCCAAGATACTCGATGGAGCTCCACTTTCGCTATGGTGATGCGGTACTTCACACTGCTGGAGTTTATCGACAGCAATGACGACGACATCGCAGATTTGCTGCCGTCCCCTTCGTACAACCGCCGTTTGCGTGCTCTGCTAGCAGACTTGAAGAAGGTCGAGTCCGTTGCAAAAGCTTTGCAGGGAAACAAAGTATCACTACTTGATGCTCGAGTGTGGCTGGATGGCTTGATTTCCATCAAACCACACTACGCTCGGTACATTGGTACGTGCAGCATATTTTTTCCTTTTCTAGTATTCATTGCTAATTTGTTTTGTATTCACTATGAACACTAGGCCCACGCGCTGAAATTGTTCACAGCCCTGACGTTGAGTCAAGGTGTGTACGGGTCTTAGGCGGCAATGCAGCCCGCCTCACGCGAGCTGAAAAAACAGTGTTGACTCCGTTCAAGTCGACAGGCCCTCCTGCAGTGAGTGAAGACGAGGACGACGGCGAAAGGTTGTTCGTCCAGCTGCTTCAAAAGCGACGCCGACTTGCCGCGAAGGAGATAAAGTACAAGCTCTTGCATGCAATCCCTGCGACGTCCAACGTGGTGGAGCGCTTTGTTAGCGTTGCTCGTACCACGTTTGGCCAAGAACGCCATAGACTGCAGCCCATTACTTTAGAAATGATTCTCTTCCTGCGCGAAAATGCTGGTTACTGGGACGCACAAACACTTGACACAGCAACTCGAGCGTAGATACCTGTTATTGATTCAATAAACCTTGGTTATTGCAGCAGTAACTCAATTATTTATGGTCTTCTAGCTAAAGCATCATAACGTTTTGCCAGCATACAAGCTAGTTTCGCGATAATTTATCGTGAAGATGCTACTACGATAAATAACAATATCATTTTCGGACCCCCTGCAGCTGGAGCTGCTGCTTTGGAGATGAATACTTGCGTTTCCCGACTAAAGATGACATCTCGCGGCTTTTAGTGCTTTGTTGATTGTTGGTATCTTAGGCAGCTTAGACTGCATGCATTGGAGCCGGAAAAACTTCCCGACCGCATGGGCAGGGCAGTTTACAGGTAAGGAGATGTCTCCGACCATCATATTGGAGGCAGTTGCTTCTTAAGATTCATGGCTTTGGCACACGTTTTTCGGTGTGCCGAGGTCGCAAAATGATATTGACGTTTTGAACCATTCTTGTTGTTGAGATCTTAATGAAGGTTATGCAAGTGGCAGGCGCAGCTGGGGTCGGTGGTGTCGTTGAGAGAGCTAGCGCAGTCTGAGCGAGCTCAATAGCCGGTGTTGGAGGGGGGGGGCATGGGAAGCGTTGGCTGGCCCGAGAAAAATTGTCCTGTATGGATTTTGCTCAAGAACATACTCAACAATCTCTATGGGGCCACATTTTCTCAAATTGGAGGTCTGCGTGTGTTTTCAATAGATCTTGACGAATTTTACTCAGGCTGGTGCAGCTGCAAAAATAAAGTATGCACAATCGGTTGAGATGCTCTAACATTTATTGTGGTTATCATCAATTCTACCGCAACGATTTGCTGTGTTATCTCGGGGGCCGCTTTCAATAACACGAACTGAGGGTAGGAAAACCGGGTTCGATTTAGCTATATCTGATCCGACATAGGAATTCAATGATCCTATGACCACATTCCTATACCTTGCACGACAACGGTCAAGTTTGGTAAAGGAGGATTGGTCACCGAAATTATCAGATCGTAACTTTTCATCCAGACCGAATTTTTCGATAAGGTTCTCTTTACGTGAAAATTCGCTGCGAGATGTGTTGATTGCTCTGTTCGACCAATAATTGATGAGATATGGGCTTTCAAAATTCATGACTGGGCAAAATCCATGTCATCGTTGTCGTGCGACCATCAGTCATCACAACAGCTGATAAATTACGAATACGCATCCGTGATTGGTCAATATATTGCTAGAATTACGGTTTATCGCATTTTTCGCCTTTGAAGGTTTGATATATGTACGCTACACAAAATCGTTGATGGCACATCCTGAACATAGAACAGCCACATGACCATCTGTATGCGATACATATTGGAACCCGTCAGAAACACTGCAGGAAGAAGAACTTTGCGACCAGCAGCAGGCTCTGCGCAGTCCATCGTCCGACGATTGTCGAGACCGTCCGTAATGACGACGACCAAGGTAGGCGGGGGGCGCCGCCGCATGAAGCAGATGCAGGGGCTGCTGCTGCTCTCGCGGCTGGACGAGTCGCTGACGCGCCGCCACCGGTCGGGGAAGATCAAGCCGCAACGTGTGACAGTGGTCCTACAGCCTCAGATGCTGGAGCTTGCTTACTCTTCACTGGAGGATCAGGACATGCTGCGTCCACTGGGGCGCGTGGACTTGCGTGACGCCAAACTGGAGCAGGTTCCGGACGGATTCATCATCTATGAGGCCGGCTACGGGCCTCGGAAGGTCGACAGATTAGTACTGAAGGTTGAGCTAGGTAGATTGTTTGCTGACTGACTACTCCGGTGCAGATGCTCAAGCTTCAGGACAAGGATAAGGCCACCACTGACGCCTGGTTCTTTGCCGTTTACTCGGCCATCACGGAGTATGAGCGCCTGCCGATCAGCGCTAGCGAAGACGTCGGTCACAGATTCTCAGCTGTACTCACCTCCAGCATGCGCGACGAGCACACGGAGACGGTGGTGCGTGATTTTCCGCCGTCGGATTCAGTAATGAGGAGTCAGATGCTGCTCGATCATATACTGACTGTGTCTGTTCGAACCAACAGGAGTTCGAATTGTCGTGTCAGTTGGTGCTGCCTGCACGTCCCATCGACATGCCCAGCATCAAGTGGAAGGTCTGGAAGACTTTTTCTGAGCTTCAAGCATTTGATGAGTGAGTGTTATCGCGGCTGAGTTCGCTTTGAAAAGTTTGCTAACTTGTTGTTTTCCTGCTCATAGTGAGCTACGCGTCTCGTTCGGCGCACACATGACGCAGATTACGTTCCCAAGAGACCGCAGACGCGATTCACTCTTTGGTGGCATGCGCAAGAAGTCGTTGCAAGAGCTAAAGGAGCAGCAGCTTGCTCTTTACGTGGAGCAGGTTTGTTCTCATGGTCACTTGGAATTATCTACTTAAGTTATTGACAGCCATGGCTATTTCTCTGTAGGTGTTTCAGATGCCAAAAATTTCTACTGAACCGACACTGGTTGGCAAAGTGAAACAGTTCCTCGGTTTCGACTCCTTCTTTGAGATTGTCGTAAGTTAGTGTTGATTGTTAATGACTCTGAGACTCGGATATTGATATGCTTCTTTTAGGAATCCTCGTCGAGTGAAAATGGAGAGGATGACAACGACTTATCGTACGCGCCTGTCAATCCCGATCCCATACTAGAGCCTCAGGTTTCAAAGTTTGCCGAAACTGAAGAAATAATCAGTGAAGTGGTGCAGCAGCCACTATCTCATGAGCCACAGAGTGTTGGTCAGTCTGCAGTTGAGCCGCTGAGCAACGATTCCAATGCACCTTCCTCCCAGTACTCGAGCACTGAATCCGCCCGTGCATTGCCGGGTTTGCTGAGAAGAACAAGCTCAGCAGCGGCTGAAGACGAGGGTGAGGAGTATGTGGAAGTCATTCCAGAATCTGACCCGAAGACGGCAAAAAAACTCCATAAGAAGATCATTCAGACCGTCCGTGAGCTTGTCTCTTGCGATGAAGAACGCGTGCAGGACTTCCAGGACCAGACGAGAGATTTTGGTCGAGAAAAAACGTCTGCTATGGAGTATTGCGCCTTTCTCCTAGGTGCAGTGGGCGCGCAGGAGTGCTGCAAACTCATCCCGGAAATGGCAAGGCTGCTTCCCGATGAAGTGAAAAGGGAGGAATTAATGCAGGCTCGAGCCGCTATCTGGCGGCGAACCCATAGACGACATCGTAGGCGCTCCAAACAATTTTCAGAAAGCGTTGTGCTGCAAAAGCAAAAGGAAGAACAACAGCAGATCGATTCCATGAACAGTAGGGTGCGTCCGAAGTCTGAAAGCCTCGAAACGATGACGGAGCACGTTCATCCTCTTCAGATACCTGTGCGAAACTCGATGGTCGAAAGGCCAATGTCAGCAATGGACACTGAGTCTCATACCGAACAGGACAATAGCCCGCCTGCAATTCCTGCGCATCGTGCTGGTCTCGCTGACCCGCGACGGCATCTCAACCGCCGTGCTTCATTCAACACAATGTTTGGCGAGACGTTGCCGATTGAGGAGGAGGAGAACCCAGCTGAGAATGAGTCGGATGATGAAAGCGTCGACAGCCTACTGGATCGACCTCGTACCGTGATCAAAGAGACCCCATCGAAGATTGAACACGCGAGAACGACGCCTTTGGGCCTCGGACGCCGCAACTCGTCATTCCTGGATGGAGATGAAGATGATGAAAGTACTGAAGATGACGAAGAGATCCATCCCAGCGGCCGCTCTCGCCGTTCTCGCCACAGTCGCCACCGCCAACAAAGTGGAAGTGGGAGCGGTAGTCTGGAGACACGGAGAGTGAAAGAGAGACCACTATCTCGTGGGGGCTTGACGAGATCATTATCTCGACAGAATTCCTCTTTTATTGGGGAAAGTGATGAGGACGGCAGCGGTGGTGAGGGGGAAAATAGCCACACGCGATTCCGCAGAAGCCAACGCCGTGCGAGTCGTAAATTTGACGAAGAAGCCAAATCCGGGCCTGTGCCCGAGGAGGAGAACCCCGTTCTGGCGCGTCTCAAGAAGCAAGGGGCTATAAACTTTATGGCGCAGCTTCGCTAAGGGGCCGTGTGCATATTGTATACTTCGAAGTAGGTAATGCTGCGTATGATTCGATTTTTAAGAACTTTCAGGCTAAATCCTTAAAGTTTGGTGCCCGGCTCAAATTGTCTCCTGGTGCAACATCAGCCATAGTTTAGCTGCTAAAGTTAGTAATCGGCGCGGTCATCCCATTTATAGCATACCGGTAATGACAGTGGTGGTGCACTTAACAAGCGCCTTGTCGACGAGAATCAACGTCATATTCGATCGCTGCCATGGCAGCGATCTCAAGTGATGAACTGCAGGATGCCTGGGAGAAGGTGAAGGCCATGTCAATACTTCCAGAGGTAATTGCGGGCTCAATTGGTCAAAAGAATCTTTATCACTAACGCTCCATTCAAACGTAGCCTCCCGAGCCGAAGCTTCCCATTTTTGGGCCCAAAGTGCCCATGAAAACCAAGCTGCATACTATTCAGAACCTCATAACTTCTCTTGAGTAGGTGGAGATGATTGGCTGGGCGCCCCGCTATCTTACCGAGGTTTGTTGTGGTGGTCAGATACAACTACACGGGAACTTTGTACTTCGACGTGAACAAGAATCGGAGCTTTAAAAGTATCGTAAATACTGCAAAAGAAATCCTCAAGGAGGGTCTGCCAATCCAGTGTCTAGAAGCAGTGTTCTTGGGGGCCTATATGACTGCAGGCTTGCCGAATCTCGAGCGATTTCCGATCAGCTTTAAGACGGCCGCGGGCAAATCAACGCACCGCCACATCATTCTTGGCATTCATCACCAACAACAAAAATGGGGAGCATTGGGTCTAAGTCGATGCGATAAGCTCATGAACAAGGATTTAAAGTTCGAGTCGTTGAGCGATCTGGTGCTGGATTTCTGCCGTGAGTTTGAAAACGTCTACCACAAGGTGTTAAGGGTCAACTTAGGTTTCCCTTTCACCCACGACATTCATTCATCGGAGCGAGTTGAATGGCGGGTTGGTCGCTTTTTTCATTTTCACTCTGGTATCAGCTATCGATAGTAAAGGCTGTCTTCTTGTGAACATTGCAGGTGCTCAATCTCCCAATTGATACGAACAATTGGACGGAAGTTGCAAAGCAGTTGGACGGCTTTGGAAAAGATGCCGCCGAAATTGAGAGTTTCAAGAAGGCTAAAGGCGTGCTCCCAGCGTGGTTTGGAACCAGATACGCTCTTAGCGCTCCAGAAATGGAGATTGGGCGCTCACCACGAGCAGCCCAGCGCCGCAACTCGTTCTCAGATGATTTCAACATGTTCGAGGAAGAATTCGAGACTCAAGAACCTTCACAGCCGCAAATGCTAAGGACGATCCCCAAGCACATAATTGTGACTCCAGACGAATTCACGTTTAAAAAGCCATCGACCGTAAGTAGTTCCCTTTGCCTTTCAATAATCTCCTCTTTCTTCTAAATTACCATGTTGTAGAGTACCGCGCCAACTCCACCGACAAACATTTTTCTACAGAACACGTCGCCATCGCCATATTTGATTGAGATTGAGGACAGATCAGGTCTCCTGGAAATTGTCACCAAGACACAGCCCACCTTGCAACGTGACGAAACCAACCCAGAGGTCCACCCTACTAAGGCTATATTCCGCGTTTCGGCTGTACGCTTGTACTGTCTTCATTGAACCTGTTAGTTGAATCGGAATCTCACATTTGTATTTCTCCTCGAAATGGGTTTTAGAATGGGATGATCGCCGTGGCTATCAAGTACAACCCTCATCGACCTGCGACTAAAAAGTCAACGTCTCCAGAGAAATCTCCGGTCAAGAAAAGTATCAACGGGAATTCAGATGAACCTGCAGTGAGTGAACCATCCCACGTCGTCTCGTTCCGCTGCATGCCTGATAAAGTTGTAGACGCGGTTCCAGACGAAGAACCGTTCACACTCGAAACACCCTTTGTCTTCAAGGAAATTTAGACTCGACAGCGAGATTTCTTCTTACTCATTCAGCAGTTCTACAACACGTCGTATGTGTAGATACAAAACGTCTATTAGTTTCCCCGCCTTCTATCTGCAGTCTAATTCGTGAGGAACTCAATGCCCTTCTCAAACACAACAGCCATGACGGCGAAGCCTGCCGCGCCCTTGGCGGTGTTTTGCACCAGCACTACAGCCACAACGCAATCAGCAAAAGTTACATGGGGCAACAAGTTGAAGTTTATTGCACATCAGCTCACCTTTTGGCCCCGAACTCCGTGCTGCCCAAGCGCCCAGTGCTCCGCCTGATACTCCACCGGCCAAGAGGGGGTTGAAGATGTCGTTCGCCGCACGTTCGCGCTCGATCACGCACTCGACGCCGGCAAAGATACTTCCCACCAGTGCAAACTCCTGTCCACCGTAGTAGCACATGAAATACGCTATGAGTTTTCCTTTTCAATACCGGATCTCAGGAGTCAGTCCCACGTGCCTTGGAAAAGTATACGCTGCGCACATAACCCGCCTTAATGGACTTGCTGAAGCCATTGAAGAGCTGTAAGTCAGTAGTTATAGCAAGTTTATTAGTACGCTCCTTTTGCTTTTAGGTCGCGAGCAATTGCGCTTACCTGCTCGCGCATATTGCGTCCAACTAGTTCACCGTGAGCACCTTCAAACGTGCCGAGAAACGTGCCGAGACCCACGCCCATTGCCGCACCAGCTATGCACGCCACCACACTACGCTTCCAGCAGCTCTCACGAGACTCCTCTGCGAACTTCATGGCGCGGTAGGCGGCGATCTGTCCCATACTTGGTCCACGCGAGTCGTCCATGATGCTCCGCTGTCCCAAAACCCAGTCACATTCTGTCAAATGATAATCATTTATGATTAAATTATGAATTGATACTTACTTCATGCTGTAGAGGATTAGAAAAAAATACTATTTGGTTTCGCAGTGTAAGCGTTATCGTAATAAAAACAAAGCTCTGTCAGTCGTCAGCCAAAAACGATCAAGTCCCAAGCGGAGGAGACAAGACGATGCGAATGCGCCTACGGGCGCCGGACGAGCCCGAGGCGGAGAGCAACTACGACTTCGGCGACGATAACGCCAGTGCGCCGTCTACGCCAGAGCGTAGTCTCCAATTGCAGCCGTTGGATGTACGCTCGCCTGAATACATCGAGGAACGGCTGGAAAACCTCAAGCGCCGCCCTAAGTGGGTGGACTTCCTGGATCAGTACGTGCAGGATCACTCAGACAGCGACAGCGAAAATGGAGACTGGGAGGGCAATTCGACAATCGATTCACCTGGCTTCATCCGGTCGACACTCTGGTCGCTGTCAGTGGTGGCCTTCGCGCCGTTGCTGATCCTCTGTTCCCCGTGTTTAAGGAACAAAAGCTACGGGTGAGAATTTCTTTGATCATATTGAAAGGGTGGTATTTATACAATTAGAAAGCTAACTTTTGGTGCAATTCTCATTGTCATGGGTAGATTCTGGCCGTTGGAGTGTCGCTCCATGAACGAACTCTTCGGCTGTGCAGTGGCCAATATGATTTTTATAATATTTGGACTTGTGTTGCTCTACTGGACGATCTGTCGAGACTTGCCAGACATTTTTAAAGTGGACAATACGTTGGTAAAGCTGAACGTACAGATTGATGAGATGCAGCGAGCGGCAGAGACTTGTCACGCTGCGCTACTCCAGTGGGAAAGGACCGTCGCACAGGAGCTGTGCATGCCTGTGGGTATTGATATAGCACTATTGCTGCTGAACACGTGGTTGCTACTACATTACCATAGACGATGGGCGAGATACCTCATGGCGCTGATGGCGGTGATGTTTGTGGTGGATGTGCCTGCCCAACTGTATGACGCCACTTTTCCAGCACCGGAGATTCACAAGATAGACCCAACATTCGCCCTGTTGGATGAAGAACTGCTAGTTGCTTTGGATGGGAAGAATTTGAAGCCAGGAGGAAGCGTTGGTTGGGTAGCGTACTGGGGATGCGCTACTACCTCGAGCGTTGACGCGTGCGAGAAGCAGTTTGTATCCACGTTTGAAGCAGGAAACGTGGCCGTGACTTTCAAGTCGCTGGATCATTTCATTCCGTGCTATCGCGACCCTCCTAATCCACTCAAAGCACAGGACTATCAGTGCTTTGAAGATGTTCGCATTCGCGTGAAGGATAAGCAGAGCATTCCCGGTTGGTCACGATCAAGTTTACAGGCTTTATCTACTGCTCAAGTCGAAAGAGATGAATTATCGCTGAACGATGAATGGCAGGATAACTTGAAAGCCCCTTCTCTCACGTCGGAAAGGCCAATGGATCACGATGCAATCAAGCCGACACACACGATGGCGAAGTCAAGTAAGGCCGCCGTACCCGATATTTCAGCAGCTACGAAACCGTCTCATGAATCTCTCTCGACAGCGAGCGATGAAGAGGTTAGGCTCAATGAAAAGGATGAATCAACTAACAGTCAAGAAGACATAGGTATGTCAGAACCTGAACCAGAAGCTACGAAGGCAGATATCGGAAATGAGAAGATGGAAGAGGTTGAGGTGACATCTGATGCGGACGTGAAGAAGGTTCACATCAACGTCGACCTGGAAATTGCGCCACCGATAGAAATTGCTGTGTCGTCTGTGGAGACTTCGCTAAGGCCATCAGCGGACACTGAAGTGGTGCAGGCTTCAAGTGATAACCAAGTGGAAGCCGAGGTGGTGACGCCCAAGAGTCAAGCACTAATGGTTCCAGCGGACAAAGTCCAAGAAGAACTATTGAATGAGAATACATATAGAACAGGGAGCACCAAACGTGAACTGGATACCGCCCACGGGTATTAAGTCAGCTCCACAAAAACACTGCGAGAAAGAATAAAAACTTTTTTTTTCACAGTATTTATACGACAGAAGCCGCTTCCGATGAATTTTGGGCTCCTGTGACCGCATCTCGCAAAACTTCGGCCAAGCGGTAGAACTTGGCGCCCTCGATCTGAGCGTTCTCGCGGTTTGCTTCACACAATTTTTCCTGCAAGACAATCTGTTGTTGCATGTGCTTTTCTCGAAGGGCCAGCTCACGTTCGCGCAGTTCGACCTCCTTTTTAAACCGCATCTTCTCAAACTCTAGCCGCTCACGGTCCAACGCGATCTGCTCTGTCAAATGTTTTTCATAGTCGAAATGCGTGTTACGATTGTTTGCTGACCCCGATCCAGAACTCGATGCTGCTCCAGAAGCTGCAGACAACGACGTATTAGTTTCTGGACACATATAATCGATGATATGCTCAGGCGACCGACCATTGTACGTCTGAAGACGGTGTCACAAAGCCATCAGTGAATCAAAGCAACAACACAACAGTCAGAATAGCGATTATATAAGCGAACACACCCACCAAACTCACCAAGGACGCTGTCATCTGCGTACTGTTTTGACAACCTCCACTGAATCCAGCGGGGATATGTCCATTATGTGCCCCTTGTGCTGCCGCATGTTGCGCTTCACTTATCGCTGAAGCTTGCGCATGTGACTGAGCGTAAGCCATGTCCGATTCTGCATGGAGCGGTGGGCCTCCGAGTACCACGTCGTCTACCATTGGGAGATGGTCGTACGTCTGCAAATCACCCTGCAATTGCAGATAGCGAGCTCTCGTATTCTCTTGTTTAGGTAGCGTCTCATATTCTGCCCAGCGCCGTGGGTGAGCACCCTGCAAATGGCTTCGGATATTGTCGACACGGAAGGCTCGAAAGAACTTGGTGGTGGTCAGCGAGCGCCTGCGCCGCTTCTTGGTGTCGTTTCCAGACTCCTGGTCCTGCTGCACCAGCTGATCGTACTTCCCTTCACGTCCAAAAGCCTTACAGAAACCACACATGGCCAGCAGTACATCGTTTGAGACCGGGTCCCGCTCGATAACCATCAGTCCAAATTCCATTTCGTACTTCGGCTGCCAGTTGTGCCGCCGCGACTGCCTGCTCACGGCTCGTCGCTTCTGTGCATCCTTATCCTCATCCTCCCCGTTGTCGTCACGCTTGCGCCGCGTGCCGGTGAGATGTGCATTGTCCTCGAACTTCTCGAGCGGCACCAGGAGCTGGTCACTTGTGACGCGGGTCTCCATCGCTTCGTTTGGTGGATTTAAAATTATGTACAGTATGTGGCTCACAAAACTTACATGTGAAAAAGATGACTACACATTTTTTCGATGAACGCGATTGGGTAGGCAAGTTGAAGTTATCTTAGGCCTTATGAAATGAGGAACTCATCAAGTAGGAAGTGAGTTTTAAGTTAACATAGTCTCTAGTTTGTCGCAGAGGTCGTGTAGTAGTTACTAGACCGATCGCTACACATAGGCTGCAAGGTTTAATTCTCCACGACCTGCCAGCGTTCAGTACCACAGCACGGGATGCCCCAGAACGACAAAGAGATTTATAAACTATATTGTGACAAATGTAGTCCTGTAGTATCCTGGAAATATAATTTAAAGAGTAATTCAACTTGAAGAAATATTACCTATTTTGGGTTCGCACCCATTTTAAGCCTTCGTACTCCGAAACCTCGTACTCCATTGTTCTTCCCAATCAAAGTTGAGCAACTAATCGTCCGTGGACAGCATGGCGTAGATCTTCTCAGCAATTTCCTTCACCGATTCTCGCGTAGGGATGTTGTGGGCAATCTTATCGCTACATCATTGCGCTCGACTCATTTATGATTCTGGAGAAACACCAGACTTTGTAGTTCGTGGCGACGCTGTAAGCTGTGGACAGTCCTTCGACATCCGACAGTATTCACTTCCAACGTAGGCTTACGCGAGTCCTTGTATCATGTTATTTTTCTTCGCGTCGACGATGCATAAGCGTTTGCTGCCGCGCTTAATCACGAACTCAAACTTCCGGTATCCGTAAGGCCGCTTCCCCACATCGCTCTCCTCGGCAAGAATTTGGACGTCCCCGCTGATAAGCGCACACACGCAGGCAAGAACAGGAGTATTGAAGTGCAGTCGATTCGCTTCTGTTCCAGTCACGACTTCTCCAAATGCCTTCGTCACGATGAGGACAGCACATCAATTTTGTCGTCTTCATTGATTGCTCCGCCGGCATTATTTTGTTGACATCTTTGGAACGACACGTACAGTGTGAGTAATAGAGGACTCGCCATCCATTATATTTGCCTTCTTGTTGTCGTCAAGTATTTCGCTTAGTGCATCCCATCTTCTTTTGCGAGTCGGATGGGGCTTTTTGTTGGCGGATTTGCTGACCCGGAGCGGCAACCAACACACAGATCCCGTCTTCCCCAGCATCGCCTTCGTCTGAAAAATTGAACGCAGAGTTGCTAATTCGATACCTTGGGTCCATTTTATTCTCCTGATGATATCATAATTCCTTTGGGAACATCGCCATTCTCCAACATCGTCACATCAGGATCGTCCGTCTTGAGCCAGTTGCCGCCCTTCTTCGTGACGTATACCGGTAGTGCTAATTGGTCCGCAGGGAAGTCGTACACTTTCTTCTCCTTGATCATATCCTTCAAGATTCCGACCTTCTTGTGCTCATTAATTTCCACCACGAAGCTTCCGTCTCCGACCACCATACCTTATAAGCAAATTATTTTAGATAATCAGATCACAACACTGGAATTATTTTTTTTCCAGACAAATATATTGCTCAATACAGATGAGCCCTTCCGGGTCTTGCATGCATTAAAAGTCATAGAAGTTCTCGAGTGTCTACGTGCATATGGCTTCTTAAAAATAATTAGCTAAAATAGAAGGCCATCATCATCATCATACAGCGGAAGTACTGTAAGCGCTGGCACTTACGCTTGTGGACGTGGCACGTGCCAACGACGCGGCGGTATATTACATACACAGTAATCCCAGCGCCTGGAATAACCTCTGCCAGGAATAATAGCGTTATGGACATCGGAAGGGTTCATGTATCTTCTCTAGCTTTACGAACGTGTATATTGTAGGTTGTTGTCATGAAAATATGACCTGAACATGGCTCGTGTTGTACCTGTTGCACTTCTATGGTGGTGGATGATTTCCGCTTATAATGCAATCGGCTGCAAAAGCGAGAAGCTGCCCGTACCCACACGCGGCGGCTGGCCTAGAACAATACGAGCCGATGGACTCTCTAGCTTGTCCACCAAACCACCCAGAGCAGCCTGGGACAGGAACTTCATGGACGTTTCGAACGTAATCTGCTGCAGTGATGAGCCCTTGTTGTTCATACCCATACGGTTGAGCGGCATGTAGCCGCCCTGTGCGGTCATGTAGTCAGCCAGCAAGCTCAAATGACGGGGGTCGACACTGATTCCATACACGCCGAACACCTCCATAATTTGCTTGGAAATACTTGCACGAGCAGCCTCAACACCGTACGTCTGTAGCACCTGGTATATGTCGTTGGTTGCAAGGTTGTTGACATCCAGGATGTGGTCGAAGCCCCAGATTTCCTGGAAGTTAAGACCCTCCGTCTGTACGCAAGGCTTCTCCTCCTGCGCCTCGCCGATGCGCTGGTTAATCAGGTAGCATCGCGAAATGCCTGGGCAGTACTGCACCAGCACCTGCTTGGCGACTCTTTCAACAAGCGGCACCATCAACAGCGTCTTAGAATGCGTCGGGAAACGCAGGTGCAGCTCCACGTAGTTCTCCTTGTCGTTGCGTCCGCAGAAGACGAAGTACGGGTTCTTGCGTACGCTGTTCGGGACCTCAAGGGAATCCATACCATCAGCGGTGAAAGTCTTTTTTTGGTGCTTCTTGGACTTCTTCGCAGAACCATTCTCCATGGACTCGTCATCGGACGTATCAGCGCCATTGTTCTTCTGGTTGCCCGAAGTCTCATCATAGGAATCAATGTCCGAGTCATCTGCCATCTGTGCCTTACGAATCTTCTCGTCCTCCTCGTCCATCTCACCATAGCCCTGCACTTCACCACGGCTGCCAAAGCGAAGCGTACCCTGTTCATCGTCATCATCTTCGTCGTCATCGTTCTTTTTCTTGTCTGCGCCAGAAGGAGCCTTGAAGTTGTTCTTCTCCGCCGCAGCAGAAACAGTCACACCGCTCTTCTTCATTTCACGAGAAATTAATGTAAGCAGCTTACCGACGAAGCCTCGACCAACCGAGTTGAACACCTGGTCGGCACTCAATCCGAACACGCGCTTGATCTCCTTAAGCTTGAAGAAACTTAGGCGGATCTGGTAATCGCGCACCCACAAAATGCCGTTTTCGCTGCTGTGGAACTGGTCCTTGACACGAACACCGTTGGTATTGTTAATGAGCTCTGACAGAGCGACCTGGTTTAGACGCTGCTCCACTTCTTGTGCCCGGGACGACTCGACATCGTCGCGCAGAGGGATCGTCATCATAGGAGTAGACATCTTCTGACTAGCTGTCATGATAATTTCACGCAAACGAGGAATACCCAGCGTCACGTTTGCGGCACCGTGACCAGCAAGATGGAACGTGTTAAGCGTCATCTGTGTCGACGGTTCACCGATACCCTGGGCAGCCAGGATACCCACGTTCTCACCAGGAGCGCACATACTGCGCAAGTAGTTCACCCACACCAGAAGTTGGAAAGCGTCGGGGCTCACGGCGTGCTTCGACTGCATGACCTCCCGGTCAACTTCGTCATCAGCAGCGTGCTTACTCTTCTTCGACTTCTTGCTCTTCTTCTTCTTTTTCATCAGCTCGAGGCAGTTGGACGGGTTGCGCGTGTTATAGTTGCGCAGTTTGTCCTGAATACGCTCCGAAATTAAACCAACGTGCTCGCTCAGAGGCAAACTCTGCATCACCGGATCCTCAAGCGACACCTTGATGATGTCTACCCGACCAGACATAGCACGAGTGGCGTTGGTCGGCTTGGTGGCCTTGAACTTGGCAGTGCGAGGAACACCGAACGACTTCAGACCAGTGTCCAGGTATTTGATGTCGTACTTGCACTCACGTCCGTCCTCGTTTGCCCCGGCCACCGCCACAATCTCAGCAGCATGGAAGCCTAGCTCAATGTTGCCACGTTTCCACTTGGTCTCGCCCTGTTTCAGACGGCGGGCCATAATCTTCACACCAGCCTTCAGCAGCGAGGACGAGCTGCCGTAGTTATTCTCCTTAGCCTCACGAACCTCCTGGTGTAGCTTTAGCGGCTTCATAATGTCCAGTTTGGTCTTTTCGAAGAACTTGGCATTAATACCGTACTTGTGTGAAATACTGCGGTGGTTCATCGCCTGGAAGTCGAACTGTGTGTCCTTCCCAGACAGCATGGCACTTTGCACCGGGTCAATACCATCTTCACCGTACAAGAACTGGATCACGCCTCCATCGCTGTTGCGGACAGTGTGATCGTAGCCAACGTTTAAGTCTTCCAGGTGCTTGATCAGACAACGCTGTAGGTAACCACTGCGACTGGTCTTCACAGCGGTATCGACAAGACCTTCACGGCCAGCCATACAATGGTGATAGTACTCCTGAGGACGCAAACCAGTAAGGAAGCGATCTGTAACGTAACCACCAGCGCGCGGAGCAGGGTCGAAGGGCTCGAACGACGGAAGCGATCGACCACTGCACAGAATAGGCACACGACGACCTTCAAGGGCCTGCTGACCAAGACCACAGGAAATCTGTGAGTGGTTCACCATGGAGCCCTTAGCACCAGTCAGCACCATCAGAGAGAAGTTGTTCTTCGGGAACGCCTTGGACTGACCGGACGGCAGACACGTCTTGATAATGTCACTGTTCGATCCGTGCACGCAGCCCATCATGTGAGCATCAAGAGCCTTAGCGTTGTAATCTGCGTCAGGCCCAGACAGCAGCGTACGCATTCGATCGCGGATCTGGGCGCGCTCCTCCTCGTTCATGCGACGCTTCTTTCCAGCCTTCTCACCTGCTCGCTTCTTTTCGAGCAGCTCAGTAAGACCAGCAAACTCAGCATACGCCTCCTCGCCCATGACTTCAGAGTCCTTGACCAGCTTTTGGCGGCGCTTCTCAGCTGCGATGTTTAGCGTCAGATCCTCCATAGCACAAGTGTGTCCAGCAAATTGCAGGTAGCACGTGAACAGACGACCAAGCGCAGAAAGGAAATCGGCGGCAATACGGGCACCATACACTTCGTAGCATGCGTGAACCATACCATACATGCTCGCACCAAACTGACTTTTGTCCAGCACACCCTGAAGCAGCTCGCCATCGCGAAATATCACAACGTGCTCGTTGTTCGCCGAGCCGTACAAGTCGCCCTTAATCTTCGCCTTGCTGTCCAGGTTCAGAGGCGGGAGGCCCTTTGTCAGAAGCTTAAGCACCGAGGTGATAACCTGCTTGCCCGTCCAGAGGGGCTCCGGCTTGAGAATAGCAGGCGGCACAGTCTCAATGTGCGCCTTCTCCACACCAGAATCCTCCATACTAGCCCAGGCATTGTACAGTAGCTGCATGTACATGTCTTTGTTCAAGAACGTGTCACGCTGAGTTAGCTTCACACCGGAGTCGACGTGATCTTGAATAAGACCACGCAGAGGCGAGCCATCCGTCGGCACAATGTACTGGTTGTCATTAGACGCGATGTTGTAAGCCTCCGAACGCGCCAGCTCGTTCTGCGGAAAGTGCATGTTCATCTCGTCACCATCGAAATCGGCGTTGAACGTATTACAGTTGGCATAGTGCATACGAATCGTCTGCATCTTCGGGTTTGTCAGAACACGCGCGGTGTGGGCCATAATACTGGGCTTGTGCAGCGTCGGCTGACGGTTCATTAACACCACATCACCAGTCTTCAGGTGGCGCCACACACGCTTCACACGGTTCTTACTGGTGCCCTGGGCGCTTGCAGAACGGGTCAGCAGAGTCTTACTGATAGCCTCACGCTGGTGCGGGGTACGCTTGCTCAAATCAATGAGGCGTCCATTCTCGCTCTCCACGAAGTTTGAACCAGGGTGCACGTCCGGTCCGTTGATAACAAGCTGACGCATTTCCTCCACATTCCACGGCGTCACTGGCTGAGGGTACGTGAGAGTCTTGGCGAAACGTAGCGGCACACCAATCTGGCTGGTACTGATGTACGGGTCAGGAGAGATAACCGACCGAGCAGCGTAGTTGACACGCTTACCCATCATGTGCTTACGAAAAAGACCCTCCTTCTTTTCAATAACCTGTTTGATGCCCTGCGCGACGTCAGTGCCTGGCTTGGCCTTGCTGCTATCCACCAGAAGGTTGACTGCGTTCTGCAGTTCCGTCCACAGAGCGAGTTTTCGTGAGAGATTCACCTGCTCCTCCTTCTCGGCGTCATCCTCGTCCGACGTAGTAGCGGCCTGGCGTTTGTAGTAGTCGCTCTGAACAATACTTTCACTATAAGTCATAATCTTCGACAAGTGCGAGTTCTGCGCGTGCTCGAACTGCTTATCGCCCATGAATACAGGCGGACGAAAACGTGAAGGTGCAACAGGGATCACGTTCAGGAAGAATTTGCGCCAGCCGTCAGGCTTGCGGCCAGAGACACGGCCACTAGCAATGTTGCGGTCACCATAAAGCATTTCCATGAGTCCATCCTCGTTCTGCCACATCAATTGCAGCTGCGACTGCACCTCCAGAGGCGGCAGGAACTTGCTGCGCGATGACGAGTCCTCTGTGGCTGCGTACGTATCTTCGTCGTCCTCCAATTCCGACTCAGAGTCGTCACCGTTCATATTCTCGTCTTTATTGTCCGACACATTGCCGCGGATCGTGTCCAGAGCTGACGTCACCGTCAGGTTCTTGGAGCGGTTGACCTTGCGAGAGCGTGCACTGAGTCCCTTGAGGAAGATTTTAGCATTGGCGTCCTGTCTGATTGCTGGCGAGATGGCTCCACAATTCTCGCACTTGTTCTTCATGCTCTTAAGGAACTCAATCACAAGCTTCTCACGCGTCACCTCAGCAACGCGAGGCAACGGACGCAGCAGTTGCGTCTTGCCGTTAGTGCTGGTGATGCTCTTGGAGAGCGCCAGCCGCTCGTACTCGTCCAGAATGGCCTGCTGCCGCTGGAAAGTGCGCTGCGGAGGCTCGTCCTCAACGCCATTGCGCTGTTCGAGCAATTCGCCTAGCTGGCCCGCCTCGTTGTCGAAGCCATTGTCAAGCAGAAGGATCTTAACGCGTACCACACGCGAGCGAGCGCTAGCAACACGGAATTTGTGGCACGTGAAGCATTTGCGCTTGAGCAGGTTGAGCATCTGGCCGAAGAGCACGGGGTTGTACACGGGCACAGGCAGCTCGATGTGGCCGAGATGGCCAGGACATTCCTTTTGCGTCTGGTGACAAGTAGGACAGATCATGTTGAAGTCCACGGGACCCAATGCCGGGTCATACAGGCCGCCCACCACGGGGTTGTTGAGCGAGTCAAAGCTCAAACGGCTCGTAAGTTGTTTGACACTTAGGTCACGAATCTCGGCATCGCTGTAGAAGCCGAAGGCCACCTCCGCCACCTCATGACGGAGGATAGTCTGGTCTGTGGCCGCGTCCATGGCGGCGGGTCTAACTGCAAGAAAGAGAGCCTACGTCCGCCTGTGCGTGATGCCTTGGAAATGCGCACTGCCTCGGTTGGCCAGGAATGAGCCAAAGCGACGTCAAGCCTACAGGATTGTGGCCAGTCAACTGAGCCCAATGTTTTTCGACCAATTAGAGCAAGTTGCATTTTTTCGGAAATAAATGAACTTAAATGGCTACATTCACGAAGAGTACCGGTATCTTAACCCTGTCAATGCTGCTGCTACTGACACTAACCAAAGCTTATGCCTCGTACATGCCACAGTCAGCGATGGTCACAGGCTGCGAGGGCTTGTCGCCCTTATCGGTGTCCAGGCCCTCGATGCGCTTCACCACATCGAAGCCCTCCACAACCTTGCCGAACACCACGTGCTTGCCGTCCAGGTGCGGCGTGGGCACAGTCGTAATGAAGAACTGCGACCCATTCGAGCCCGGACCAGCGTTGGCCATGGACAGCAGACCAGATTCCGTGTGCTTGAGTCGGAAGTTCTCGTCCGGGAATTTCTCACCGTAGATGCTTTCACCGCCCGTTCCATCACCACGCGTGAAGTCGCCACCCTGGATCATGAAGCTTTTGATCACACGGTGGAACGAGCTTCCCTTGTAGTGCAGCGGCTGGCCCGTCGTGCAGTTGCCCTTCTCACCCGTACACAGCGCGCGGAAGTTCTCGGCCGTCTTCGGGGTAATATCCTTGTACAGCTGCATCACAACCTTACCGGCGTCCTCTTCGCCGATCTTGATATCGAAGAAAACCTTCGGGTTGTTCGGGTCCGGCACCGGCTCGGCCTCTACCACGGACTTGTCGTCGTACATGGATACCTTGCCGAACAGACCGCCGAACACAGACATCTCCTTCTGACGCGCGTCCTTCATCTTCTTCTTCAACACTTCAAACTCGCGACGCACCTCACGGTTAGCCGGTTCCAGTTTGCCAGCGGCCAACAGGTCTTCCTTCGCGCGCTCCAGGTCATTTGTGTGCATGCGGCCCACACCACGACGGTACAGCGCCTTGACATTGGAGGGGTCGTTGTTCAGCGCCTTCGTGGCGACAGTTACGGCCTCCGAGTAGTCCTCCACCTTAAGGTATGCCATCGCGGCGTTCAAGAAGCAAGTCGTCTGCAGCTGCTTCATCGACTTCTTGTCCTCGTCGGCGACATCATACATGTCCTCCATGTACGAAGCGGCCAGAGTGTACGTTGCAGCGGCAGCGTCAAACTGCTTCGCCTTATATTGCTCCGTACCCTTGGCCTTGAGCTTGGTGGCCTCGGCGATCTTCTCCTCAGCGTCCATCTCCCACATCTCCTTGACCTTGGGGCTAAAGCCAAGCAACTCCACATCGAACTTCAGTGTTGCGTTAGCAGGAATCTTTGGTGGGCTGCCGCTCGGGCCGTACGCATATTCGGGTTTGCAGGTTAGAATAGCTTTCTGCAGTCACAAAGCATCAATCAACCCCTAGTCAGTTCTTTGATCACGTTACCACTGGTTATTCATTGCAACAGGCATACCTCGCCAACTTTCATTGAGGCGAAGGCTAGATCCCAGGCCTTGATCACGTTGCCCTTGCCCAGCACAAACTTGAACTCAGCGTTGCGGTCACGCGAGCTGTCGAACTTGGTGCCGTCCAGCAGCGTACCGGTGTAGTGGGCTGGCAAGCACAATCATCCAAAAATTTAGAGCCACTGATTTGAAGGTATCTGTCGCATGATGCTCTACACACCTCGAATTTCGTCGCCAGCGGGCGGAACCTCGCCCGATCCTTCGACGTACGTCTCCTTTAGCACGCCGCCGTCTCCCGACAAGTCCACAGGCTCCTTCTTCGTAGTTTCGGCCATCTTGCGATCTCTATGTAATCTGAAATGCAAATAATAGAAGAATGAGTGAGGAAGCGTTTGGTCGATCGTGCCGCTGTTGCTCGCTCACCTGACTTCTGTGTGTCTAATTGCTGAGTGGAGTGCCTTCGCGAAGATCTTATTGTCAAATCGGTTTGTAGAGGGTTTTGTGATTGATTGGTCCGAATGTTCTCGAAAAACAAGATACACCTTATGACTGACGTGTTTTACGTGATCGTATTGTTACACTGTAACTCGGTTACGCTTACGCCTTACCGCAGCAAGTTGTTCTTGACTGCCGCCGCGGTCAGCGCCATCTCGCACTCCCCTCGGATGCGGGCGATCTGGGATCGGTAAAACACTCGCTCTTTGTCGTGTCGGCGCTGCATACGCTCGCGACCCAGTGGGGCCAGCTCCAGGCGCAAATCCACCTCTCGGTCCATCTCACGCGCCATTTCCTCCACTACCAGCGTCTGAATGTGTCGCGCGTAGCCGTGCTTGGTCTTTTCCAGCAACCTTGTGGTTAAGCTCAGACGTTCCGCTTCAGCCAGTCCACGACGCTGCAATTCGTGCCGAACGCCAGCGAGCGACTCGCGGAAACACTTGTTCGCTTTCTGCGATAGATTCAACGTATCAGCTACAAGAAGCTTACCAAAGGAGATTTTCTGCTGCTTCAGAACGTACTGTGACATTGGAGACCTGCTGGCGCTCCCAGTCAACGTTGTCGCCAAGCTCTCGTTGTGACTGCGTGTCGCGATGCACAGAACGAGACGATTGTCTCGCTTGTCGGTGTGCTTCAGAGGATTTTCGTGTCAGTGTTGGCTCATCGACAGTACAGGTCGTCGCAACTGGTACTGGCACAAACAGCTCGAGTTTCTCCCCCGTCTCGGCATCAAACACCTCGTTCATCGTGGTCGTATTGGTGACAAGATGTAACGAAAAGTGAAAGTTGGTCCTATTAGTATTTTTAACACGAACTGAAGGTATTTATGAGGCAAGCTGAAGGCTGCAACCGACATTTCTTAACATGCCGAGTGTCTGGTCGTGTTCGACGTCAAGCTCTACTCGTTGAGCTTAGTGTCAAGTAGCTTGAAGCGTCATGAAGCCCGATGAGAAGGAGGCCGAGAACATTCGTGTCGCCGTGCGATGTCGGCCCATGAACGAGCGTGAGAATCGGGAGCAGTCGGTCTCCTGCTTCACTTGTGGCCCCAATGGCACCGCCGTGCTCACGAATATGGACAACCCGGCCGAGAAACACGAATTCGGCTTCGATTTCGTGTACGGGTGTGACTCAAAGCAGGAAAGTGTGTTTGAGGACATTGGCGTGCCTCTATTAGACCGAGCTTTTGGAGGCTACAACGGCACTATCTTTGCCTACGGACAGACTGGCAGTGGCAAGTCTTTCAGTATGACAGGTGTGACTGGAGGCTCAGAGGCGCTGGAAGGTTTAATTCCTCGCGTTAATTGCGCCATCTTCGAGCGTGTTGCCACAGAACGGGTCGAAAACCCCAACAAGCGCTTCCTCGTGGAGTGCTCGTTCTTTGAGATTTACAATGAAATCATCTACGACTTGCTCGATTCCAGTGGCAATGGCAAGAAGAACAAAGGTGGCTTGGAGATCAAGGAGCACTCCGTGTTGGGAATCTACGTGAAAGATCTCCAGGAGCGTGTGGTGGAGACACGAGAAGAGATTGTGGAGCTCATGACGTTGGGGGCACAATCGCGAACGGTGGGCTATACTCACATGAACGCTGAGAGCTCTCGCTCTCACTCGATCTTCACCATCAAGATCCACCAGAAAGATGCCGACGATGAGACCAAGAGCGTGTTCGCTAAGATTAATCTCGTCGATCTTGCAGGCTCCGAACGTGCGGCATCAACAGGAGCACAGGGCGATCGACTTCGTGAAGGAGCCAACATCAACAAGTCGCTCAGTGCCTTAGGCAACGTCATCAACGCTCTCGTTGAAGCTTCTCGAGCTAGCAAGAAGGTGTTCATTCCTTATCGTAACTCCAAGCTCACGCGTGTACTGCAGGAGTCACTGGGTGGCAACAGTCTCTGCTCCATGCTGGCGACGCTCTCACCTGCCAGTATCAACTTCGTCGAGACGTTGAGTACTCTCAAGTACGCTAGTCGCGCTAAGAGTATCAAGGTGAACGCCAAGAAAAACGAGGCGTCCTCGCAGATTTCACAGCTCAACGAAGAAATTGCCGCGCTCAAGCAAAAACTTCAAGAGCAAATGGAAACTGGGCTCGGTCTTGACCCCAAAGAGAAGGACGACATCGTCAAGAAATACGAGAAGCAGATTCAAGAGATGGACCGGGTGAGGTTACAGACGTGGGAGGACAAGGCGAAGCTCTCGAAACAGCACGAAATGGAGCGCAAGAAGCTGGCACGAGAACGGGCGCTGGCTGACCAACGCATTCGAGAAGAACGTACGAAGAAGTGGCGATTGCTGGAGGAGAAGGGTGATCTGGAGCTCATGATGCGTGCTCTTCGCGATCTGGATGGCAACAACTCAGCTGCAGCTGATGCTGATGCTGACGCAGCGTCAGTGGCGGTGCAGTGGCTCGAGACTGCCCAGAAAGTCAAGACGATGGAAGGTGAAGCTAAAGATTTACGTACACTTATCCAGGTGTTCCGAGATTCTCTCCAGAAAGACGTCGAGCTCTGGGCGCGACGCTGCGGCCTAATGCAAGAGAACGGCAAGTCCACCAAGGCCTTATTGTCTCAGCGTCGTGAAGACTCGGCTGCTGCGTCAGCGGCACACATGACTGCGAGTCAAATGAGCAGTAAACTGCAGAATATTGGCGAAGAAAGTGAAAAGCTGTTAACGTTAGAGGGCCAACTTGTGAGTGACCGCAGCGCGTTGATTAACACGATGACCCGTGAGCTGCTGCGATTGAAGGCGTGCCATGCTCAGTTTAAAGCTGAGCAAGCTGCGGCGACGGCTGCTGCTGCTGGAAAGTCAACTCCGAATGCTGCACAAGCCACAAAAGTCGCAAAGGAACAGGAGCAGCTTCTTGAAGAACGTGAACGTGGTCTTACCATAACGTTGGCGCTCGTGCGAACTCAGCGTTCGATTCTCGTTCAGTCCATTAAGTCCGATCGTCAACGAATTTTTGAGTTTGCAATGATCACCAAACACTTCACCAGCTTCGCGGACCAGCATATTGCCTCGTCGCAAGATGCTAAAGCTAAAAGTTCCGACACTGCGCAACGCTGGGAAGAGGCCAAAGCCAAGCTTTTGGCTGTGTCTAAGACCTGGGAAGATACCTGGAAAGCCAAGTCAGCAAAGGACACCTGCTCTGCAGAATACGTGGGGGATGGAGACGTTGCGCCGCTTGGTCTGGAATCGCGCTTGCTACCTGATGAGTGTTTGTCTGCCTCCTCGAAGGCTCAAGACGCCAAGTTTGCACGGCTTAATGGAGCTCAGTGCTGGGTACCCGACGCACAAGACGCAGCTCCATCGCTTGTAGTTGATTTTGAGCTTCCTCGTATCTTTGATTCGTTGTCTGTACGTGGTGGTAAGGGAGGAAGTTCTGGCTCATCAGAGGCACAAGCAGCGACACTGACTAGCTCTCCAGTACCAGCTCCTGCTTCAACATTTGTTTTGGCGAGCATTGCTGATCTCCAGGCAGCTCGAAGTCGATACAAACTTGACGAAGTGAAAGGAGCGAACGAGCTGACGTACGAGCTGCTGGCTCACGTTATGTCGTGGCAAGATCTACTCAAGACAGATGTTGTTCCCGTAAAACTGTTCGCTCGCCCACCAGTTCGATTCCTGCACGATGTGATCTCGGCTGTCATGTGGAATACAGGTTTCGCGTGTGACGCTGTCTCAGCAGCCCAGCGCGACTACGCCTTACTCCCCAGCAAGACTGAGCGATATGAATACCTATCTGCAGTTCTGGACTATGTGCAGTCGTGGTATCAGCGTCAACAACACAATGCTGAGAATGCTCCTAGTGTGGTCATCGCTGCAACCACCTCCAATATCCTAGCAGGCAAGGAGCCTACAGACACTGTTCAGTTTCTCGGATACTTTGCGTTGGCAGCGATAGATCACGCGATACAAAACCCACCAGTAGCAGCTGTAACAGACCATACTACTGCTGCAACACCAGTGGCTGAGGCGGAATCTGAAACCAGTCCTGACACTCCTCAAGACGGATGGGTAACTCGTATCCGAGTCGCTACAAGTTTTACAGGTGCTGCCGGCGACTGGCGTGTCTTGGGCGAATTCGATGCCAACACCGATACCGAGGGTACAGTCTCTATAGCTTTAGCGGCGGGGGGAGTCAAGGAGGATGGCAGCCGAGCAGGTCGCTTCCTACAGCTTACATGTGTCAAGTGGCATCATCGTGCAGCGTTGCAATGCGAGGTCTTCGGTCGCGAGGCACACGAGAGCAGTTCGCTCGCTCTAAACGTCCAAGTTTTGGCGTCGAAGGCCTGTGCACTTCTTGAGCAGCTTCGACATACAGCTGTGCTGGTGCTGGAGGAGGCTCGTGCCTTGTACGACCGTGCTAAGATTGCGGAAAGTGAGAAGCACGCACAGCTAGCAAGCTATGGCGAAGAGCTAGCCAAGTTGAGAGCAGCCAGGGCTGCTTGGGAGAAAAAGGAGCGTGAGATGCAAGAGCAACATGCCCACCTCACTGCCCAGATAGATACGGCCAACCAGCGTGCGGACCGGGAAAAAACTCGCGGAGATACACTGCAAGGTGACCTGGCGGCAACTACGAGTCAGGTAGAGGAGCTGAAGCGACGAGGAGATACGCTGCAAACGCAGATAAGTGAGAAGGAACATCAGATACAGACGCTGGCAATGCAGGCCGGGGAGCAGAAGCGTGCTTATGAGGCACTGCAGCAGACTAAGCAGCAGCTTGAGGAATTAGCGGCCAATTTACGCGGCCAGTTGACTGACAAGAAACAAGAACAAGATGCCAGTCAACAAGAAGGGCAGTCACGCATTGCAGAACTCAACGGAGAGCTCATGTCAGTGCGTGTTCAGCTGGATGAACAGCGTCGCGCACTAGAGGCAGCAGAGCTACAAGTCAAGGAGCAAGAAACATTTGGACAGCAGCAGTATTCGCTTTTGCAGCAGACGCGTGCTGCTCTAATGGAGAAAGGGGCTGAGGCAGATGCAAAGCTGAAGGCTCGGGCAGCAGAGAGTGAGGCTGCACTGAGAGATCTCAATGATGAGCGCGATCGTGTGAAGCAGGGGCTTGAACGCGCGTTGGCGGCTGAAAACTTACTCAAGGTGGCGGCAGGCCGATTAGAGGCTCAATGTGCAGCTACAGGGGCTGAACTAGATAGTTGGAGACGACGAGCAGAGGCGGCGGAGGCTGAAGTTCAGACCCGGTCTCAGGGAAGTAGTGCAGCAGGTGCTGAAACCAGTGCTAGCAATGGTAATACTGAATCTGAAGCAGCCGGAAGGGAGAACGAGAGGTTCCTACTGGAGGCACAGACGAACGAACTCCGTCGGCTGGCCGAGCTGGAGAAGATGGAGACAAAGGTGCAGAGCTTAGAACAGGAACTTGCTGCAAGTGAAGAGAAAGCACGTCAAGCTGAGCAGGCACTCTTCGAGTCTGCGAAGAGGGTGAAGGAACTTGAAGAGACTGAGGAGGAGTTGCAGCTTCAACTACAAGTGGTCACAGATGAGCGAGACTCGGCTAGACAGAAGGAAGAGCAGCTTTTTGCAGAGACGAACGAGAAAGATCAAGAGATTGAGCGCATTCGGGACGGCTACGGTAAGGAAGATCTCCAGAGTGACCACATCCTTGTGCTGCTCACTCACACAGATGTTATTTGCTGTTAGTGTGGGTGACGGACCGAATGAATTCAAAAGAAGACGAGCTCAGTGAGCTACAGGAGCAGTTAGAGCGCTATCAATCTTTGTTAGAGATGACTGGCGCTAAAGCAGGTGCTGACATACCTCCTGCAAAGCACAAGGAGGACAAATGGGGAGCTGAAATAGCCAAGCTCTACGCTCTTGCCATTGGTGAGTACACAAACTAGATTTGGTGTTGTCTGAGGGCAATTTCTAACATGCAAGTTGCCGCTAATGATGCAGGTGCAACGGACCCGGCAGCAGGAAGCGATACAATGATCGCCAAATTAGCAGAATGGATAGAGGTGATGAAAGCACCCACAAAAACGCCAGCTAAACACGAGACGCCATCGCCGCAACAAAATAGCAAGGCAGAAAAGCTAACAGCACAAGAAGTCGTGCCAAAAGCTAATGGCTTCACTGGTGAGGAAGAGACAGACTACGATGATGATTTCGATGATGCTGATGAAAAGGATGAAAGCCGTAAGGCTCGACGGAAATGATCAATAATTAGAAAATGAATACGCAACGGCATTCATCGGTCACACTCCTCGCGCTCTTATTCTCAACCGCTGAAAGTATTAACGACACAAGATACTTCTTATGAGCTTTTTGTTCATCTCGTCGTGTTCGATCCACCGTGACACAAACCTATCTTTCGTGTGCACCAAAGTCACGGTGAAGAGGCGAACGGCTTTCCTGTGAGCACGAATTCACGGACCGAATGCTACCACTTCAGCTAGTGCTACGTCCGGAGCGGAATGAAAGCGCCTGGCCCAGTCCCCCACGGATTCATGGAAGAAAGAGCCGTTCAATGCGCACCCGTCGCTCATCAAATTCCCGCTGCCGAGCACCACTGCTGTTGTGTTCCACGCAGCAATCCTACCTATACCCACCGACACCCAAGACATTTCGTCGTCGATCTCGGCATCTAACGATTCGCCAAAGCTCCTCCTGGATGACAAGAGATCGTCTCAATTCCTTCATTCACTACTGCTCGACCGTCGTCAAGACAGTTCTCTCCACAACGACAGTCATTGCTCAAGGTTTGTACGAAACTGCGTCGACGATGCTTCTGAATTGGTGGAGCGGAAAGCAAGAAGACGAAGATACGTTGGAGGTGGTTGAACGGCAGTCCACTATGACGCAGGGGGATTTCAATGTCATTTTGGAGGAGAACAACCGCCTCAAGCGTATGATAAAGTTCGCTGTGAGCTCGCATGCAATAATGAATGAAGCCACTAGCATTCTTGAGGATGGTGCCGATCTCTGGGTGAAACGCGCTGATGTTGTGGATGCTAAGGTTCTTGAGGCAGAACAGGAGCGTGATGCTCTAACACTTCAACTTGAAGAGTATCAAGAGTAGCTCAAGGACAAGGACCAAGAGATCGAGCGATTGCAAGACGGATACGGTAGGCTGATCCGCGATTAACAATCTTTAGGTCGAGGCTGATGTGTCGTTTGTGTTAAAAAGTGTGGGCGACAGAGAACTTGAATACCAAGGAGGACGAGATCTGCGAGTTGCATGAACGACTGGAGCACTACGAAGCACTACTGAAAGCAGCAAAAGTAGTGTAATGTATTCACGAATATGTATTAAATCACATTTTTCTGGCTTAAGGCTTAAGCTACAGCGTTCATCTTGCTGACTCATTCCTCCCATCCGAGTTGATTAGCTGCGACGCTGTCGCCGTCGCCGTCAATTTCTTGACAATTGTAAATCGCGTACAAGAGTTTCTCACGCAATACATTCTCGCTCGAGTAGGCCGGAATCTCAATAGAGAAAAAGCATGTGTGAGCCACTGGCATGTAAGCGTCAACACTGCGACCTGCGCGCTCCATATTGAACGACTGCAGCTTGAAACGTTGAGGGAATTCGTCAGCACTAGCAGGAAGCCGTGAGCGGCCCCACACGAAGCGTAAGAACGCACTACGTTCTTCATGAGAAAAGTCTCGAAGCGCCCGCCAAAACCAAATGATGTGGTCGTCTGTAGGCGAGCAGCTTGAGTACTCAGTGCACTTCTCAAGCAGGTTCACGTCCACCTCAGGTGATCCGCAAACCATAAGCTCAAGCTCAGCACCCGAAAAGCACGCAAGTAGTTTGGCCGGTACAACCTTGGCGAGTCCGCGGAAAATTGCCTGGGCTTGATCGTCGCTTTCGTGAAGCCGAGCCTGCTCAACAAGGTCTGCGTACTCACAACGTGAGCTAAATGTTACCGGTAAATGAGCACCTCCATCTTTGAGCTCGACAACACGATTGTCTGCTCCCAACGTCGTGAACGTTTCCATTACGATATCCTCAAACATCTCTTCCGTGACACCATAGCGGTCAATGGTTCGCATTCTTGACATGGAGTTCACCAGCATCGAGTCCACCGCTGCCAAGTCATCCAGTACTAGACGCTCACCCGCAAGTTTCTTCCATACCAGAGGCGCCAGGTTCAGCGCAAGATACTGTTTGCTGCGAATCGAAGCCCCCATGAGCTTACCGAGGAACTCGAGCATCTGAAGAGTAGTGGAGGACTGCGCACCAGGACTTAACAACCACTTTTCTCGTCCAACACCAACATTATGTTGGGAGTTTGGAGTCGGTAACATAAGAGGCAGTTGAGAACTCTGCAGCTCCTCACAGTATTGAGCAAACGTCTCGCGATAAGGACCACCCGCATCTTGCGCATTTTCGCCAAGAAAAGTCACATGATATAGTGCATCCTCACGCCGAAAGTGGGTGCCATCTAAAGCCTGCAGCTGGCGAAAGGCTTGAGAGAAAAGTGTATGTCTTCCTTCTACATCAGTCTTTCCAGTTGCACGGCATCGCATCGCCTTCGGACGATTTAGCGTCAGCTCGAAGGATACTCCACTTTCGTTTGTGCGTCCCAATGCACTGTCCCACACTGTACGCTTCACCACGCTCAGGATTCGGTGCCGCTGTTCCATTACGAGATCGCTCAGCATGAATTTTTGTCCAGTAGTACTAAAGTCCACAGTATCCACGCGTGGAGCATGGAATGCAATGAACGGCAAAATACGATAGACGGCGGCGTTGAACTCTTGCAGTACTTTAAACCGCTTCGATAGACGGCCGTGCGCATCAACCAGTGGTTTCGTTGACGCTGTAGCATCTCCTGATCGAGATGAATCAGGCTTTCCTTCACTTTTCTCCATTTTTGCGTCGTCGCTAGGCGAGGCAATGATTTCCATTAAAGCCGGCCAACGTACCAACTCATTCTCTTGCGGTGCAATGTCACTCCAAGGCCCATGAAGCAACTGAATCGCATTGAGATCCTTGCGTTGACCCTTCTTGTTGATGTACTTGATTAGCTGTTGATCGTGACGTGGCAACAAATTGTGAAGACTGTCACCGAAACGCACCGACTGAGACTGGAAACGTCGTCGGCCAACCGTTTCCATCGAAAAATGGGGGATCACATAGAACTTGTACCCCCACAACGAGTCACGTTTCGTCGCCGCATCATTGGCAGACCCAAACGAAAAAAATGGCGATGCTGAGTTGCCGTCACCGACGCGTCTGCGTGCAGCTGGTGGAGGAGAGCAAGTTTCATTCCACCACGCATTTTCGCCGGTATCTTCAAGAACCCGAGCGAAAATGGAAGCTTTGCTTTTACTGGCGGTGTCGTTGTTTGCTGCTATCAGACCTTGCTGACAGTTTCCACTTGCATCGTCAACACTATTCCCCACACCCTCGTTTAGTTTCCACCAGCCGACAAGACGAGGTGTGATTTCCTGAACCTTGTGGCGATAGACAACTCGGTCCCACTGCTGTTCATCGCAGTCATATACCTCAAAATGTGCGTTCTCTTCGGCGCAATCTGAAGCTTGGAGAAGCGACAAAACACCCCCTTCTTCGATACTAGGCTCATATTTAAATGGGCGCTGACCGAAGTTCCATGCCAGACCTTGTGCGCCTTGAGGGCCTAGGCTTGCAGACGGATAAAACCGTTTATCCACACCTGGGCTTGTAGCTGATTCGTCGACTGTGATAATCTCGGTGACCAAGGCGTTAAATTCCTGATCCTTGGTGTCAAGAAGGGCGGTCTCAGTGCTTTGGTCTACGGAGGGAACACATTCCGCAACTATCGTGCCGTTCACGTAAAATGTTAGCTTTCCAGTCGCCAAGTTGATCGCGCACCCTATCACATCCCCGTTGCGACAAAAAATATCGTTGCCGAAGGAGTTCCCAAAAGATCGTCGCGGACTGCTGCATGCGCTAGCGTCGACCCTTGTAAACGGTGCCAGGTCCTTTGATAAGGCTGAAAAATGTGCCACCTTCTTGCTCAAATCAATGCCGAACGAGTTGCGCTCTTCTCCTATTATTCCTGACTTGCTGTGCATATTCGCACCACCCAAGATCCACCCGACACATACTTTACCACTGGATAGCACATGTGCCTCGTAATACGCCGTATCGCTAGGCTTTCCATCCCCATTTGACAACGGTGACGCTTTCACAGAACAATTCAGACGAACAGTGGAAATGTCCTTGCTTGTCCGGTTCGTGGTGACCCATTTGCGCATGTGATGAGGGACTGTAACGGGGCGCAACGATGACCGCGGTGACCGAGGCGAAGAGAAAAACGTCATTGCGGGAGACAAAGGCCTTTTACTCGCAGATGTTGGAGTTCCTGGACGACTGCTACTCTTGGGTACCACATCAACGCTGTCCAACCCCCGATAGTGACTGCGGAGCTGCTCAACTCGAAAAGCAACATCCCATAATCGGATATCGTAGAGGTGACCACGAAATGCTAAAAATGATAAGGGGAGATCATCATTAGGTAAAGTAGCACGACTGCATGAAGCCCCGAAGATTAACGCAGAGTTTGAATCCAGTACCAGTCGGTCGTGCTCTAAGCAACGAGCTGAGTAGATAATGTTGCCATTCCTCATCACAAGAACTCTCGATCCCGAAAAGACAAGCGCTAAATGAATCCACTGACCGAAAACAAGATTGCCAGAGCCAGCACTGTCACTATCAGCATCTTGTCGACACTGGTGATGTTTCATTAGCGCACCACTTGTATCCACGGCTTGAAGAACCAGCGTGCATCTACCCAGTCTGTCACTCAGTAAAATTACCCGGCCGCGAGTGCCATCAATACGGAGCACCTCCATATATGCGCTGTCATCCACCTTCTCAAAGATATCCGTAGATATACAAGCCCAGAACTCAGCAGAGCAATCACTTTTCGACAAAACGCGCTCATTTTCTTCCACGAGTTTCAAATCCAGCCGCATGGTCCCGTCCAATTCTAAACTACCCGCGAAGTCGGAAGAAGCACTCAAATTCAGCGCCGTAGTTGTCGGAAGAGTACTCCGTGCGAATTCAAACGATATGGTACTGCCTCTTAGGATCAACGGCGCGCTACGATATTTGGTATGCTCGAGATTCTGCACATCGTATCGACCGTTGACTCCGTAGCGGTAAACTGTTTCAAATCCATTCTCTTGCCATCGAACTCGCACACCCTTCCCACCGTGAGACCCCCAAGAAGTTACTTCTTGCACAACGCCAGCATTCCCAGCTCCTCCGTCTTCATTGCTGTATTCCCAGTCATGCGATCTTACAACCAAGTCGCCGATAGATAACGAGTAATTAGATTGATTCATGCAGTCGCTCGCGAATAAGTGAGGAGATTCTGTCACATCCTGCTCTCCATTGATTCCCGAAAGCACGACCACCGGATTACCAGCGTCCTCTGATGATGCCTCTACTTCATTCCCAGCGAAAAAGCGAAGCTCATCTCTCTTCTGAAGCTTGGTTCTTTTGTCGAACCGGATCTCTAGCGCCACGGCACCATTAATGTCGACGAGCTCACGTACAGGCTTCGAAGGTGCCGAAGATGCCAACGGGTGCCGACTCTCCCTCGAAATGACTGTCGACGACAAGTTTTCACGGAAATCTAGCATCATGCTCACTGCATCGACAACCTTGCCATACCAGTTTGGTACTCTGGATTGAGGGATGAGTGCAATAGAGGAACAGCTTAGCGAGCTGAACTCGATCCGATTGTCGAAGCATGAATGAGAAACGACCAGTCGAATGTCACTTTCTGGCTGCAGAGTCGGATAAAGCTCGTCCCATGGAACCAATGCACCTGAACCAGGTGGCCCGGCTACGAGTGCTGCCACGATGCCATTCTTCCGGATCACCAGCATCTGTCGTGGTAGGTCAAGCAGGATTATCACCGTATCTCCCTCCCGAATTCGACTTTTGTATCCACGAATCTCATTGAGAGCAGGTCCATCGCTCGCTTTGGAACGAGCACCGAACGACAACTTCCCATTGTCTTCCCACACCACAAAACCCGCTGACACTCCCATGGTTATTTCAGGTTCTCCAATCGAAAGTCCAATAGTCATCGCTGACGCGAGCTTGGCGAACTTCAACAGAAACTGGTAACATCTCGAAGTTGATGCACTTGGTCCGCTAATGAAAGTAGAAACACCGTCGGTACCAGGTTCAAATGGCAAGAGAGAAAGGGGCTCCATGGCAGACGTCGTTGACCCTCCGAAGCAATGGCTATCCATCGAAAGATCAAGTGCAACTGCGCACTGTACTAGCGTCTGTAGATATGGTGACTTCAGTTCAACACGTTCCTCAGCCTGGTGCTTTGCACGCATTTTCACGTTCAGCAAGTCGCGCAGATGTTCAACGAGCACGGCTGGAATCGTATGGAAGGCCGCACTCTGAGCCATGTTACTCAGGATTTCAAGTGCACATGTCTTGATGCTTTGGGGCGACTCGTTCAAGCAAAACATCAGCGTTTGCAATGTTTCGGCCGAGTACAACAGTTTCAGTGTTGCGGGGCTCGCACAAAAGCTTGCATCGGGAATCGAGGTAAGTGCCTCCAACATCCAACCAGTCATAGAGAGCAGCTGCACAACCGTGTCTGGGTTCTTAATGTCTGTGCGCGATACTTTGCCTTCCTCCTTGAAAACCCCAATAGCATATAGTTTGAACCCCCAGTCATTGTTGCTAGAATCAGAGTGAAAATACACTTCAAACGAGTCGTCTTCGATATACAAGGGAGGGCGATCACCAGTTCCTGGCCAGTTTTCGCTATCACCCCGGCCGCCGATTTGATCTGGGCCAATTATTTCCGTCCGGTTTGATCCAGACTTGTTAAGTCGCACCCAGTCACATCCAGCCTCGCTTTTGCATCTGCGATCAAAAACTACCTTGATCTTCGTGGCCCCAGGAATCGAGACATCCCAGTACTGGTCTGCATTATCTGGGTAAGGGTGGGTGCTTTCAAGTACCCGCACAGCTCCACGGCCCTTCGGCATCAACTGAGGACCACTTTTCAGAATTTCCAAACACCGAACGAGCACAGCAGAAATGATAGCGTCATCATCGCCACTTCGAACCATTTGCTGCAATCTCTTTCGCAACGCAAGTAGTACACCAGAGTGATTGTCGAAAGCTGTGTCAGCATCGGCACCAATGAAGAAGTGTGACAGGAGTAGAAAAATATCCTCGGCGTTGCCAAAAGCACTTAGCGGAATCGACGCTCTTTTTGGATCACACGAAAGGAACGTAAAAATCGCATCGCGCGCTGCTTTCGTTGCAACAGCTCGATGGGAGTCGTACGCCAAACTCTGGATTCGGTCGGTTTGTCCTTTGAACTCATCGAATGCGTATGCAGAGCACAAACCGGTGAGTAACTGTTCCTCATCATTGCGCTCGTCCATTTCCAGCACTGAATGCCTGCTTTCGAAACTGAGGTCATCCACCCCCAGTGTTAGCAAGTCTTCTCCGTTAGCACACGCTGTTGAGGGGCTGGCATGCACAGTATCACCTGTGCGCTGCCATACCCAACCGCACGTTGCCTTATTAAGCTGATCAATATTGTCTGAGGTAACTTTTAGCCACCCGTCCAGATCAACTACAGCGACAAATTCTGCTCCGACCTTAAGCTCAGCCAAAACATTCGAATCGCGGTTCCTCTCCTGATAAATCTTGATTCCAGCTGCATCAATCACGCGAAAGGACTGTGAGCTTCTCGAAGTTACGCTGCCCCACCCATCAAGTCTTACTGACTCACTGGAGCTACAGTCTAAAAGCAGCTGGCGAACTGGATCTGAAGTGTGCTTGTCCTTGAATGAATGATCACTTCCGGCAAATTCTTCAAACTCGCTCTTCAATGGGGTTCGTTGATGACTCATCTTTTCGTACAGCGTCTCAAACAACCGGTACGATCGAGCATCCAGCTGCTTCAAACTTTTATCGAGGGGATACTCGGGAAGGAACTCCGCTGTCACATTAAATTTCCACCCCCAGTCGACATTTGAACCATCAGTTGCCCATAGAAGCGTAAACGAGTCCGCAGGGATAACAAGTGGAGGCCGGTCTTCAACACCAGGCCAGTTAGCGTCACTTCCCACTCCACAGTACTGATACGCACCCCACCGGTCTGTCAACGACTTATCCTTAAAGAAACAGAGGTAGTCGCATCCTTGCTCCGTTCGAGATTGAGAGTCGAATGTTATCGTCAACGCTGACGCGCCATTGAAAGTCACTTTCATGTACTCCATCACCGAATTTGCGTATGGATGCTTCGACTCAAATACCTGTGACTTTGGCGATGATTGGATCGGGCGCCCGTCACAGGGAGTGTTGGCAATTTTTGTCAATGAAGGTAGCAGACTCGTAAAGGTAGGGACTATCTCCGAACGCTTCAGCGATTGGAGAACTTGTCCAAAAGATGTTATGCACCTCGCACGGATATCACTTAGCGCACTTGTCCTGATTGTTGGTGGAATTTCAGGCGGATAAATCAAGGCTTCTTCGAATGCGTGAGCGGTGAGTTTAAAACCCCATTCAGAAATACCACTCGACGAGCCCTCGGTGTAGAAGTGCACATCAACGCTTCCTGCTGGAATACGAAGAGGAGGTGTAGTCCCCACACCAGGAAAGGATTCTCCGTAGTACTTTTCCTCACCCCAGTATTTTTCCACATTTCCACCGCCTTCGTTGAGATCTTCTTCCTTCTTTTTGAACTGGATGTAATCGTTCGGTCCTGCAGTGCACGACAGCTTGTCAAATCTGATTTCTATCTCGGTAGCGCCACGGAAATTCAAAGAGTATGTCACATCTTCACCCGGAGCGTAAGGATGCTCGCTTTCAAGCACCTCCACATTTTCCTTCTTTGTAAGTTTGGGCTGATAAGAATCAACGGACGGGGAAGCATCAGTCAGATCGAGAACACCTTGATAAAGATCCTTCAGCCCCGACGCAAAAGGTGTAACTCCTTTGAGAAACGACGCGAGCTCCTTTTTCTCGATATCATCCAAATGAGCAACATCGGTCAAGGGTACGTCAACGATGTTTGATTGGTCGCAATCGAAGATGACACGCGCGGTCTGATTTCCGCTTTTTATGCGGAATTGCACCAAGTATCCGGTCTCGATCATCTCCTTGCCATCAACATTTACACAGCAGCTCACCCTGCCTCCGATGTAGGCACCTCCGTAATTTCCACCTAGTAACGCAAGCGACGCTAGTATCTGCTCCACTTTACTTTCCGACCATTTATCTCGAAGCGTTTGGACAGATTGTAAGCCAGAGATGACCAGTTCAAAAACTTGATCCCCCCAGCACGAGTGCTCTGCCGCACCGCGCAGTAGTAATACATATGCTGCCACTAAACTTGCTTCTCCTTGAGCTGACGTGCGTAGCTCTAACTGGTCTCCATCTGCATCTTCTTCTTCGATTTCACGCGCCAAAGTTACTTTGTCATCTTCAAATGCTCTCCAAACGTTCAAAGCTCGACCCAAACGCTGGAAAACAAACGGTAGGAACCCATCTGTTTCACCTGGAAGGGCGGTAGCCACCTGTGTATCCATGTCATCCGTACTCAGGATTCCAACAAGGTCCTTAAGCACCTTAATGGCCCCGATTCGGATTTCTACAGGCACAAGATTGTCAAACGACAGAAGCAAAATGTTCCGGAGATTTCCAGGTGTGCCGATGAGACTCCTCCCAAATGAAGTCTCAGCGCATGTTCGAAACAACCCCAGTATGTACAGCGTACGCTCGGCTGGAGCAACATTCGAAGCGATATCCGTTAATGGAAAACTTGTCTGGATCTCTGAGGTTAGATCACTCTCCGAAATCGGATAACTCAACACCTTCGGCTGGTAAATCCAGCATTTCGCAGCTGGCTCGTCTAGAACACGCCCCGGGGCCTCCCCAAAGTAGAATGGATACGGGTTTAAATGCGTTACAGGACTCGTTGACTCTTCTTCGGACGTAGCTAGCTCTGGTGACGCAAGAATCCTAAATCCCCAGCTGTTGGAGCTGCCTTCGTTGTGAAAGTAGACCAAAAAACGGTCCGACGGAATTTCAAGTACGTTCAAATCGACGTTGGATGCATCTGCGTGTTGAAGACGAGCACGGTTACTTTGAGCACCTGGAAAATTCCGCTCCGGGTCGCTGTACTTGCCAGTATACTTTTCTTCGCCCCAATATTCCACACACTTTGCGTCTTTGTAGAAGCGCACAAACCCAGTTGAGCCATCAATATCGCACAGAGGATCAAACGTTAGGCGAATTTTGACAGCGCCTGGAATGTGAACTGGACAGTATTCATCGATCGAGTCTTCAAGAGGATGAGTCGACTCAATAATGGCCGACTCGGCAGGGTTCACATTCGCATTCATCACTAAGAACGACTCGAGAATATGCAGCGATACCATTAAGCCATTGACGTAAACTCTCAGTGTATCTTCGTCCTGTACAATAGCGACATGAGACCACTGATCAGCATCCAGTTCACAGTCTGTCTCAAAGACACTTTCTTTGTCCGATCCGCACGCAATTTTGTAGACCAGCATCCGACTATCCGTTAAAAACAGCCCAAAGTGACTCCATGGCTTGGCCGCTGCCGAGTCTTTGATCATATTCTTGTTGCCCTTCAGGAAAATTGTACCACCAACGCCTTCATCTACCAGGACAACGTCAAATTTTCCATGCTTTGGATCGAAATCACACTGAGAAGTCAGACCCGACGAGTTCCACCGAACATGAACTTTAGTAGGGGTGGGAATACTGATAACAGTTCCAATTTCTGTCTCACCGTCCTCCCCCGATTCGTCAGTGCCGCTCCAATTAGGACCGCGACGCACTTCATCGCCTAGTTTGAGAGCATACAACGGCCCCTTGCTTGGGCAGTAGACCCAAAGCATTATCGAATGATTCCAACTGACTGCACTTCGTTGCAGGCATGAAGAAATGAATCCAGGTGAGTTTTCGGGTAAGTACTGGGGGAATGACTTGCCTAAACCCCGGTCATGTGAGCTCAGCGCAGATTTAATAGAAGAAACAATACACTCAAGCTGATGTCCAACTGCTGCGAATAGTTGCCGTTGGAAGGCAGAAATGTCATGAGCGTCACCAACATCGTGTTCGTCGCCATCATCATCACCCTCTGAATTCGACTCCACTCGTCCAGCAATAAATCGCGAAAGAAGGACACCTAAGAGCGACTGTGCAGCGTTGCGAGTCGTGATAGAATCGGAAGAGAGTAGACGCAATATCTGCGGCAGCACTCGACTTTCCTGCAGCAAATAGGAATCTTCTAGGTCATAGTCCATAGCGCAGCACCTTAACATACAAGTTACCAATCCAGAGCTTGTTCCATCATCCGCAACTGATGCGGCCTGCTTAGCGAAGACTGCCAGACAATTACCAAAAGCTTCCGCGATTCGTTGGCGTAATGCCTCATCGCATCCTGAAAGTAAAGCATCAAAGTGCAATCGCGGGAAGGACTCCAATGCTGATGTTGGACTGACAGAGCTCGATCCAGACACATTTGTGGGCGAGTTAGCGATTGCGAAACACTTCAGCGTAGACGTAAAAGACTCGAGCAATACTCCTCGCATTCGCAGGCTTGGACAATCCTTCAGCGACTGAATAAAAATCTCCATTCCGAGCGCCCGGCATTCTGCTCTTCGGTTCCTCATTTCAATCACTTTTCGAACTTCGGATATATCCACATCACTCTGAATAAACTCCAGAACTTGTTCCGTCACTGACTTCGCTTGACCATACTTGAGCCGCTCACTTGATGACCTCCGGTACTGAAACAGACTTCTCAGCTCCGTTGCAGCTTGTAGCTCGTCCAGGAGGTTGTACCACTTATCCAGCTGAGAATCAGTAGAGTTTTGCTTTCCAATTGCATGACCGTATTTTGCCAATAAGCCCCACCTGCGTTTGGCACCCGCCACGTAGGAGAATGACACGGGTGTGATCTCCAGCAAAAACTGCGCTCGTTTAATGACGTTGTCACACAAGATCGCAAGAGACTCTTCGGAGAGTCCCATGTAAGCTGATGGCTGACGCCGGAGTCGTCCGGAACGCCGTCGACTTGAAGCCATTTGCCCAGCATCTGCAGCATCTCCTAGATGAAACCAGTCGCGCATCTTCTGGGCATTCTTCCAGCCACGAAGGAGTTGTTCGGAAATATCATCACGTAAGTTCTGAGTAAATGCATACGCATCCATCCCCCACATGTTGTGGTGAAAAATTGCAGCTGCTACAGCTCGAACAGCGCTGTTTACCGATTTGTTTGGAGCGGACCTTGTGATTTGATCGAATGATGTGGAGCGTGCTAGAGCTAAGGACGGTCTCGACACACCTGATCGCTCTTGAAGAGCTTGAATAACCCTCTCAGCATCCGAAGACGCTGGTAGGTCGACAAAGTCTTGTAGGAGCCGCAGCACCTCTGCGTTCATGTTGTCTTCATTGCACACTCCACTCCTCAGCAGGTCGCTTTGCAGATACTGTTCATTCTGGACCTCCATATCATCAATAGGGGCGAATACACTGCCATCAACAAGAATCTTGATGCTTTCATCGAGTAAATGAACCACACTTTCCAGCAGAAAAACGATCCAGTGCTGCTGCAAGCTCTTTTTCCTTTCCAAGATCTCGGCTGTTGCCGTGAACTTGTACCCCCAGTCAGTGTTGGATCCGTCGGTGTGGAAGTAAACGAAACAGTGATCACTTTCGATAATCAACGGAGGGTTATCACCCACACCAGGCCAGTTCTGCTCCGAGTCACGTCCGGAGTAAAACTGGCTGCCGTAATACTCTCCTGGGCTTTTGTCCTTGTAGAAAGTCAAGTAATCGTAGTTTACTTCACTACGGGATCGTGGATCGAACGTGATCACCATTCGAGTAGCCCCCGGTACTTGGAGTTCTGTTAGTGTGTCCAAGTTGTTTTCGTACTCATGAGACGATTCCATCGTTTCAGATTTGACTGCCATAGATACGTTTTCCATAACATGCTCTCTTTTCTTCGGATCAATCATAGATACCAGGACATCCAAGTTAACCATTAATTCAAGCATCTTGGACGCGTTACCCTTGAGGAAATCAAACAAGCGTAACGACGTAGCAGATATTGCGTTCGTCGCACTTCCGTTAAGACCTCGGCTCGTCTGCTCCGACCTAGACTCGGCCTTTTCAGACGTTTCATTCGTCATCAGCAAATCTTCGATACTCTTGCGATTCCGCAAAAGCATCATCCCGGAAGAGAGCACAACAGGAGTCAATATCCCGACAAAGCTATCCTTCACAATGCTTTCAAGTTCTGTCCACAGACTTTGACAATCCGTGTGTTTTACTTGGTCTGCCAAATCACTGCAAATACTTGAGCATGCATCGCGCACCGCTTCAAGAACCACAAGAGCAACACCAAGCGCCTGACGACTGCAAGTATCATCGCCAACAGCGCATAGAGACACAAAGGACGCTTGTGTGATTGCGTTGACGAGCGATATCAGCTCGAATGGACTTTCGCTACTATCCCGGAGCGCTGGAGCTGTGACAGCATCGTTCGACATGTCCCTTGAGTCACCAAACGCTTGCCGAAGTTTTCTTTGCTGCATTCCTACCGCGAACTCCACCAACTTCAAGAACTGCTCCAGTGAATCTTCAGACGCCACCATCGAATGGTAAATAACATCCGCTCGAGTACACAGATGTGCAAGTAGTCGAGCCAGGATCTTCAACTCCATCCTTGTCGTCTTCGCTTGCTGCCATGATTGCAAATACCTCAGCACATGTGTGAACTGCTTCGTAACATCTGAATGAAAAATGCGAATGGACGTCGTGTACAGGTCCAGCGCTACCGACGCCACTTGAACATGACTCCTTTCATCAGCTTGCAATGGTACCGGACCGCCAGATGGTACATTTGCTCCAGACGCAATATCTTTGCGGTCTGGTTGCTCACTCGAGAACTCCAGCAACTTATCAAGTGGAGTTGACAAACTTGATTTCAGAAGAGAAATGGATTCTTGCTTGCAATGCCCGTCAGCAAGTTGCAACAAACTCTCCAGATTCTTGTTCAAAATTCCAAGACATGCTTGAAGGATGTAAATTTGGACAATTGAGGCGTTGTTTGCCTTGAAAATATCGACGTACCTCGAAGTGAAAGCCAGTAGTAACCTAAATGTTTCCACTTCGACATCCACAGCAAACGGCACCCTTATCGCAGAGTTATTGTCGGCATCGTTTCCAACAGTCAAGTCACTTGAGACAGCATTCTTGTAAACAAAACCCAGCACAGACAGCGCTGTTGTTTCGATGGAGCTCGGTTCTTCACCATCACCAGTTTTTTTACTTACAACAACTGATGGAATTGAATTCTCATCCAGCGGTATCCGCTTCCCAGAATTCTGGTACGATCGCAGAGTTCTCTTGTGCTCATCATATAGCCACAGCAGGTTGTTTCTTGCGTCGAAGCACGCTGACGTACACGAAAGCGAACATTCCAGGCAGCTTGTTCTTTCCTCGTTTTCGCGAAGCTCCTTTGCCAGGCCACTTTCACAGTCAAACAACACACAGTGAACATGATTCTGCTCGCTTTCCTGTAAGGTCGGATCTACAAGCAGCATCCCTAGCGACGCGCCATTCGTGTAAAATAAAGGCAGCTGTACGTCCAACTTGTCTTCATTGTCCATAATGACGCTTCGGATCTTCGTTAGACAAAGCAAAAACTCACGGCACAGCACCGTCTTCTCGTTCAAAACGAAATGTCGCGTTACCTCCAGAACTTTTCTTCCTCCCGAGAGTGACTTTGGGGTGATTACGTTGACAACAATTTCACTCGACCCCATGTCGATCTCGTAAATCAGTTTCCCTTCAGTGGCATAAGCATACAGCGGCAGCTCGCACTTCTTATCATGAGCCCGAGGGCAATCCTTTCCCAGGGGGAAATACTCAAGAAAGCCCAGACCCTGAGGCGATATTCGTAGCAATCGACGGCATCGTTGATATGATTCATTGATCAGCATTCCACTTACGTCTATCTCAGGGTACATCACGCTCAGGTATAGCGAGTCATCACAAAATAACAGACTCGAAAGATAAGAGTCACTGGCTCTCTCTTCGACTTCGACAAATTGATCACCCTCTGCAAGGACTTGAGCCCCCACTGAATCCAAATTGTCACCACATGCGAAGACCACCATCAGTCTTTTCGAGTCTGCTATCTTTTCTAGTGAAATGCCACTTAACGTCAGTAGCTGCTCCGTGAGATCACGGGAAAGCGTGACATTGCTATTAGTCACAGATTTCGATCGCTTTTGCTCCAGTAAATTGCAGAAGTGTAGCACAGCCTCGGTATTTAAAACATCCAGCTCTCCGTACCAGGCCCGATAGACCTTCACATCAGCGTCTCCGTTTTCAGTACTCGGTACCGGGAGAATGAATAGATCTCGATTCTCGAGAATGCAAACGTCCTGAACATCATCCACATGATACGAGACAAGCAATCTAGACCCATCACTACTTGCCCCCAACGCGCCAAAAATGTCCTGGACACTCGTCCCTGATGACCCAACGTGATCTCTACCCAATTCACTCCTCGCGAGTTCGGAGACATCTTTGATGCAATCTCCGAAGCCATAAACCAATTTTCGGATAGTACGCTTCTCCTCCAATCTCCGTAAATACTCGCTTGCTGGTACCTCAGCATACACTCTTCCAGCAATGGTGAAATTATGACCCGTTCCGATCATTGCCAGCCCTTTCGTTATGCTCCATGTGTAGGCATAGCTTCCATCCATGGCAAACGAACTTGTTAAGGTAGCGCTGAATTCATCCGAGGTATTCCCTGCCTCGTCATCTTCTGGGTCACCTGGAAGTGTCTTAATTGCCAATTCCTTCACGAACGCACTGTCCTCAAATGTTCCTAGCGCATAGTCAATCCGGTAGGATTGCATTCGCTGCATGAACACCTTCACCCAAGCTGTAAACGGATATCCTTGAACTAGAAGCGGTTTGGTAGTAGCAGACTCGTAAGACTGGGTAAGTAGCTCCTCAACGAACTCAAGGAGCAACCTGATTCGCCCACTGCTCACCCCGATCGCGAAAAGTAGGAGGAGAGCAACCTGTCGTTGTATATCCGACGGTGCTTGTGTCCCTTGTTCAGGATGCAGGACATCCCTGCAAAATCTGTGTACATCGCTCAAAAGAGTGTCTTCTGGAGAGTCCGCAACTACGTCTTGCAATGCAAAGGGTGGACTATCCAGCAACGTTTGAACAAGTGTCATCGTGCCGCTCTCGAAGAGTTTGGGACTTAGCACGCGGAACTCGCGCAACATCTCCAGCTGCATTCGCAGTGAGCCTACCGTGAACACGCTGGTTGCCGTCACATGTTGCGAAATCTCGTGTCTCTTACGAGTAATTTGCACGTCAGGCGGCGGCGGCATCACAACGCTGCCACTCGGTATGTTCAAGGACAAAGACCCTTCAGCACCCTGCAGGCCTCTTGTCCTCGTCGTTTCTTCCCCGTCTTCAATATGTTTTTGTCTCATTCTCGCCGCAATCTGCTCATAGTATATTTGGAGCAGTTTGTCTCGCTGAGAGCGTAGCCTCTCACTGTCAACACTCTCCGGCGACTCTCTCGACAGAGTGTTGCCCGCCATCCCAGCTAAAGCGCTGGGCGGATTCTCTGTGACCGTAGAGGAAGTCAGCATCGAGGCTGCACCAGGCCCCAAACTGGAAGGTGAGGCAGGTCGAGAGCTGCATTGACCCCCTGTGCCGCTATCTCGTTTAGTGCGGGCGAAGAGTTTGATGCGCGCCATGTCTGTCGCATGCTGTATCTCGTCCATCGACGCCTCATCTAACCCCGAGACCGTCGTCTGCGCCTCCCCCACCGCCTTGTTGCTCTGCTGCGCGTTCGAAGTTACCAGCAGTTCCTGGAACTTCTCCACCACGAAGCCCTCGTCATGCAGCAGCGTGAATGGCACACCCGTGCGCCATGCACGTACCGACATCTGCTCATCCTGCAAAGCAGCGGGGCCTACCGCATTAGCTGCGGCGTCGACATCGCGCGACGCCTGCGTCCCCATTTCTACTTGAAGATCGAAGCTTGGATCATCCGAGACAAAAAGGTAATTTTTAAAATTAAAAAACTAAATTTAGGTCGAACACGTAAGACTCTGGAAAACTGTTTTTTGGAACTGGGGTGATGCAGCCTCTCAATGTTCATCCTAAACGGAATTTAATGAATCCGTGCTAGTGCTTTAAAGTGTAAGCGCTTCAGAGGTTGGCTTGATCATGACCTAACTAGCTATACTCAGAGCCATGTAGGTACTACATTGATCATACAAGGCGCTACTTTGGTGATAATGTCGCCGCCGCTGCTGGTGGCTTTCAGGATTTGCGCGACAAGACATATATCCCAATTTAATTTTATATAGTGCGTAATGGGTTATAAAAAGCTATGCGTTTCGTCCCTATAAGCTGTTTGGTGCCACAACATATAAAGTTTTATGAGTTCTTGTTTGGTACCTCTATCCTTGACCTTTTATAAGCTTGCGCTGTGCCCAGTAGACACCAGTAAGATGCCGTCCACCACGGCAACACTTGGGCAGTGGCTCACTGCCAACCACGTCTCGACGCATACAAACATCAGTATGTCTGCACGTGGTCCCGCTGCAGTCGCGAAGCCGGAGTGCAGCACAGCCGCATTGCCGTGCGTATGATCGAGAGTAGGATCGGGACTTGTACCGTTGAGTGTATCGTAGGGCTATAACCCCCACTCCCACTTGATCTCGGCGACGTGAGCCAGGTCGACGCGATCACACTCGTAGCTACGATCATGGACAAGTCACCCGTTCTAAGCTCGAAAGCAGGATAGATCAAAGCTTCACGAATAAAGCAATATACGTAAGTGTAGCACCGGCACGCATCCTTCACCTTGGTCATTAAATGTTGTAGCTTGAGTAGAAGCGTCTGGTGATGGCGGACCGCTGTCGTAGCATTTGTAGTTGAGGCACTTGCCTGGGGTGGCGCTGTGGTAATGTCTTCACTGTCCTTGCCGTTCTCGTCGCCTTTAGCGTCCTTAATCACAATCGGTAGGACCTTCATGGTCTTACGAAAGGGCGCAAACTTCACGACAGCAAACGCCTTTGTCATAGTGTCAACCACCATGTCCTCGGTACCAATGTGTTGCACAGTGACCTTCTTTAGCTCCACCCTACGTCGCACCATGTGGTACTTGTTGGCAATGTGCTTCGACTTCGAGTACTTGCCTGACTTGGTGCTCAACGCAATCGCTCCCACGTTGTCACCCAGCAGCAATGGTGCTGGATGCTTCCATACTAGCTCCTCGCATAGTCCAGCTAGTCACAGTAGCTCCTTGGTAGCTTCTGACATCGCCACATACTAAGCTTTACAAGTGCGATGATACCCTGCTTCCGAGAAGCATAGGCAATTACATTGCCACCCAGTATGATAACGTAGCCGCTGATACTTCGACGATAAGCAAGATCGGTTGCGTAGTCAGCACCGAAGTAGCAGCAAATGCGAACACTCGTTCCAGGTTGCACGTCCATTACAAGTCTGTAGTCCTTCGTAGCCTTGCGGTAGCGCAGTACCGCGTTTGGCTTGGGCAAAGTGCGAATGATTGTAGTTCGCTAGGGCCTTGCAGAGATGTCGCGTTGCATGTGCAATGTCAGGCCACGAGGCACTGACGAGATTCTACAGTGTACCTACTATACTAGTTCTCGATAAGGCAGGTATTCTATGCTCGTAGTCACCGCCGTTGTCGAAGGTGTCGCCGACTCAGGTGTCTTGCAAACCGACATGTAGAAGCGCTCGAGGATCTCCAGTACATACTGCCGCTGGCTATAGATAATCTCTCGGCGCGACCGATTGATGAGGATCTCAACCCCTGGAGATACCTGACCGCACCCATGGTAGTCAGCTCAAACGTCTCCTGCAAGTAAGCAGCAAATTCCATGTATACTTCATGTGGTACCATCATTAATAGACCATCCACGTAAACCGTCAATAAAAACTTCACTTCACCGATTCAGTGCGTACAACCCACAGTCAGAGTCGATACGATCGAATCCCATCGTCATCAACTTTGCATGTAGTGTCTTGTTCCAAAAGTTCGATGCCTGCTTCAAACCGTACAAGCTCTTGAGGAGCCCCAGATGCTTCATCGGTAGTCTGTTCAGTGTGGCAACTATATGCAGTAGTGCCTCGCCCCGCAGATAATTTGGTTCACTCGGAGCACTCAGTATTGCCCGCACCCGCGACATCACTATGCCATTTGCTCTCTCCATAATTATGTCCTGTTGTGGTGAATATGCGCTCGTGAATTGTTGCTCGACACCGTTCTCTGCACAGTGGTTGGCCAGCTCAGTATTCGCAACCTCGCCACCTTGGTCCGACCGCAATCGTTGAGCCGCAAGTTTAGGTAGCTATGTCTTCAGTTGAGTCAACAACTCCTTGATGTACCATGTCGCCTCACTCTTCTTCTCAAGCAAGTACGCTCACTTATACAGTCCTGGCCAAAAGGATAGCACACCCTATAATTTTCCTCATATCTCGACCAATTATGCGAGGGTTTCAAAGCAAAATTGGTCACATAAAGCAAACGCGAAATCGGCCAACCAAATTTGAGGGAAATCAGAACAATTTTGAGATCCTTTCTACAGAAGGGTATTTGCGCGAGCCTGACCAAAAGGATAGCACACTTTTAGCTGTGTTTAAGTATGTATATTATGTACATATGATGTGGTGCAATGTGATTTGTACGGGATGGAGCGCTTCAAGGCGCTTTGGCGAGCTATGGTACGCCTGTTTTTGCTGTATAAAGGACCTATATTGGTCTGGAGCGACGTTCTTGATTGAAGTACATAGGCTCAGCACGAAATGGCGAACGTCCACGTACTTTACGTCCACACTGAAGTCCTCGCTGATAAAGATTCAGCTGCATCTGATTCCTGTATCTTTCGATATGTCCTTGGCTTCTGAGTCTGTCCGAACGGATCCCTTGAATTCTCTCTCCAAGCACGAGCAGACCCTCTTGTGATCCACCCTTGTTGTACTTCGGCTCAGGCAAAGGCTCACCATTCGACACGCTATTCAGCTCTTGACTGATGAGGAACACCTTCTCCCAGGTGGGTACTGATCCTTGAGCCTGCACACCCTCCCACCGGCGCTGTACAGCGCCCGTCACAAGTATCTGCACTGCTTGTTGAGCTGCAACGTCAGCTTGAACAGGTACTGAAGGCGACTTCTCTTCCAGGGGCACTTGACCCCCACAGCGACAATCCAGCATTAATTCTTGCGCGTCACTCTCACCTTGAACGACTTGCACATGACGAACAAAGCCAACGAGGAAAGCAGGCGGCTTCCTGTTTTGCTTCTTCTCTGCCAACTTCCTCGCTCGTCCAGGCTTGAGCGGCCTGCCTGTCTGCTCAGACCACTCAGCGTACCAGTGACCATCACCATCACAGTTGACGCACTGTGTACGCTGCTTCTTGTCCGCCACAGCCTTCACCCCCGCTGCAGCTTGCTGCGTTTGTGGCTGCTGCCGTTACTCCTGCTTGCACATTGGCCGCCCGCGACGTGGGCCGCCTGCATGGGGCGTGCCTCAGCGGCAACCGGTTTTGACTATAGCTCGAGCTGGCTGCGCGGGTGCTCAGCCGACTGGAGACGCTGCAACGCCTGCGTGAGCCTCAACGATGTTGCGGTCATTGCTGTAAACCTGTTTGCGTGCTCTCATCCGAGGGCGCGGAACACCAACACGACATTCGACAGCAACATAATGGCGTGTTGTCATTTCGCATACTCGCGCAAGGCCTGACGCAGCATCGTCTCGATGTCGTCGCCGTACACCGTCACAGACGCGCTCGTCTGCAACATCCTCGTCATGAGATCTCGCAGCAGGTAGTCGGGGTTGATTCCGTCGCCGGCCTCGAAGTGCTTGGTGATGTAAGGCCACAGGATGGACGCAGTCTCCATGTTGTCCCTCATCGCATCAATCTTGAACGTGAATCTCAAGTCCACCGACAACGACAGTGCGAGCGCAGAGAACGCCTTATTCTTGCGTGCACAGTACCATTCGTTGTGCTTGGGTTGTTGGTAGACAAGCACAGCGTCAAAGCACTCACCACCGTACGTAATAGCGCCAAGCGTACGTGGATCAAAGTGTAGCGGCACTTCACTGCCCCACGCCTTGCAATCAGCCTTGGTCACGAGCTTAAGCAGCAGAACGCCCGGGGAGTTGCGCAGTGCCTTGGTATAATCCGCCAGTTCCTTGTCGTCGTATCTCCCGCCGGGGAAGGTGTTGTCCATGCCGGCTTCTTCTCGCCAGAGCTCGCTTGCCCCATCGTCTTGCTCTTCTGTCTGGGGCGGCGGTTGGTGTTGGACAGATTTCGTAAAGTCTTGAATACCTTCATGCAACCTGTTGACCATCCGTAATTTGAACTAATGAGTGAATGAGACGCTCAACATCGTTATGCGCAGTGGTGCTTCATTGCCAGCAGTCGCACTTCCGGTCAATCCTTGCGATCCTTGGCTTTGATTCGACGAAGCTTTTACCTGGTCTCTCGAATCGATGTTGTTCGCACAGGTCGACACGTCAGTCGAAACCGGCGCCCCGATCGGGTTTATGACCTGAGGTGACGCAGAGCGCGTCACCGAGCTGCTCTCAAGCTATCTATCGTTTCTTAGAGTATGTGCCATGGGACAACTGACACTATAGTAGCAGTAGACGCAAGAACAGGTAGAAGATGTACGTTGGACACAGTGGGTGCCGGGGAAAAGCTCGGCAGGACCGTGACGTTCTGGAGTGGGGCAGTTGTTTGCTGCTGATAGCAAAAGCTGAAGTGAAACACTGCCACACATCCGGACACCAGCGTTCCGCAAAGTAGATTAGCTCATAACATCTTCAAGTAAGTCTATAGTAGACATCAGTAAGATGCCGTCCACCACGGCAACACTTGGGCAGTGGCTCACTGCCAGCCATGTCTCGACACATACAAACATCAGTATATCTGCACGTGGTCCCGCTGCAGTCGCGAAGCTGGAGCGCAGCACTGCCGCGTTGTCGAGTATATGTTTGAGAGTAGAATCGGGACATGTACCGTTGCGTGTATCGTAGGGACTATAACTCACATAATTGACCTTATCTAGTCTAACAAAAAAGTATATGATTTCTACAGAAGCCTTAGCCTCGTACTACAGCAGTAATCCGCAAGCGCATTCACACCCTACTAGCGTAAACACGCTTCCATAGCCCCAACTTCGTTTCCAATGATACTTCGAAGTACATCTTAGCTAGGCCCAACCATTTTTGCTTTAATATACAGCATGTTGCGACGCAATACCTTTGAGTTTGTATACTCGGTTTGTGCAATATGATAGGTTAAAAGGCAATCAAATAGTCTATTTAATTGGATAAATGTCAATAAGGGCAATGGCTGAAGGAAAGAGGCCGGCGTCCACCCAGCTTAAGATAAGCCGAGGGATGTGGTGGAGAGGTGGCCATGTGATGCCACCTCATATCCAAAACTGACGGCAACTACCAACTACGTGTGTAAGCAACATTTCAAGTACTTCTCAATGGCTGCTATTGCTAAGACTGGTGGTGGCCTCGAGAAATTTAATGGTAAGTCCTACACTATGTGGAAGGACAAGCTGTTGACTTACGTCAATCAGTTGGACCATCAGTACCAAACGAAGCTGTTAGAGAAGGAACAGCCTGAAGCGAAGGTGCTCATGGCCAACTTCCTGCGGGACAATCCTAAGAAGCCAGCACCACCGACCACCAAAATGGACGAGCAAGAGGCGCTCTCGGCGCGGTGGGACGTGATGCACTGGATGAGAGGAAGGGGCGACTTACAAAACCTGCTCAATCAGGTCCTTCCAAACTTCTTTCTCTCTACCCTTCCCGATGTGGTGTCCTCCATGGACCCATGTGAAGTCATTCGACTTCTCGAGAAGGACTTCGGCCAAGGTGACGCTGCGGGCCTGATTGAGCTGACCCGGGCCTGGTCGAAGGTGTTGCGTAGCCCTTGGCGTGACTTAAGGACACTTTTCGCGCAACTTAAGAAGGCAAAGAACGAGATTAACAGAAAGTCTCGGAAGCTGCTCGGCCAGGACATGGTGACCGAGTCTTGGCTGTGCATTGAAGTCCTGTCACAACTCCCAAGTGAATTTTGGGCTTCAGCGATCTCCATGAAGAAAGAGGACTTCACGGTGGATAGGGTCGAAGTGGACTTACGCAAGACCGGTGGTGACCGATCCAAGAAAGAAGTGGGTTTAATGGATAAAACCCAAGCGATTCCTGTCAACAATGTCGGGGTCAAGAGAAAAAGCGGTGCAGATGAGGGTGGAAAAAGGTGTTTTTACTGCCTCAAGAGTGGACACTTTAAATCGGACTGTTCGGTGATGATCGCTGATAGGGATCCTAACCGCGAAGGTGGACCCCTTTTTAGGACCGATATCAACACTGCACCGGGTGCTAAGAAGGCCAAGAAGGCGAAGACAACCCCGATTAATACCCTCAAATCGGTGGTGCTAGAAGGGGAAAAACGCCTAAATGAGTGTGGGAAGACTCTTCTGGAAGAGTGCATTGAGGACGAGGAGATGGACGACATTGAGGATCTGGACCCCGCCTACCATAAAGGTTTTGAGGATGGTGGCAACGTGCCGAATACCCCTGTCAGGTCCCCACTACAAATGGACGACATCGAAGAGGAGGCCGAGCTATAACATCAGATCGAAGCTGGTTTAGTGGGAGCCTAAAACCGAGTCAGGGCCACACTTTTACCTACGGAAACGGGAGCTTTTCTCATAGCTCACTAAAGGGATCAATAAAACTTACCGTTTTAAACCCTAAAAAGAGGTTGAGTGTATTAACACTAAGTGATGTCTCATTTGACCGTAAGTGTGATAGTAACTTGTTGAGAGCCTACTATTTAGCTCGACAGGGATTTAGGCACTTTCAGTCAAAATCAGGTGAATTTCTATTTTTTATAGGGAATGACCAAAAATTGCTCTTTGCAGCAGTGGCAATAGGAGAAGTCTATTACTTACCGAGTATTAAACCGACTAAAAGGCGTGTTTTTAGCACTCAGAGTGGTAACTTAGCTAACCTTTTAAAGGAGTGGCACCTAAGACTGGGTCATGTCGTTAAGAAACGTCTACTTAGGACTATCAGCAACCAGAAAATTGAGGGTCTTCCTCATATTTCGTATTCAGAGCTTAAGAAGGTCTCGTTTTTCTGTAAAACGTGCGCTCAAATGAAGGACAAAAGAATGTCATATAGAAATTTGGTGGGAATTAAGAGTAATGAACCACTACATACACTTCATAAGGATTTAACCGGACGATTAAGAGCTAACGGTTTATACGGATCTTTTGGGTACCGATACGCATTGGCTGTTGTAGATGACGCCACTGCTTATAAGTGGTACATTATCGTAAAATCCTTAAAAGAGGTACCTGGGAAAATTAAGTCTTTATTGAGGAAGCTGTCGTGTCAATTTCCTCTTTATAAGGTCAGAAGAATAAGGACTGATGGTGGAACAGAATTTATAAACACTGAAGTGTCCGAAATATGCGATAAATTGGGCTTACAGTTTGAAAGCTCTAATGTTGAATCTCCAGAAGAAAATGGCAGTGCTGAGCGAGCCCACCCGACCATGATGGGTGTGCTATTAGGGGTGCTAATATGGCTGCTAAATGGTGGCCTGAGGCCCTACTTTATATGGTGGATGTCACTAATCGACTACCAATGGCTAGACTGGGAATGAAAACCCCTTATGAGTTACTGCACCGCCATAAACCAAAGGGTTTAGGGTTAAGAATTTGGGGCTCCACTTGCTATGCGCATATACCAAAGTCAAAACGAAAGGATCCTAAACTAGGCGATCGGGCTATAGAATGTAAGTTGTTGGGATTTTCGCCTAAACATAAAGGGTACCGACTCCTGGACATTAAGGCTAATAAATACCTTATTGCCCGTGATGTAGAAATTAGCTCAGCTGGTACTGAAGCAATGATCAGTCGATCGTTCCCTATCGAGGACTGTAGCGTCAACGTTGAAGAAGAAAAGGTAATTCAAGGCCTAGGTAAAAGAACTAGACCTAATCTAGAAGTTGAAGTGCAGGATATTGACACCACTGGCCCAGATTGTGTCTCTCGACCACCGACACCCAGACAAGTGGGAGTGCAAAACGGTGCTGTTCGTAGGTCTAAAAGACGACGACTGCCAAATGGGCGGCTCAACGACTACGTGACAGAGTTAAATACTGTAGCTATTAATAAGACAGCCAGAATACCTATTCCTAGGTCAATTAAGGAGGCCAGGAAAAGCCCACATGCGAAGCAGTGGGAGTGTGCAATAAAGACAGAGTATGACGCCCATTTAAGTAATAAAACGTGGGAATTAGTACCCCTTCCTACTGGAAGACGGCCATTGGGTTGTCATTGGCTGTTTGATGTTAAATACAGAGCCGACGGCTCAGTGGACCGTTTTAAGGCACGGTTAGTTGTGCAAGGAAATACACAATTGTATGGAATTGACTATAAAGAGGTGTTTGCACCTGTAGCAAGATATGAATCGTTGCGCTTATTACTGGCATTAGCCACAACATTAGGGCTGCATCTACACCAAATGGATGTATCTACAGCGTTTTTAAACGGAGTTTTAAGTGAAAACATCTACATGAGGCAACCAATGGGGTTTCGCATAATCTAGTTTGCAAATTAAAGAAGAGCCTGTATGGACTGAAACAGGCACCTAGAATTTGGTATGAAGTTTTGAATACCTTCTTAAAAAACCTTAGATGCAAGAAAGAGCATTGCTTGTATTTAAAACGGTGGGAGATAAATGGGGTTCAGCACGTCCTTATAGTGTGTGTGTATGTGGACGACCTGACAATTGCAGGATCACATCTAAGTTCTATAAATGATCTTAAAGCTAAGCTGTCTGACAAGTTTACTATGAAAGACTTGGGTGAGTTGCACTACCTGCTTAAAATGGAGATTAAAAGAGACCTTACAAATAAGACTCTACGCCTATCTCAACAAAAGTATATTAACGACCTTTTAGATAAGTTTGAGATGAGAGACTGCAATACTGCACCTACACCACAAGCAAAAGCTGTGGTCTTAGAGAAGGAAAAGACATTGTCACCCGAACAAATAGCGGCACAGTCATTCGACTACAGAGGGTTAGTTGGGTCCTTAATGTACCTAGTTAGGGGAACTAGACCTGATATCGCTAATGCTGTCAGAGAGCTTAGTAAATATCTATCTTGCTATAATAAGACTCATTGGAGAGCGGCTCAGCGTGTACTAAAGTACTTGAAAGGAACGTCGAGGTATGGCATTGAGTACAATGGTAATAGTACTATTAAGTTAGAGCTATACACAGACGCGAGCTTCGCGAATGCATCTGAAGAAAGGAAATCAATTACAGGATATGTATCAATTCTCGCTGGTGCATGCATTACCTGGAAGAGTATTAAGCAAGATTGTATTAGTCTTAATACAGCGGAATCAGAACTAGTCGCCGCTAGGGAAGGAGTAAGAGAAGCAATGTGGTTACGATTACTACTGCAAGAATTAGGCTACGAGCAATTACTACCGACTCATTGTTGGTGTGATAATACGGCCGCAATCAGTATTATTAAGGACCCGTGCAGTCACTCTTCTACTAAGCACATTGATATTAGACATCTTTTTGCACGAGATAAATATGAAGATAAGCAAATCAGGGTTACTTATTGTAGCACCAATGACATGATAGCGGATGCCTTAACTAAACCCTTGAGTCAAAATCAGTTTGAAAAACTCCGATTTATGATGGGCGTTAAAGACCTTAAATAAGAGTTCCATAAATAAAGATTGCCATACGTAAGTAAGATTTGGCTTCAAAGATATGTTTACAAGATCAAAGTGGAATTTCAATTATTGGCAGCAAAGTCAGAAATAAAGTTAACAATAAAGGGCACATTTTGGTGTAAGGGTCTGGTAAAAGTACGGCTTTAGTCATAAAACCTTCGTTTTACACGTCACCTAGCCCTCTAAAAGTGATTCTGACATGTCCGGGCTATCAGCCCCTTGCCCCAGAGTATATCTTACTCTTTTTAAGTTTAATTCTATCCTGACTCTCTAAATACCACCAAGTAAAGCACGAATGGTCAAAGACTGGAAATTCACGGGTACCGGATAACCGAACTTTCGCTCCGCAGTGCCTCCAATGAGCCGTTGGCGATCCGTTTAGGTGCAAAAAAGCCAGGACACGAGGGCCGCTGTGGCCTATGCCGGATCACTGTCGCCTGATGGGATACGGAGACGCTTGTGAACCCCCCCCCGAAGGGTAACGTCGGGACCTGCGCTTGACAGCAGCAAAATAGAGAGTGAGCAGCTCTCGCAAAAGTCGGAAACTTCAAATACATAAGCTAAGTTACTTTTAATATGAAATAAAGTATTGCTTCTGATTTTGGGTTGCGAATTTAAGCTTGGGTATGTGCCCAACATTCAAAGTTATTCTAAATCCCAGTTCGGTAGTTTGATTTTGCTATTTTGGGCATGCTAAATCTGAGAAAGGTTGAAGTCGACTTCGAGAAGGATCTTTGGTGACAATATGAAGAAAGTTGACGGACAATAAGAAGAAAGTTTATGGCAACGCTGGCTTCTTTAGTGGGAGTGTTGCGACGCAATACCTTTGAGTTTGTATACTCGGTTTATGCAATATGATAGGTTAAAAGGCAATCAAATAGTCTATTTGATTGGATAAATGTCAATAAGGGCAATGGCTGAAGGAAGTCCACCCAACTTAAGATAAGCCGAGGGATGTGGTGGAGAGGTGGCCATGTGATGCCACCTCATATCCAAAACTGACGGCAACTACCAACTACGTGTGTAAGCAACACAGCATATCTCCGTATTCTATAGCCCGATTAAATATCTCTGCAAGAAGAAACCGTCAGTAGAGTGGTGTCAATGCCCTGGAGTTTATAAGCGATGTAAAAAACTAACCAACAACATACTATGCTACTGAGGCTAAAGACATGTTTTTTTATTACTGTACTGTACAGTACCAGTTTTTAGCACAAGCTCAAAACCGTTCATGAGCTTCAACAACCTTGGACACATAAAACGCGATTTCATCCAGCCTCTCGCAATTCGATGACCTCCCCACGCGACGTGCAGCAGCGCCTGGCTAAGCTCTCTGTCTGCGCCATCGCCGATGCCATGGCTAGGCTGAAAATGCAGGGCCACCTCCTAGATGTAAGTCTCGTGCGCGGCTTCAACTCTCCCTTGGAGGTGGATATCTGTGGACCTGCATTTACAGTGCAAGTCGTTCCTGCCACTGGCCCTGCAGTGAAGAAGTTACCGTTCCATTACGTTGACAAGGCCGAGCGAGGACAGGTGATCGTCATCAGTTCTCCCAAGGGCAGCACATCTGGTGTCTTCGGCGGACTATTGGCCACCGCCTCCAAGTCTCGCGGCATCGCTGGTGTCGTGACGGACGGACGAGTGCGCGACGTACAGGAGATTAGCTCGATGGGATTTCCTGCCTTCTCTCGTGGCACGTCGGTGCACGGACAGCAAGGTACGACGACGGCTGTGGACGTGAATTGTCCCGTGGTGGTGGGTGGGTGTGTTGTCCGCAATAACGACATAATCCGAGGCGATACCAACGGCGTGATTGTCGTTCCTGTCGAACACGCAGCTGAAGTTGCAGCCAAGGCGGAGATCATCGAAGAACAAGACAACAAGGTCGCAGATGCCGTCAAGCAAGGCGCGGGGCTGCAGCAGTCCTCTAAGCGCTTCCGGTCAAAGCTGTAGTTAGCAACATTTCCTGCATTGGGCTTCAAGACACGCCGTCAAGTAAATGTAGCCATTTTGCCTACATATCGTGTCCTAGGCTAGGACTCCTAGATCGCAGCCGATTTGTCTCATTTAGGACTTTGTAGAGAGCGGGTGGCTCGAAACCGGCTGCGATGAACCGGTATTTTAAAAAAGATCAAGCTTTTCTGAAAAGATTATAAATTTGGTCCCTCCCTTTTAATTATAGTCCGCTCACTCATAGGCCAGAATTTAGAGTCAGATTTCTTTTTAATTTATTGTTACAGGCTACACAAAGTCGATGATCCAATCTTTAAAAGACGGACATGATGAGCAACAATAAGCTCACCACAGCTCTCGTATCTGTCGAGGCGGCATGGATTTGCGCCACTGAGGTCAATGTGCAGCAGAAGGACGAGGAGCGGGTGGAAGGACTGGTGAGGCTGCGTAAGCAGAGCATGAAGAACGAATATGAGCTGGCCAGCTCCTCCACACGCCTGGACCAAGAGCTGAAGGAGCAACAGTTGCAATGGAAGAAGAAGACGGATATTCGACAGCTGTCTCAATTGCCGATAAATGAGCGGGATCCCACGGTAAAATCCGTCGAGACCAGCACCAATAATTACAAGAAAAAATGCAGCGTCTACGCGATGGAAAATCTGCGGCTGGCTATGCTGATGAAAGATACCAAGCTTCGGCAACGAATGAAACGGTGAGTACTCTTCATGCTTACATAAAAAACTGTTGTGTTGTGCTAATCATTGGTCGAGTTCAGGAAGAAGGTTCGACCGCGGATTGTTCAGGATATGTTGAGTCTGGAGCGCCGCTACGCTGAGGTGAAGGATGTTGATGTTTTGTGCGCTATGTGAGATGACTATGTTCACAGCAGCATTTTATTCTGGCGCTTTCATTGTCTATTTTGTAGGCAGCACGCAAACTGCAAAAGTGGTGGCAAGGTCACTTGCATCGAGTTTTTTTGCAGTTGCATTTTAAACAAGTCAAGGCGATACTGCAGATTCAACGCTTTGCACGCGGCTTCCTAACACGACAATGGGTTCGTATCTGGCATGCAAATCGATCCATTCGCGTCACGAGGCTTCAGGCGCTGTTTCGTGGTTATTTTATTCGCTCTCAAGTGATACTGACCTGGAGGCGTTGGGAATATCTCAACGCATCCAAGATTCAGTCTATCATCCGGATGTATCTTGCAAAAGAGTTTTGTCAACGTTGCAAACGTGAGGTTGCAGTATTGCATATTCAGTCTGTCTGGCGGGGATTCTCCTCTAGAAAAAAATCAGACATGCGCTGGCTGGAATTAAGAGCTATCAATTTGCAACGCCTGGCGCGGGGAACACTTGCGCGAATGAATGCACGAAAGAGGGCGACACGGTTAAGGAATGGAGCCATTCAAATTCAGCGGATGTTTCGTGGAATGAAGGCACGGACCGAGATCAAGACACTACTACGTGATCGGGAAACCCGCAACAGACAAGAGTTTCTTGCTATGCTGGAGGTTGAAGAAGAATGGCACCGTGCGCAACGCGATAAGCTCCAGTCAAGGCTAAATCGTCAGCAACTAAAAGAACGGTACGTTTGCGGTGACTACTGTACATGTTGTGTAAGATACTTACAATCTCAGCGGCATTCCATGAGTAGAGTTGCACAACTAGAATACGACTACTACATCAAGCACGAACAGATTCACGACGTACGTACACTTCGCATTTTGTATTTTTCAGTACCATAACCGCAGCAACATCTTTTTTCAAGATGGAAAGTATCTACCTTGACATGCAAACACAACGTATGCGCGTCTCACCACGTGCCATCGAGCATGGATGGGTGGAAGAAATGGAGGCTAAAATGAAACAACAGCGTGTGCTCATTACTAAGCTGAAGATCGAGACCGTTTTTGGGCTCGGTCTGGAGTTCAAACGAAAAGAAAATGAACTGGTTAATTTCCAAAAGCGCATCAATGCCACAGAGGAAAAGCGTCGACGGGTAGAGCGACATTTGCCAGTTTTTTTTTGCGGCAAGAAATCGCACTAACCGCTGTTGTTGCAGTTTGAAATCTGGCGGAACGAAGAATATCTCGAGTTCTGGGAGGTATGTGCAATCTAGTTTGGAGCAGTTGGAATACGACTAGCGTCTTAGCGGCTCTGTGTTCTGGATTGCAGCGCGAGTGTCGTTTTCGCTACCAAGCAAAGATCGTTCAGAATCGCCAGCATGTTGCTGAAACCCGACGCAGGTGGCAGATCCAACATTACCGAACTGATGGCAAGCGTGACCATCGTTGGCAGGGCTCACACTGGTCTCCGGATGTACTTGAAGCTGCCAAAAAAAAGGAAGTTTTCTGCCTTGGTTCAGCCGACATTCTCGCACTAGTGCACGAAAAATGGCATCTTCGGATGCAGGAAATCGAGGCAAGTGGTCAAGTTCGCGATGACACAGAACAGGAACGTGACTCAAAAAAACATATCGATGATCTCACGGATCAGGTGGCTCTCACAGCGGCCACTGCTCAAATTGAGCAGACCAAGATGCTTTTTAACCCCGTGTTTCGAGATGTCGAGCTCTCGTTTGATAAAATTCAAATGCTGCAACGAAAACACGACAGACGCCTACTTGCGACTAAGCAGGAAAGAAGAGCTAGAGAACCTGCTGATAGTGCTTCAGTAGCTGGAGTGACTCACGTTGTTAAACGGACTGAAGATACGATAGACCGGCAGCAACGGAAACGACAACTCGTGTTGGCTGCAAAGGTTCCATGGTACCTACTTGACCAGTTAGAGGCCGACCGCCGCAATCTAGCAAACGAGAAAGCAATGTTCAAACTCTGGGGCAAAGCTTACTCTAAAGAATGAAATATATTACTTATTGGTGTTCAACAAGTGTGATATCGCAGCCGGGTGAGCGTGTATCATCTAGTGCCTCGATCCCCTGCGTCCCTTAGCTTTTTCTTCTAGTAAAGCGATCCGCTCTTCTAGTTCCTGAATCAATTTGGCCTCATGATATTTAAGAGTGAGTGCAGCATTTAGAGCGTTGAGGGTGCCCTGTGGCAGCTGCCACGTCGGAGTGCGCTGAGAGTTGTCGGAGAAGAAATTTGTAGAAATCGGGGGCTCTTGAACAAGAGGCTGGCCCGACCAGCGCATGAACATCGCATCCCAAAGCGTGATTCGCTTCAACAGCCCAGTAAGAGGTGGGTTCAAGACTTGCTTTGGAACATACGTCTGTTCTGTGAGCTGCGGGCGGAAGCCGTTCACCCAAGTCCATACGGATGTGGTCCGATTTTCCAAGTTAGCTTCCTGGCGGTGCTTTTTGCAATCAAACAAAAATGTGCCGAAGCGGCACGAATGAAGAGCATCGGCAAGCATGAGTAGCAGTCCCTCGTTAAACCTGTAAAACAGTCGTGGTTACTTTTGGCATGATGCAAGAGCCTGAAATCTCAACTTACTCGAAGTAGCTTGGGTAAATTCGAACCAGCTGCGAGACACAGTCCAGGAACTGAATAAAAATCGGCGATTCCTGTGTATCCGCTTTCTCTCCATGCGAATGTCGAAGATGGAAGGGGTGACCGAACGATAGCCACTCTTTTTCAATCAGCACCTGGAATCCTTTCCAAGTTCGAAAGAATGGATCAATGAAAAGTTGAGCGAGCGACGCGATCTGACTCGTGCGGTCCCAACCGTGACTACAGTGCAACAGCACTGATTCCCCGGATCGGAGCAATTGCGCCACATGCAGCCCTGACTTTAGAAGCTGGCGAATGTAGACCAGCCACTTAGTGTCTTCAATGCTTCCGAGCCACCGCAAGTTGTCACACGACGGCGATGCACAAAGGTTACGCAGCTTTTTCATGCTAGCAATGACACCACGAATTTCATTCAAAAATAAGGTTAGTACTCACTTTAGTAGCGACATTAACCAGAGCGCACCTGTCCCTCATAGAATGAATGTTAGGAATTTCCATGAAGCTTATTGTACAATTCTTGTAATTGACAGAGCTTTCAACGCCATATCCTTTAGCGCGATTAGCCTAAACACAACACCACAAGAATTTGAGAGTTAACGCCACAAGTACCAACACACACTTAATAGCATCCAAGCGAACCAGTGCGCTTGACATCGGTCTGCAGTCAATAATCTGTAATTGATCCTGCAACAGACTTGACGACGAGATTCCGGCAACTAGGCTTTCGTCGGCCGGCGATGTAGCCTTCGACACACCAATCTTAGGCTGGCTGGATCGACAGAGAGTAGCTCCATTCGCTCCATTAAGCCACGTTAGACACGGGATGCGGCCCAGCGAGCGGAAGTTCATCGCATCTAGCAGCACCTGTCTCATTAGAGCGACAGAAGACCAGCATTGTTCAATGCTATCGTTAAAACAATAAACTATTCATAATATACAGATATCACCATGGCAGTATACCTCATCCGGTACGGTAACAGGCACAACAAGACGTTCCGGGTATGTATCTATCGCGCCGAAGTTCTCATTGCAGCTGGATACTCTCCACTTGTCATTCTCAAACACGCCTTGCCTTTCCCACTCACTTTGAGCATCATAGACGTCCCAGTCCAGAACACACGGCAGCAGTGGCTCTTCCTCCAACATGTTCTCCGAGAGTCTGTGGTAAAACGCAAACAAAAACTCAATTTTGTCCGGAAAAACGTACGTAGTCAAGACCGAGAAGATCTGTAGCACATGCACAAAAATACACTAAGATTCTGCGCCATTCGTAACAATAACACGGCAGCGTGGGTCTCTCACCTTGGTGATCTCCACGACGTCGAACCGAAACGACAACTGGCGCAGGTCCTTGGTGAAAATCTCCACAATGGAATTCTTCTTCTTGATCGACGCAATACATCCCAGTGGTATCAGGAAATAGCTTTCGATCTCGTCCTCGCTGCGGTCCAGTAGGTGACGCTTCACACGGTCGTACTCGTGTTCGTCCGGCACGAACTGAAAGCGGAATGTGGTCATGAATACTCGACCGAGACACACCGTAGCCGCCGACGTGTCCTTCCTGCTCGCATTCTCATCTAGAAACTCGCTCGTGATGGCCGCCAGGACATCTGTCTCACCTATGAGGCGGCTGCGCGCAGGCTCCTCTACCTCTCCAACCAGCATCCCCTCAATGTCGTCGGTTGCGATTTGGAAAAAGCAAAACCTGTTGATTATGGTCGGACCATTTTTGTTTTACATATTATGGCTTCACTTCAAGAACACAAAACCCCCTACAGGAAAATTGATGTGCTGTCTCCCCGACAATGCGAGTTGTGAAACTTGAACAGTAAAATGTATTCGAAATGCATGTACCGAGATAATGGTATTCGTAAGATTGGAATCTTTTCTCAGCTGGGACTGTCACAAAATACCAGTACATGCATCTGGCAAACAGCGATGACTGCACTTATCCAGTGCTTGGACAAACAATAAACCCTGACTGTATCGAATTTCTGTCAGCGATGTGCCTCTCACCTCCTCTGTTTCAGCAGTGCTGCGATCTCACGCAATGCGCTCATTTGCTCGATGTGCTGCTGGCGTCTTTCCTCGCGGTCCTGAGCCTGCGATAAACGCATCTGTTCCATAAACTCGCGCGCCGTCTGAGAGTCTATCATCCCGATGGACTGCTCTTGCATCGTCCGCTGGCGTTTCGGCGCGCCTTGTCCCGCGACTTGTTGAGAAGAGTAATAGCTGGGAGTCTGTACGTTTTGTGCCGACGGGATTGGAACCGGCCTGTTAGCGTGATGTTGCTGATGCTGCAAAGTGCCATTGCTTGTCATAGTTAAACCGGCAGGAGCAATGTCAAGAAGACGTTTGGCTCCACACTCGCACGTGAACTGCCCTGACTGGTTGTTGCCGTTCTGATTTGTGGCGCTGTCGTTATGTCCCGAACACGAAGACACGGAGCTATTGCCAAATGTTGTGAAGGTTGAGCAGTGCTGATTTTCCTGATCCACCAGCAATACAGAAGTCGGCGCAGGTTCAATTGGAGTATCGGTCGGGGACACTTGGTTCATTCTCGTCATGAGCATGTCGATCTCGTTGTACACATCTGGAGCAAGATTCGGAACTCGGATCTTGTTCGCAGCACGAACAGCTCTTCGCTGGGGTTTCGTAAGGTCGAACCATGGAATGTTGGGGTCTCCAATGGTTATCCGTTTTGTCTCGTAGTTCTTCATGAAGCGGTACATCTCTCTCATTGAATGCATCTTGTCGTCTACTGCTTTCCTCGATCGATTCGAGCCTCCCACCGCCGCCATGAATGCGTTATACACATTTAAACTCAATGTAGCTCCTTTCAAAGCAGGGTTCTCCTTGTGTACACTATTCCAAACCCTCGCCAGCTGCAGTGTCACGTCATAACTCCAGTTGCGCTTCACGTCCAGAATTTCTTGTGTAATTTCCTGTGGGTCGTCATTAAGAGTAGCACCAGTTAAAATTGCTGGCGGGGGTGCACGGCTATCTCCTGTAAGCGATGCTCCCTGAGGTGTACCAGTACTCGCAGCAGTCGCCCCATTCGTCTCCACTGCTGATCTTCTTGCAGCCACGGCACTGGGGCTCAGCACACTATCGAACACATTGTACACCTCCAGTGATATATTGGGTATACGTACGCGATGCAGCGCGCGGACCACACGTCGTTCTTCTTTGGTGAGCTCAAACCAGGATGGGGAAGGCGCCTTGTCGGGGCCTCCTTGCTTGAACTGGTCCTTGACCTGAGCGATGAAATGATACATCTGCTTCATGGAGTAGAGCTTATCATCCACTGCCTTGCGACTACGCTGCGAGCAGTCCACCGTTTGTTTAAAATTGTCGTAGACAGCCTGCATACGCTGCACGCGGCTCCAGTCAGCATGTGCCAAGAGCACGCGACGCCAGATCTTCACGAGCTCCAGCAGCACATCAGCGCTCCAGTTGCGCCCACTATCTGTCAGAGGGTCATCTACGTCCACTTCCCCATCCTGCTGCGGTGGGCTCAGCTCCGTCGTGTTCCGTGATGGTAGCAACGAGCGCGTGCCTGCAGCGGTCTCTTCCATATTGCGCAATGTTTGTCAGTGGCAAAAAGATTGTTTTCAACCAATGAAGAACACAAGAATGCGTTTTTAACCAGTCAGACGCGTACTTTAGAATGACTTGGAATTTGTAAGCAACTGTTCTTCAACGACTCATTTTATTCAGAAAAGATGGCGAATCTCTTCGCATTCGTAGGTGAGCTGGCTGATGACCGCAACGCGCTAGTCTCTCGAAGCCGCGAAGCGCTGCGCAATCTCAGCCGGAGTGACGACTGCGTGGTGCTATACCTCCCTTTTAGTCATCCGAGCTCGACTGCCAACGTGCGCTCGCCCCTTCCGGAGGCGTTGCAGGCATTGAACAAAACAGCGGTGGTGGAAATTCACAGTCCATCGGCGCGCAACGCGTTGAGTGGTAAAATGATGGCAGAGTTGGCTGATGTCGTGGCGGTTCTCGCGAAAGCGGAGGTACATGGCAAGCTGAACGCCGTGGTGTTGAGAGGATCAGGCGGCTGGTTCTGCGCAGGGGCAGACTTGAAAGTAGCCCAGCAGGAGCTGACGTCACCAGAAGCGGGCGCAGCAATGGGGGCGCTCATGATTGACACACTAACGAGGTTTCGACGTCTACCGCTGGTGAGCGTCGCGTGCATCGAAGGCGGTGCGTATGGAGGAGGCGCGGAGCTGGCTACGGCGTGCGACTTTCGGGTTTTGGAGGCGAAAGCAGTTATTCAATTCGTGCAAGTGCGCATGGGTGTGTCGCCTGCATGGGGTGGAGGCGCAAGATTGTACAAGATCGTTGGGCGGCAAGATGCATTGAGGCTGTTGTGTACAGCTGAGAAACTGTCGGCTCAACGAGCTTTGGAGCTTAAGCTTGCGGACTTGACGTTTGACACTGCGACCGATTGTGCAGATGCAGCGATCTGCAGCTTCATCACTCCGTTTGATGTGATCGCTCCAGGTATGGTATTACGAATGTCTTTATACGTGTTATCCATATCTAAATAGTACTTATCCTTGTTCAGCTGTCTCGCATGGAGCGAAACGAGTTATCAACAGTGCCGATGACGTGAGTTTGGATGCTGTGCTTTCATATGAGCACGATGTATTTAAATCGCTCTGGGGTGGCCCAGCAAACCTTAAGGCTTTGGAAGGTGCTCTCAAAACGAAGAAGAAATAAGCAGTGCCATTGTTAGCATGGCTTCCGTAAATTAAGCCATCTGCCACATCTAATGTAAGTACATACTTTTTAACTTTATCATATTGTCGTGTTTATCTAACGTCCATGGACTCCTTTGATGGGATTCTTCCGTTGGTATTTGCCAATTTTAGCGAGATGACATTTTTTCTACTGCTTGTCAAGGTCACTTGCCATTGAGAATTTAGCACGGTGTGAAACAGGTGGAATGGCTAGTGTGATCGATGACTACGAGGAAAGCTGGGAATCAGCGGAGGTTTCGGTGGGCAAGAAGAGTGTGATATTTGCTACAGATGGACAAGTCTTTCCTGTGGGAAGTGACGAATGCGCTGCTCGAGATGTTGAACCAGCATTACCACAAGATCACGAGTTTCTTGTCGAGATTAACGCTGATGTGCCTCAAATAAGGATGAAGAAAATCGATGAGGCTCTCAGAGAGGTGCGCTTGAATACGAAGGTCAACGAGACTATTGGTGCGGATATTTGCGCGGTGTCGGCGAAAGTTCCATCTGCTGACGATACTGTGTCGAGTGTGGAGAATGGGGCCGTTGCCCCTCTAGCTTGTACTGAACTCCAGTCATCAGATTTACTCTATGAAAATAATCTCGTTGAACTAACTCGGGTTCATGGCCATCACTATCAGTATCATACCCCACCACCCATTCCGAGTACAATTCCGGCATCGACAGAACCAAAGTCGGAGTCTAAAGCGGATATCGGAGCACTTCAAGCTCGCGTGGCAGCCAAGCGCATCGCTGAGTTTCGGAGAAGACAGAAGTTGAAAGCAGATTGGGAGCGGGAAATGGAATCGACACGGGCTCAAAAACGTCGCGAGATCCGCCATTCGAATGATGCCATGCACAAGACTCTTGGAGTCGCTGGTTTGTCTGCACATGACCATCTACGAATTGCGCAACGCCAACGCAAACAGGAAGAAAAGAAGAAAGACATCGCAGCAAGCCTTGAACGACAAAATCGTTGGTACAACTGCACGGCCAAGCGTCCAGCTACTGCTCCAGATCACAAACGACAACTAAACCGGCAACATGGTCGAGCTAAGCATGAGTTGGAGCGCTCAATGGAACGGAGAAGAAAAACGATACGAGCGAATCAGCTGAAGCTACGACAAGAAGCCCAAGAAATCATCGCCAAGACGAGTGGGGCTTATGTTCGCGGTTCGTTTCTGCTCAAGATGACACACCATACCACTAAAACGCAGAGATAACCTTCATCAAATGATCACAAAGCCTTTGGTGCAGAGCAACAAGTCGTTACGGAGTAGAACTTAAGAAACTGATCTTTTTTACCGTCACTTGTTCTTCTTGAGAGCTTTTTCGAGAGCCTCTATGTTAGCTGGACCTCCCCATAGCGTCTTGAATACGTCATGTTCGTATTTGAGCACATCGTCCAGACTTACATCATCGGTCTTATCGGTCACACGCTTAGCACCGTGAGATACCGCTACAATCCAGTAGGTTTTTCAAGAATTAGACCATCACAACAGTCAACTGCCAAACTATGATAATGTTACCTGACGCAAAATGCATTAAAAGGCTCTACAAACGAAGTGATGGCGGCATTGGAAGCGTCTTCACAGCTTGTGTTGAAAATCTCATCCACCAGTTTCAGCTGAAGAGCACGAAATCTTTTCCGCAGTGCACAGCAACCGGAGTCAGTGATTGGAAAAAATAGATTGATCTATCCGCCGGAAAATTATTGCAAGAAAAATGACTAACCCGAAATAAAAATACTCAATTGCACAGCGACCCGCTCTCGGTCATGGCATATTTCAAAATTAGTTGAAAGAAACTTAAAAGTACCGGTATAGCTCTGAAAAAAAAGTCTTACGAGCACCCGGTACTTTACCCAGGGGGTAACTTCTTGTTATCGAATGTCTGAAGCACTGTTTGGCGGATCAAATCGTCTCCATTTTTGCCACTGATAACCATTGGAACGACATGTGCAAGGCCCATCTCCAGGCGGATCTTCTTCTGTTGGTAGTCAAACGACCTCTTTTCTGTTAGGAAAGCCGCTGCGACTGCTTCGGCTTCGGCATCCGCCGACATTTTTGCAGCTTCGTGTTCCGCAGCTTTAACCATGCCATCGCTTTTGATCTTGGCAGCAGCGATATACTGCGCGTAGTTTTGCTTGAGATTCGCGAGATCAACTGCGGGTTGAGTCTGTGCTCGCACAGAAGCCGCCGTTACTGTAGCCACGGCGTCGATCTTGAATCCCTCAGCCTCCTTAATTTTGTTTGCATACTCTGCTTTGTGCTGTGCGATCGTCATCTGGGCCTTGGCTTCAGCAGTTGTTCGCAACTCATTGCGGATGATATTTGCGCGAGCTTTTGCAGCCAACAAATCTTGGACGGCTCGTTCGTTCTCCTTTTGCACTGCAGTGTGCTTTCGAGTCTCCTCGTTTATCAGTATGCGAAGTTGGTTTTCATGGTTCTTTTCTTGTTCCTCCATTCGTGTTTTGAAGGCAGTGGTTCCTTCCAGTGTTGAAGACAATGACGGAGGGAGGTCGACATTCGTCACCTTGACATTGTGAATGAAAACACCAAACTGGGAGAGCTTGTTGTTCGGTCCGTCTTCATCCCCATGGCGAAGTCTTCACGTAAGTCGTGGACTTGGTCGTATCGGACTGAATGGACAAGTCCACGAATGGCTTCCTCCGTAAGACTGTAGAGAAGCTCATCCAGCCGATGAGCGCCTAGGACGTAGACGAATTTAACTGCGTCGTCCTCTGTTGGTCCAATCTGGAAGCTGATGGAGATGTCGATATCGACCATAACATTGTCGGCGGTGAGGCAACCTAAGACGGGGTTTGAGTAAGCGACGGCTTGCTTGGTTACGATGTGGGAGACCCGATTCCACGCTGGCCAAAAGACTTTCAAACCAGGATTCATCATTCCAGCGTGGGCATTCCACGTTTGCTGTAACACCCAGACGCCCGATGGAATTTGCTGCATGAAAGTAAAGAATGTCGGGTACGATGGAATGAGAACGATCGGGATGCGGCCGTCGACTACCTTTGCATTGAATTGACCCATGGCGTCCATCGGTCGGCTAATGTCGAGCTGAACAAGTCGGTTGTATCGAGCAGGTTTCTCCGTTGGCATGATAGGTACTTTTTTCTTGATGATCGTTTTGGTTGTGAGGGTGTCTTTTTCGATGTTAGCGTGCGATCGTACATGCGATCAACCGAATGTGCTTGTGTGATCTCAAATTTCGCCATATCAACGACCGATTCATTCTCGATTCGCCTACAATACACGAAGATAGCTCTATCCATGGCAGAAGAGAAGGACATTGTTGTGGACGACGGTCACCAGACGCGATTGTTATACACCGAAACCAGCTCCGTCGACAAAGCCAACCGCTTGTTTGGAGCGTGTTACAATGGTAACACAGTGATCATGATCAACCCTCGACCCAGTATGTTTCGGCCTTACATCCGCGTACCAGAAGGGATGTATGCACTCGTACAGAACCAAGGTCGTGATATGGACTTTACGAAAGACGGTGTGAAAGGTCCTGTATGGCCTGCTGGGTTCCACTGGGCCGGTCCTTGGACTCAAGTTTCCCACCTCATCACGAAGCAGTTCATTGTATTTGAGACGCCTGTTAAAGGCTGTAAGACAGCTGACAACGTTACGGTTCGCATCGATATTTGCCTCATCTTCCGAATCATGGGGGACGCATCCAAGGGGGAAGATCCGAACCTTGTACGGCGCTTTGTGTACGAGCTGGGGCCCAACGGCTTGGAAGTTCAGCTGCGTGCAGCGCAGGATGAAGCTGTACGCGCTTTAGCTCGAAGTGTTCAACACACGGAAGTATACAAGCTTCGTGATGGGACAATGCAAGGAAATTTCAACACGGGTAAGCTTGCAATGCTGAACCGCAATTCAGCACCAACAGAAGTGAAAACGTTTGGTGAAGAGACAAATACCGGCGAACCTCAGCCTCAGCAAACACCGTACTTTGTGACGGAGGATATCAAGAAGAATCTCAACGCCCAGTTCAATAACTATGGCGTTCAGATCACCAGTGTAGCCATCACCAACGTGAAACTTCCAACGACGTTCGAGGAGCAGATGCAGAGTCGTACGACGCACTTGAGTACGATTAAGGAGCAGAACATGAAGCAGATGAACGCCATGCAGTTGCTATCATACAAGGAGGAGATCGACACGACAAAGTTAGCGAGAAAAATGATGTTGATGGAGGAAGAGCAAACCGGCAAAGCCAAATGTGCCGAGATTCAAAAGGAGATCGACATGGTTGATACAGATACCCGTGTCATTCAGGAGCAAATTGCTCAGGAGACGCGTGTTGAGTGCAACAAAATCGCTGCCGAAGCCTCGTTAGCAATCGAGCAGATCCACGCTGACACAAAGCGCATTTCAAGTGAGATCGCGTTCCGATCCGACACCGATATTCGCCTCGTTGAGGCTGAAGAGGAAGCATGTAAATTGCAGTTGCAGGCGGAAATCGAGGAGCTCATCAGTGGCGGTGAAGCAAAAGCAAAGGAGATCGTGGCGCGCGCTGAGGGATCAGCAGCGAAGAAACTCGAACAATACCGCGCGCACCAGCTTGACATGCAGCGCTTAGAGGTGCTCGCGTCACTTTCGCAGAATCCGAAGACCGTAGTCACCGGTAATGCGTCTAACAGTCTACTAGCTGAAATGATGGTCGCGAACCAGCTCGGTAAAGAATTGTTAAACATAGGTGAAGGAGGATTCAATGGGCTAGCGCAGGCTTCTTAACCCGGGGGGAAAAGATGAAAGGGAGCAAGATGATTTAGTGTATAGCATTCGTTTTGTTCATGTTGGTTGCATTATTTGAGAGAAGCCGCTCGCAAAGTACGGCAGCAGTACTGCGTCTGGAGAGTACGTTGTGTTCTTGAGCGAGATCAAGTGGTGTGAGATTGTTGTTGTTTCGCATCGTGACGCTAAAGCCACGCTCGAGTAGCCATTCGCATGAGGCAGGTTGACCATTTGCGGCGGCCTTGTGCAGGAGGGTGTCACCTTTTAGATCGACTGCGTCCAGATTGGCATGGCAAATTGTCAGGTGCTCTAACAAGTGAACGTGGCCCTCTCGAGCAGCCCAATGTGCCGCTGTCCAGCCCATATATCCTGGGGTATCGAGACGCACGTGGCATTGTGTCGCTCGAGTACAAGCTCGTTGAAATGCTCGAAGATCCCCACTTTTGGCGCTTTCAATCAGCCGCTCAACAAGATCCGAGTCGTTCGAGAAAGCGCTGTCGTCTTGCTGCGGTGGTATGGGACCACCAGTCAGGGAAATCTCGATTAAGTCCGTCTGAACGATGGCATCGTCCTTCTGGGTGAAATCGTACTGGTTCTGTCTTGCTAGCATACGTCGTCTGTGGTGCACGCGCTTGGAACGAGTGATAGATTCCGTGCAGTGCTCGGTTACCTTGGACTTCAACTGTTGGTTGTTGCCACTGCCGCTTCTACAGATGATCGTACGACGATGTTCCAACACCATGTCGTTGTAAGTCGATCGAGTGTAAAATTGCTCTGATGATGCATGCCACCAACAATGGATGCTTCGCTACGTCACTAATAATATCGCCATCATAAGATCCACTGTTTTGAGCCAGGAAGGAGCGAAAGCTCTTAATAGGAATGTGTACGTTGGTCTGCTCGATCTCATGACAAGGTGTCAGCGTAAAATTGCGTCTCGATCTTTGTGCCTGTTTTAGATCATCGCGTGTACACTCCATAAGTATCTTGAATAATTTTCTTGAGCTGATCATATGAAGCATTATCCTGGTCGGATGGTTGTGCGGAGCTGTCAACATCAGCTTCTCTATGCATGGCTGTTTTCCTTCGGCATGCCCACTCGACCAAAGGGTTACTTGAATTAACAATCAATCGGGTCCGAAGAATTTTGCCAACATATTTGCTGGGTACTCGTGAAGTGCAGAGGCCTAAGAGCTGTCGACACAGTGCAAATGCATCCCCATTCGTGACTTCGATACACGCTTCATGCCACGCAATCTCCACTATAAGTGGGTTCCTGTCTGCATCAAGTGAAGCAGCATTCAACGCCAAATCAGGCCACGCTTCTCCGTCACTTGCTCGTTCACAAAGGCCTGAACGTATCAAATCGCGCTCCGACTCGTTTGCAAGCAATGCAATCGCCAAAGGCAGTGGCAGCTTTGAGTAAAGCACACGTTCACGGGTTATTGATTGTTGAGGTGTGTTAGGGTCTTGAAGATTCCTTGAGCGAGTGGTTCTGGATGATCCTGCGGCTAAACGAGCCAAGGATCGGATCTGGCCATTATGTTCATGCGGGTATGCAAACAGCAACTCGCTTGGAGCCACAGAGAGCGTAAAGCCTATAGTATCTGAAGGAGAGAAAACCCCACCGTGCTTATCTTGAAGTGACACGGCCGAAATGCTGTCACGGTCTGCTGCGAAGGACTCGTTATAGCGCCGCACGATTTCTCGACACAGATAGTTAATCTTTTCTCGTGGGTTAATAGGAACGCAGAGTCGACATCCACCAATTTGAACCAGCACACGAACGACATCAGGGAGGGCAGCAAGTTTCTCCTCGCTGAGTTCGTTCAGCTTCGTATCTCCTGAATTTTCGAGTTTTTGCTTTGACGATGAATCTGCGGGCGGTTTGGCACTGGATAACGTTTCAGCTGTAGCATATGGCTGTACAACTCGAAGCTCCTGTGACTTCTTCGATAATGAGCGTTCATCTTCATGTCGCCTTGCTTCAGTCACTGTGACACTATACGCTGCAATTTCCACCAGTGGAGCAACTGATTCGACTGACGGTCTCGGCCTGAGACTCGATGACGGTGTGAGAGTGCGACTTATAGGGCTCATCAATTTGTTAATGCCGTCTCGAATGCTGTCAGATGAGCGACGTGTTCGGCTTAGTGGGCTCATAAACTTGGTAAGTCCGCCACGAATGTCTCCGATCAAGTCACTGTCCGGGCCGAGAACCATGATTGGACTTGGAATTCCCAAACTTACTTTAAGAGGAGAGCGCGTTGGCGAGTCACCGTTTCCATCATCTGGCTGGTTCACTGGCGCGTTGGCGGATGTTGAGCATTCTACATGTAGATTGCTTTCACTTTCCGACTGGGGGGCTGCTGTAGACTTTGCAGCAGTCTGAATTTGTTGTTTTACCACGCCTGGTTCATAATCATCCGCTTCAAAACGTTGTTCTTGCTGTCGAATGAGCTGCTTTCGTCGCACCATACGCTGAATACATCGACTAGCGTCTTCTCGTTCAAGTTCAGGTGGAATAAGAGGAGTAACCTCAGTTGTTGCTTTCTCAACTTGTTGGCTAGTTACTGCACATGAATTCGAACTGTCATCCTCTAAATGGTTAGTCGGGGTATTGATATTTCCCTCTGACGTAGAATTTGGTTCAGTTCCATTCGTGGAATCATTCATCGCAGCAGTTTGAACTTGGTTTTCGTTGCTGTTCAAAGGAGCGAGAGGTTCGGTATTGAAACGACTTGCAGGGGTTTTACGATGTACAAACTTCATCGTTTGTGAGTTTATAATCGTCTTGAAATCCAACGAACTCTGTGTGCAGAGGAATCCCAGCTGATTGTCGAACACCACAATAGCTTGCTTCAGCAGCGACTTCGCACGTGCCTCTGCAGTGCCTTCATTTTGCAAAGTAAACTCGATAGCTCGGATTTGCAATACACCAAGGAATAGAGTCATCATAAGAGAATTAATCTTGCTGCCTGTAGAACCACCGATATGTTCGACAACTCTTCGTGTCAGTTTGAAGAAAACGTCATCAACCTGGCAGCGAATCTTGTCCACGTTTACATGAAAACTCAATTGAGGTTGAGAGGAGGAACAAACGCGGCTACCATCCGAAAACCTCGATCGTATCTGAATCTTGTCAGCTTTTACAAAACATTCTTGTGACGTTATAGTACAATGCGTGATATCCAGAAAAACATGAGTAGGCAAGTTGTAGCCGTGAAAAGTTCCTGGGCTTGCGCTTTGATAGTCAGCGGTTTCTTTGCGTCTCAACACGCAACCGCATCCTTGCAAAGAGCACTCAAGCATCTGGAACGCTAGCGGTAATGCAGGAACAAATATACTGTCACCTGCGAACTCGTTCGATTCGGTAGTTAGACGCAAATTTGAAAATTTGGTAGTCACTTCACGCCCCATTATCTCTTCAGCCCCTCGTACACCAAATAATTTCAGTAGAATTAACACCAGCCGACTACCGGTCTGCACTTCCAACTCGTTCATTTGTAAAACAACGTGCGCTTTCGGCGGTCCATTCACTCGTGTAGTCTTCCCTACCTCTTCGTCAGTCTCCAAAGTACTATTTTCTGCATTCGCCGCTTCTGAAAACCTGTTTCTGCAGATCCCTTGACCAGCAAGTGGCGTCGCTGGCAGCGACTTGTTACTATTATGAGGTGGACAAACGTGAACGTCTATCATATCTAAGCTGATCTGCTGATGACACGTTCCGCACCGAATCACAATAGCCTGCTCCTTGTCGCTCACAAGCCGATACATTTCCGTCAACACTGTGGCCAGATCATCATCGATTCGACACAGAACGCTTTGAACCCGCCACTTAATCGAAAGTGAATCGAGACGCTCTTCCAGATGGAAAACCTCTCGGTCAGGCTTTAATCGAAACACGACATATCCTCGGAATCTCACGGCCAACTCATGCAGACTCATTTGCAGCTCACGAGCTCCATGTCTATGGAAAATGACGCTCCCAGCGGCACGATCAGCAACGAGGAACAGCTCCTGCGGTCCTTCAGTGCTTGAAGTAAATTTTAACTTGGCTTCGATCGTGCCGCGAAACGTAATCTGCAACTCAATATTCGGCTGATCATTACCGCTCGCACAAGCTCCTATAAGCTCTCGATCAGCAGCCATCCCATCAGCTGGCGTGGATACAGAACTTCTACTGTTTAAAATCCAATTGCAGAGTGTCGAAGCGATAGAATACACTTCTATGAGCTCAGCAACCCCCAACTCCACCTTCACCGCGCCAAAATTTACATCCACAAGCTGCATTTGCCTCCTCCATGAATCCGCAATGTTGCTTCGATTGTAAAACCGCGTTACTCGTATCACTACAGACACCTTTGTCAGCAGGCGAACCGTTTGTGCTCCATTTATTGCACCTTCGACACTTCCACCGTTTACCCCAGCACTAAGCAAAAATGACATCACCTGAAACCGAGTTTGCACCAAATGGTCGGGAGAATACTCCACGCAAGTCGTGGGATCCCTCACATCCTGCCACAACGCATCTGCTGTCCGTGCATTAAAATCTGTTAGAACAAGCTCCACGCGAGAGACTCCTCCGATAAAGATCTGTACTCGTAGCTTATCCACCACGAGCTTGGTTCGGTCATTCACATCCCGTGCGAACTCAAACATAGCGGCAGTGGATCCCAGCGGGTCGGGCTCCAGTAAAGCCGCTTGCACTCGCTCTTCCGCAACTCGTCGGAGCTCACCGCTACACTCGCAGATATTATGCACTTGAACCAGCAACTCGTTTATATGGATCAAAACTGGTTTGTGCGCTGCCTCCTTGTCCGCATCCGTCCAGGACGGCACGGCGATTGTGAGCTCGATACAATGCACAGTTGTCACCAACAATGGCGACGGCAAATGCAACACCGCAGCGACTCGATGTGGCTTTAAATCTGTTGGATTGAACAATGAAAAAATTAAACTTACGGAGCGTTTGAGCTGTTCGACTTGACGGTATCTTACGAATATTAGGTAGAACCAATTGCGTCTTTGTGAAGGATTTAGTCATAAAGTCGCGCGGAAGCATGCCGTCTTTGAGCTCGTCCACCCAGTAGCGCAACTGCCTGCGGACGTAGTCCTTCATGATGCTGTTGGTCGCCATGGTTGAAACGGAACTGCGCACGAAGCGGCACAACGAAGAAATGCTACAGTCTAAGTAAAATTCGGTTTTTTCGAGCTAATTTATTTAGTGGATTCCAAAAAGTGAGCCATTTGTTCGTCAGCAGCTGTGTTAGCAGTGCGAGCATGATGCGGTGTCTCATTCGTCTCTTCCGCTGGCGCTGGTGGTCGCCACAATCGATTTGGCTGCTCTACTGTGTGTCTACAGCTTCCGCGGAATCGGCGGGGTTGGCACCGAGCCAAGAGCCGCCAAAAATGCACAGCGTGTCTACTGAGCAGGTCATAATGCTGGCAGTGGACGCTCTGTTCCTCTTCATTGGCATCGTCTACGGCTCACGAGTATTAACACCCAGGCCCATGACTTATTTATCCGAGATTGCCTACCCTACGGACGTACGTGCTGTTATGTTAGTGAATCATAGGCAATAGACTGACGGGAGTATTGGCTGTCAGTTCTGCGGGAAAATGGCAGCGTCGTTCACACTGTTCTTACTGAACGGGCTGCGCTGGCTGTACCAAGAGGTTTTCTGTTCCTGGCTGTTGCTCCATCAACCGTTCGGCCAGGACCAGCAGAATGTTATAGCGATGATGGAGACACTGGTTTGGGTGAGTTGCAAGTGTATCTTTACTATAGAATGATTTTTTAACGAGATTTTGCTGCAGGGCACATCGTCGAGCATTTTATGGATGGAATATCGGCGTGGTATGACGCCGTCACTGTATTTGCGGCTGTTCTGGATCATCAAGTGGCTAGATGTCACCTTAGTTCTGGTCATGAATGGAACGTTTAGTGGAGTTTCAAATGTGGACAACGAGGGTGCGTCTTCGTATATCATCAGTATGGTGTTCGGTGGTGTATGCTATGCTGCGTCTGCCATCCTCGTACTCTTCATGTTTGTAAGACCTACCACTGTCAGCCCTGAATTTATCGCGTTCCCAATCGAGGTGACCACTCCGTCAGCTTATTTCAACTCGACACACCATCAACCACCCACCTCACTGTACGGATCCTTCAAGGACTGGGAACTCGTGGCACATGTAAGTGCTGCAAAAGAAAATGTCCTTCTAACTACTACATGTAGTACTAGATTGCTAACCACAGTACACTGGTTGTACAGCCATCTTCATCCAAGAGTCTCGAGGAAAAACCAATGCTTGACATCACGATCCCAGCCACCACGTCTTCAATTTGGGGCAACCGACAGTTCGTTTCCTTCAAGATCGTTGTGCAAACGGATGAAGATCACTGGAGTCTACGTCGACCGTATAGTGACTTCGCTGCTCTCCACGAAGAGGTAAGCAGCTCACAACGCGTCGCCAATCGTGCCAGGATTAATTTGCAGTAACGTTGTTCGTGTGTACGGCTAGCTTCCGGAAGAAGTTGGTGCGGATTGTCCATTGCCACCAGAGGAGGTCGACGACAGAAAACTGATCTCGTGGAAGGAACGCCCTCGGTCTCTGAAGTCACGCCTTGAAAAATATCTGAAGCAGGTGTTACACCACCCAAAACTAGCACCGTACGCGTCTCAAGCGCTATGCGAGTTCCTCGAGATGGTATATAGATACCTTACTTTTTCGGTGCTGTGTTGATGAGATGCGCTAACGATATTGTACGTGTTTGATCACCAGGAATACGTCGAAGATATTGCATCCGTGCGCTCGTATCACTCGAATTCAATAATATGAAAGTAAAATGTAATGAAGTTCTGGAACGAAACGAGGTGGAAGCCACAGAAGCTCAAATGATTGTCGCCCGGAGCAAATTCGTCTATGAACAGTATGTTGATCTCCATTGTAGCATCTACGACCGGCTAGATACCGTGGACGGGAAAGCTATTTCACAAGAATTCACCATTTTAGCGAACCTGAGTGAATTGAGCGTTTCGTCGCGGTGTGCTCCTAGAGGTGAGAGATTGCAGATCATAAGCGTCTTGCTGTCTCCACCAAGGGAAGAACTCAAAAAGTGTGTCAGCTTCGAGTCGCGAAACGGGACGTGAGTCGACTGCAAAAGGTAAGTAAGCAGCGGTTAGTTCGTTGATGCGCTAACTCAATAACCAAGAATGTCTGTCGGGCATACCTTTTTCGCGAGGGCGCATATTACGTTTCCCAATGCCGACAGACTCTTGTTAATTGACATCGCTTCCTTCAGGAGTTCCCTGTTACTGTCACTACCCGACTTTGACAAACGTTCGGATCCCTGGAAGCCGAAGTTTATTCAGTACTTCGAGCAGCTACGGTAATGCGATTAACAGAACTGGAACGTACCGCCAAGTCGACGAGGTTGATGACTCCTGTTCGTTGTTCTCCAGTCAGCGAATTCACGCCGTTCAGTCTAAAAAGACATAGTTTGTTAGCATCAGCGTATCAGTGTCCTTTGTGCAATGATGCGTACCTAAATGTGATGACGCAATGGCTGCGTGAAGATCGGTCGTTCATTTTGGTAAATTTTGTCGACCTCCTGGACATCGCTCCCCGTAGTAAGCTCCACGCTTCTTGATCATTCTGAACCTTGTGGGTGACTGAATTCACTACAGTAATCTTGCCCACGCTGTCCAGACGGAGATCAATTTTATCCGTGGACTAAACTCCCATGGCATATCAAATAATAGTCAGCAATCCCTCCACGTGACCATAGTGAGAGAGCTTACATCAACAGGAGCGAGCAGATCACGAAGAGTTTCGTTGTAAATCTCAACCAACTCGAGGTTGGCAGTAAAATCCCAACCACTCGTCCGTAAGTCTTCTATACCAGCAAAGATATGAGAAATCGCTCGCCCAACGATTCCCATGTCTGGTGATAGCTTCATCGACTTGGAAGTAGCGCACTCTTCCCTTCCCTGCATCGTATATGTTTTCCCAGAGCTACAAAACACGAAACCAATTTGTTAACAATCTCTCGAGATTTCGCGAAGCCACCAACAAAATACGTACCCAGTTTGTCCGTAGGCAAAGATGCACACGTTGTATCCGTCCAGTGCAGACTGGATCAAGGCAGAAACCTCCAAGAAAACATCTTGTTGCGAGCAATTGCTGTCAAACACCAGGTCGAAGTCGAAGTTGTACTTCTTGACAACGCTCCTCGACCCATTTTGGCCGTACCCAACGTGAGACTTTGGGTTAGCGCTGAGCTCAATCTGCCGTCGTTCGCTGCGATAGTCGGGAAAGGCAAAGATCTGTACACTTGTGTCAGTCAGAATGTACTTCACCAGCACAGGAACAAGAACTAACGGACCTCTTCGCCCCTTGAGCTTGCAAGTTCGTTCTGCAGAACTGGCCGGACTCGACAGAAGACGCGAATGTTTCCTTTCAGTTCCATCACCTGTCAGCATCAGTCGTTAGACACAGCTCTTGCCCGTCATTATCGCGCTACACCTACCTTATTATGGAGGCTTCGTCGAACTGCTTCGGCATCAAAGACTCTTTGCTCGAAGAAAGCTGCGCGCTCTTGGAATTGCCGTGTCGTGGCTTGCATCTCTTCTTCTCTCTGCTCAAGCTTCTCCTCCAGTTCATCCACGTGTAGTAAACAGCGTCGAAGCTTCTCTCTCGTCCCAGACAAATCACTTTCAAGCGTGCGTATCCTTGTCTTCTTCTCGCTAAGCAGGCTCAATTGCGGTCGCAGCTCATCTAAATCGGCTTCCAGTTGCGCAATGTGCGTCTGAGACTTGGTGATGGTCTGCTGTTGACTCTCCATCAACAATAAATGCTTCTTTCCCTTCTCCATAGACTGGTGAAGTGAAGTCTTCAACGTTTCGTTCTCCTTTTGCAGTCGCTCACATTCAACTACAAATCTCGCCGACTTCTGGTCATTTTTCTTTACTGAAGATAGCAATTCCTTCTTCTCCTGCACCCATTGTGCGTGTAGCGCTGTCGTCTGTTTTTCAGCTCGATCGAGTCCCTCGGATAGTGTTGACCGCGCAGTCTCGCATTTGTCGAACTGTAGTTGCAGCTCTTTCAGCTGTGTAGCCATTTTGGACTCGCGCTCAAGAGCTTCCTGCTTTTCACGAAAGGCAGATTCCAATTTCAGCTCCATGCCCCGAAACTCGTCGGTAGATCGCATCGTCTCGCTCACATTGCTGGAAGTGAGACCTTGTGACAGCTTGAGCTCGTTAATCACCTTCACCGATCGGTCTCGTTCCTCGTGGAGACTATTGATGAGTGTATCCCGCTCGTTCAGCTGCATCACAAGCCCAGTGACTTCACGACACAATGCTTGTATCTTCTTCTCCTGCTGGTAATTCGCAGGGTCGTTCATATGCTGCAGCAAAACAATAATAAATACCAGTCTGGAGCCATAATACATGTATATGACCTTATCGCACCTGATTATCGCTCATGGTGTTGATAATTTGCGTCTGAGTCCTGATGGTCGACCTCAAGTACTCGAGATCCGACTGCTTGTCTTTCCGTTCGCGCTCCAGTGTCGCCGCATGCTTCAGCAACGCCACCGCGTGCTCGTACGTGTCCGCATACCTCTGTATCATCGCGCCATCGTGAGCTACTCCCTTTTCCAATGCGGCAATATTTTCTCTCTCACCTTTTTGTAGAAATACGTCTTCTCCCGGTCTGACTTGGAGTTGAGCACTCTCTCCTCCTCCTCGGGAACACGACTCATCAAAAACTCCACGGACGCCGGTACAGGCGAGTCTGTTGTCTCCTCAGCAGTTTCTACTTGTCTGTAGCTCCCAGCCGGTCCTGTACTGGAGCTCTGGAGCGTCATAGGACGTGTGGGCTCCTTCCTCGGCTTCTTAGGGCTGTGATGCGGCGGCGAGCTCATGGTGTACAATTTGGGCTCGATCGGCTCGGCACTCAGCTCGCTGCTGCGGTCACTGCTCTCCGTCTGGTTGTCCAGCACAAAGTCGTCGAAAACTTTGACCGGCCGCTGGCTTGTTCGCGGCACAGAGCGCGGACCCGACGCGCTGGTCGCTGATGAGGAGTCAGAGGAGCGCCGCACGCCAATCGAGCGGCGCTGCCAGTCACTGATCTTCCCATCAGGTGTCGCCATGCTGGCGAAGTGGCTCAGCACACGACCGCTGCCTGCCTGATAGTCCGAGTCCATGGCTGCGTTTTTCCCGCTTTCCGAGGATTTTGACAGGGAAACGGCAAAAATGAAACTTCCACAAGGAATGACTTGACTTCATTATTGAAACATGAGGAGCTACTTGCATGTAGCCATTTAAAATGAGTATGAAATGCAGCATCGAAAAAGATAAAAAAAAAATCATCGATCTCAAAGACGAAAGAAACCCAAGCAGCTTGGTTGATATATCGATTTGTTGCGTGCAACTACACAGCTCTCGCTTCCCACCCAACCTCCTGTTCACTCAGCTCTGTCTTTCACTGATCCACATCGGTCGAGTCGGCGTTGATGTTCATGTCGAGATCTTCGCCTGTGATGCGCTTGTACAAGTCCAGCACGTCCTCCGACGTGGTCTCGAAGTGGCTCGTGGGGTCGTACGAAGAACTGATGAAGCAGTTATCCTCCTTGCCGTCCGATACGGGCTCGAACATGTCCGTGATGGCGTCGAAGCGCTCCAGGTACGGGCCCAAAAGCTTAACACCAGGCTCCAACTCCTGCAGGGGCACCGACGTCTCGGCCAGCGTACTCACAATGGCGATATAAATGCCCTGCGGTGCGACGCAGTGGGTAGACGACACCACAGCAACGTAGATGTCGTTGTTGCGGTTGGCTTGGGCGGCAGGAATAATGATCTGCAGTGACTCGGCGTCGTTCGAGTTGGGGACCGGGTGGTTCAGAATGAAGATGGAGCGCACAGCCACGCCAGTCTTGCGCACCTTCTGCTCGGGGAAGTACGACGGGTCTCCAATCACCAGCTTGGCCTTGGCCACTTCGTTGTCGCACTTAATACCCCAAGCCTGGCCGTCCTTGTCGGACAAGATCTCATCCACTCCTCGGTTGAGCATGAACGTGCCGCCGTTGATAGCACAGAGACGCGAGAAGCTCTCGGGCAAGCCGCCCAGACCGTACAGAGGGTAGATGTACGGGGACTTGCCGTAGCGCTCCAGCGAGTACGCGTACAACTTGATGGCGCGCACCGTCTCAATGGCGGGGCGCTTGTGGTACGACTCGTCGCGCATGAGGGCCATAGCGTGACCCATGAAGCTCTGCGTGTTGGCGTCCACACCGTATTTCTCGAAGAGCTCACTCATGGGCTGAGTGAACAGATCCATGCCCTCGTACGTCGTGGGATCGTTCTCCTCGTAGTTGTAGATGTACATTATGAGCTTGCGGAACTTTCGCTTCTCGAACATCCCCATAAGCGACGAGCGCAGTGCCTCCTCGCCCGTGGCAGGAACCTTGTAGGTACGTCCACCCTTGACAACGTAGCTACCGTCCACGTTCTTGAACTCGAGATAACGCGTCACCTTGGTGTGCAGCAGCATCTTGACGAGTTTACCGCAGGCCATGATGAACTTGGGCACAAGATCCACGTTGTAGTCGCGGTCGGCGCCCAGATCGGTGCGTGGCTCCTGGTCGGGCTTAAACTTCTTGTACAGGTTCGTGAGGTTGGGAGACGCGCACTCACCGCCGTAGTACGGGTTGCGATCCACCACGAGCACCTTCTTCCCATTCACAGCCAGCAATCCACTGAGGATGCATTCCTTCAGGCCCGTTCCCAGTACGATCACATCGTACTCGCCATCAGCTAGCGCTTCCGTTCCCTGGGGAAGCCATGAAAAGTCCAGCTTGCTCTCCTCCGCCATCGTTAGTGTAGGTGTCTTGTTCGCCGTGTTTGGAGCTTGATCCAATGAGGGGGCTGATCCTTGGAAAAAACGGAATCGTACTATTTTTCTTAAATTAGAACGCTTTTAAGTGCTATACCCTGCTATAACCATTTTTTGTTTTCTCCCATAATTTATCAATTTACCTTCAATAACGTATAAAACGAGGTAAAACGTGAGGTAAGGTGAGGAGCAGTTTGTTGTTGGCTATGATACAGCTCATGATTTCAGAAATCAGTTTTGGCCAATGATCTAGTAGGAACTGCGATAATCTCCTCGACGACATGTACTGCGGCGACGATGTGGAAGCTGTTGTTGGGGATGTCGGCACGGGGCTGAGCAAGTTCGGATTGGCAGGAGAGGATACGCCGCAGCTGGTGCTTCCCAGCATAGTAGGTCGCCGGCCGCCACCTCCTAAGGATGCCAAGGACGCGCCTGCAACGTCCGCTGTGCTCGGAGACATGTGGCACCGACACGATCTAGAGGTTGTGCGGCCTATTGAGGCGTGTGCAGTGGCCAACTGGGACGCATTAGAGAAGGTCTGGAGCCATGCATTCGATCGCCTCCACGTGGACGCCAAGATCCATCCAGTCATCACATCAGCAGCTTCTTGCTTTGCCAACGACGCACTGCACAACGCGGCGTCTCGGGACGGTGAGAAGTACTTGGAGATGATGTTTGAAACCTTCCAGGTGCCAGCCTTCTACATGGCTAAGGACGCGGTGCTGGACGCGTTTGCTTTCGGGCGATCCCTCGCTTTAGTGGCTGAAATTGGCGCTGGAGCGTCTCGTGTCGTGCCTGTATACGATGGATACGCGCTGGAGCGACCGGCACAGTACTCGCCAGTGGGATGTAATCAGTTGTCTGAGTATTTGGAGCACTTAATGTCCACGCAAAAGCCAAAATCAGTCACAGTGAGGCCACGGGGGACTTTTACAAGGAAACTGAACCCACAGACAGGAGCATTGGAGACCATTCCGTTGTCTGAGGAGCTTACGACGCCGCCGGCGATGCCATCCAGCTATCTCAAGTTTGCAAGAGCAGATTTGTTTAGGGACATGCGAGAGACTACATGTATTACGTCGGAAACAGCACTCGAGGGGCAGCTCAGAGACTCGCCTGGACAAGCGTCGTCGCCGGAACCGGAGCCGTTGGAGATTACAGAGCAGCAGTATGAACTGCCAGATGGACAGACCATTGTGTTGGGCAAAGAGCGGTATGAAGTTCCTGAGTTTTTGCTCCATCCTAAGAACTTTGGTGGTGCTGTGGTCAAGAACGAGCAGCACGCTGCAGCAGCGGCCAAGGTAGTAGCAAAGGGTCTGCATACGATGTTGTACGATGCGGTGCAGCTGTGCGATGCTGACCTACGACGAGATTTGCTGACCAATATCATCCTGTGTGGAGGAGGTAGTCTCACGCCAGGCATCACCGAGCGTTTGCACGCGGAACTCACACGTATGGTGCCCAGTACATTCAAGGTGCGCTTCACGACTGTTACGAAGATCGAGCGACAATTCAGCGTCTTCATCGGCGGTTCTATCTTGGCATCATTAGGCTCGTTCCAGCAGTTGTGGGTATCCAAGCGTGAGTATGACGAAGTTGGAGCCCACGCTCTGTGCGCAGACCGCTTTTGCTAGTATCTCCAGCGTTGTTATACTGTAGCTCTGCGCGCTGTTTGTTGAGGTCAATTCAGCGGTTTGCTTTCGACTTCACTGTTTCGTCTCGATGTCGTAGGATTGAGTTTGGCTATTCTGGTGTTGTGTGGTGGGTGGCGCTACACTCCAGCGACAAAGATACCAGACTCTTTCAGCGGACCGATCAGCTAGGAGTCCGGCACGCTATTTCCAGGCCTGCTGTTAGAGCTCTTGATCGCAGTTCTATTTCGACAAGACTGCTAGGGGCGTTGATTCAACAGCTCACTCCTCAACTTGCCACTTCCTGTTCCCCTCCCAGCCTCCTCGTTCACTTGAATACTATGGCTCGATCAGGCTATCAGGTGACCCAGAACGTCGACAACTTCCTGCGGGACAAGCCCAGCACTCGCCTGCACGCACCACCAGGAGGAGGTTCTTCAGTGGGGTCTTTGATCTTTGGCGGCGGTGATGGCTCAAGTCCATTCGCTGGTCACGAACGACAGTCAGTCCGTCGAAAGGTGGAAAGCCCTGAACTGACCAACCCGTACACGAAGGACAATCGCCGCGGAGGCTACAACGATGCCCCCAGCAACTTTAACCAACCTTCATCTCAGCAAGCTCAGCCCGCAGCACGTGCAGGAGCTTCCTCGAACCAATACGCTTGCGGCTCCAACCAAAACTCAGGCAATGTGCTGACTGATCGTCGCATCACACGTATCCACGCCCCTCCTGGTGGCGTGTCATCGATTCGCTTTGGTTAGGATGTAACTTGTAGCTTAGCTTATTCAATCGTAGTACCCTGCTATCAATGAAATCACCACATATTAGCCACACACTCGCAATGTATCGAAATGGTCGTCAAAAAGCCTCGCGGAAGTTTCTAAGACATGGATGATGCTATTGTGAAGTAAAAGATATCAGCGCACTCTTAAGACTCGTCCTCGCTCTCCGCCTCCTCTTCTTCGTCGTCGCCCTCTTCCTGTTCACCGTCTATGCTGGGCAAAGCAATGATCGCAATGCCGTTCTTGACCTTCAGCTTCTCCCATCGTCCCAAGCGGTGTTCCTGACCCACACCGGCAAGCAAAAAACGAGCCTTCGCGTCAAAGCACAGCGCGTTCACAAAGCCCTCCAATGGCATCGAAGCCACTGGAGTCAGACTGCGTCCCTGTAGATCAGCTTGCCACAACCGAATCTGACCATCACTAGATCCGGACGCAACGAGGTCCGTTCGCGGCATGACCGCCACACTGCTAATCCATTTGCCGTCGTGAGCGTTCGGGATAACACAGACAGGCTTCTTACGGCCGTTGAACCAAAGCGAGAGAGAGCCGTCGTCTCCACCCGTGACGTAGTACTCGTCCGTGACCATCTTGACGCAGTCCATGGAGCCCGAGTTGCCGTAGAACACCAGTTGTGTTTCTTCCGGGATCTTCCACATACGCACACTACGGTCACGACCACAGCTCACCACGCGTTCCTTGTACAGACTGTCGAGTCCGTTCACCTCGCTCTGATGACCGAACAGCGTCTCGACGTATCCCATCTCTGTGAGGTTCCAGTGCTTAATGGAGCGGTCGAGAGATCCTGAGAATAGCGAGTGCGAGCGCAGACGGAAGGCCAGAGCAGACACAGCGTCACGGTGTCCCGCGAAACTCTCCTGCAGTTCGCCCTTCTCCACGTCCCACACACGTACGAGCTTGTCACGGCCACCGCTGGCTAGGAACTTGCCGTCCGAGCTAGCGGCCAGCGCCAAAACGCAGCGACCTTTGTCCGTCGTGGCCTTCTCGGCAGCTACATCGTCCTTGGGCAACGTTAGCTTAGTCTTCTTCTGCTGAGCGAGGTCCCATCGCAGTAGCGACCCGTCCTTGGCGGCCGAGAAAGCTGTCTTGCCGTCCTCCAGCAGACAGAGGCTGGTCACAGGCAGGCGGTGGCCCTTCAGGAACTTCGTAGAGTCTGCATCAAACTCAAACTCCGAGTAATCTGCCGCCACCTTCTTAAAAAGCTTTCCCATCGCTTCCAGCGCGTCCTGTTGCAGTCGCGCACCCACGCGCTCCTCCACGCCATCACCCTCATCGTCTTCATCGTCGGTGCCAGCCTCCTGCGCCGTGATTTTTCCCAAGTACTCCTTAGCCAGTCGCAAACGCTTCTCCTGCGCTGTTTCCTTCTGCTCCTCCTCGCTCTCGTCCTCACTGGCATCGCTGGCCTGTGCACTGGCCTCGCTGTCCGACGCGATCACGTCGTTCGAGTCGCCCTTTCCCCAGTCGAAGGCGTCGTCGCCCAAAGCGCGCTTCTTGCGCTGCGGTTGGGTCGTTGTTCCGCGCTTAATTGCAACACGTCGCTTCATATTGACAGGTCGATGTACGCACAGGGACGCTGGACTGCAACCTCGAAGCTCTTGGCAACTGGTGTCCGCTCTATTGGTTGGTGATCGATGCCAACCACATAAACGATACATAAACTGTATACGTAGCGCCGGAAACCGAGAATGGTTGAAAACCATGTATACGTTGTTGAATTGGACGACTCGAACATGGACTCAAGTCGCGATGGTGCGCGTGAGGTTCGCGTGGCTGGAGAGGTGAATCGCATGATTCAAAGCGAGGTGGGGATGCTGTACTCTCGTCTGGAGGCGCTGCGCTCGCATATGCGTTTCCCTTCCTTCGCGCCTGTGAACGTGCCCATGGTGCTGGTTCTTGGCAATCATTCCTCTGGCAAGAGTACTTTCATCAACCACATGCTGGGACAGAGCGTGCAGAAGACTGGCCGCGCGCCTACGGACTGTACCTTCACGGTGCTAGCAGGTGGTGCTAGAGATGAGCGACTTGACGGCGCGGCGCTCGTACGGCACGCGCAGTTCGGCTTCGGAGACGTGCAGCGGCTCTTCGGCCGCGAGTTCGTGTCCCAGGTGGAGCTCAAGGTAGTAGCTGGTAGCCCGCTACTCGACGAGGGTGGTCTGATGATCGTAGACTCGCCTGGTATGATCGATCCGCCCGGCACGTCGCTGGACCGCACGGATGAAGACCGCGGGTACGATTTTAAGCGTGTCGTGCAGTGGTTCGCGGACCGCGCGGACGTAATTCTCGTCATGTTCGACCCGGACAAACCCGGCACGACGTTCGAAACACTGGACGTGCTCACAAATTCGCTGCAGGGCATGAGCAGCAAGGTTTTACTGATTCTCAACAAGGTGGACGACTTCCAGACGGTGCACGACTTCGCACGCGCGTACGGAGCGCTGTGCTGGAACTTGAGCAAAGTCATCGGACGCAAAGACTTGCCGTTTATTTACACCATGTACGTCCCGCAGGAGAAGCAGGAGTCCCATCCAGCTCAGGGCAATGGACAGTCACACTTTAACGTGCCCAAGATGCTGGAACATGAGTTCGATGGGATCCGCGGAGAAGTGATTCGTGAAGTAAAGCGGGCGCCTGATCGTGCGACGGACAATATATTAAATCTGCTCAAGGCCACAGCGTTGAGACTCAAGATGCACATGACGCTGGTTGAAGCTTGTAAGCAGGAGTATCTTGACCTACGCACGTTCTGGAAGCGAGCGCAAATTGCCGGTATTGTCGCGGGCGTGGGCTTTACGGCGTTCTATTTGATCCGCACGGTGGGTTCAAGAGCCCCCTTGGAACCGTTGACAGCTGAGGAGCTGACGCTTTCATCATCCTCATCGTCTTCACCTGCATCGTCGAGTACATCCTCCGTTAAGACAGCTGGCTCCAGCAATACGTGGGAGACGAACTGGTCCAAGCAAGTGGCGCGCTCGCACTCACTTTTCAAGGTCAGTACGTTCTTCAAGATTGTTCTCTCGTCGTGTGCTTCGAACCTCGCGTTGTGGAAGGCGTCAGTGCTCAACCTCGAGTTTAAGCGTGAAAGTGTGCTGCAGTGGTTGCCTGTCACGTTCCAACGGGTGTACGGCCCATTCCTGTGTAAATCTGACCGTGCACACGATGAAATCATGACACAGTGGAATGCTGTACAGCCAGGTCTGGAGCTCGCGCTGTCATCCACACCGCTCGAAGAGTTCACCGCTGTTGATGCTTCGCACAAGACGTTTTTGGATGATGTGCTGAGTCTGCATGTCCCGCGACTGGATCGCTGTGTTCGCGATCGCACGGGAGACGACCATGCTTACCTGCGATTCAAGCACCACACTAAGACCGCGTCAGACAAGACTGCAATAACTGCAACGGAGTCAAAGTGATAGCACGAAGCTATCTACAGGTTTTCTAGATGAAATAGGCAAATAGGGAGAGATCTTCACTGTCCAATGTGACAGGTAAGTGTTGTTTGAGTGGTGCATTTACGCCACAATGCTCAGGTCTACTTCTTACCGCTCTACCTTGTTATCATTTGCGCTCAACAGCTTGTCAATCTTCTCGAACTCTTTCTTGAACCGCGCCTTGACGTTTCGCAGCTCGGCGGTTGTACTAACGCCTGCCTCGCCCCCTGCCGGAGTTCCATTAGTAGCAGGTCCACCATCCTCTTCTCCGGACCCAACGATCTTGCGCAAATTGGGCGAAAGCTTCAGTGAATTCACACCGCCGCGGTCGTCTCCAACAAGCACAATGGGGTCCTGCGAGTTGAAGGCCAAGTGTGTGAGCTTGGCTCGCTTTACAACCTTCTGCTCACACAGAGGCTCGTTCTTGTTCTCCGCCAAGTCGAACACGTGTACTTTTCCGTCGCTTGTAACTGCAGCGAACACGGTAGACGAGTACGGAGCCCACGCCACGTCGCCAACAGCATTTCCCAGGTCAAAAGACATGATAGGCTCCGGTAGATTATGATCCCATAGCTTCACGGTCCAATCGGCGCTACAAGACAGGAATGCTCGCTCGTGGAAGGGATTCCAGCGCACAGCATACACTGCCATGTGGTGCCCTGCATACGTCTCGAGATACTGTCCAGAGTACGCTTTCGAGCACTTGTGAAGCTTGCCTTCCTCCGTACCGACAATGAAAAGGTGCTCACTGAAGCGGTTAAAGTCAAAACAACATCCACCTGCAAGACCAGATAAGGACGCTTCTTCAGGATCGTCCTTGGCCGCTGCGACTAGCTTGAGCTGCATTACAGGCTCCATCTTGAGTTCATTCTTGCTCAATATCCAATTGGCTACTCGACCGTCCGATGAGATCGAGTAGAAGTTCAGCTCCTTCGCGAGATCTTCCTCTTGCCAATTCACTTGCCAAACCGGGTCCGTGTGTTTACCCGTCTTAATGGTAGCCACGTAAATGGGACGGTTCGTTTTGCTGCGCACATCGTACACAAGCACCGTGCCATCATAACACCCCACAGCTAGCAATGCAGCATGTTGAGGGTGGAAGTCTAGACACATGACACCCGATTCCGTTGTGAATGTAAACTCAGGATGGGATGCGTTCTTGAGCGAGTAGCAGCACACTACGCCACTGCCTTGTTTGAGGAAATCGTACGATCCAAAGCCAATAGCGAACAGATCGCCGAAGCGAGGGTTCCAGCAAACTGCAGTCACTTGTTTCTTCTTAGCTCGATCACTAGAGAAACGCCACAACGGCAGCAGGGAGCCTTCTCCTTCGCGGAACTGGTCGCTTGCGTCCTCCCAATACTTGAAGTCGTGGAAAATCTCGTCGTCAGCGTTCTGGTTCACCATGCGCTCGATGATGCGGAGGGTCTTACCCATCGCTGCTGAGTGCACCATGTCATCGCCTTTTCCTTTACCTCCACCACTTGCGCCACCACCTCCCGCTGCTGCTGTCGGTGCTGCTGCCAATAGCTCCGCACCTCCTGCTGCTGCACCTGCGCCGTCCTTCTCGTCCTTGTCTTTCTTTTGTGCTACCTTTTGAAGCTGGAGCTGCTCACGCTGATGCTGCTCGTAGGCGTCCATGAACGTGTCGTAGATCTCCCATTGTGTTACCGTGGCCATAAAGCTCACTACCGGCGGGGGTTCCGTCTCCACCGCACGTTTTCGCAATGGATTCGTGTATGTCTGCGCCGCACGCTCGCTGTAATTGAACTGATTCTTTCCTGACTCGAATTGCAACGCTGCTTCGTCAATCTTCTCTCCTTTAGCCTCTGCTTCCTCTTTCGCCAGTCTGATACTTAGCTCCCGCGCTTCTTTCTCTTCCTCTGCGCACTTTTGATCGAAAGCAGCTTGCGTCTTGGCATCTTCCGACTCCTTGTGTATCATACTTCCATCGCAGCATAAGTGAACGTACAGATGGTCCCCTGGGCCAGGCGGGTCCACTTTGTATGTCCGCTCCTTGTAGTTGTACTTAGTAATATTGTTAGGCACGTTCGGGTCGTTCGCCGTCAGCACGCGTGAGAATTCCTCGTTCAGCTCCTGTGATGACAACTTCAGTTGGTTATCAGGGATGACGACTCTCTTCACCTGATAGTCACAACAATCATCAGCTTAGATACTCGGCAACGACATCCCAGCTATGGCAGGAACTCACTGGTTCGTGATATGCATCCATCTCGTCGTTTTCCTGTCCGGCACCTGAAAGAGACCCGTCCGCTGCTCCACTCCCAGCACCTCCTGCACCTGCACCGCCTCCTGCGCCGCTACCTCGTGAATCCTTGTCATGACCATCTCCATTCGGTACCGCAGCGCTCTTCGAATGATCCTTGGGTTTCTTCTTCACAGACGCTCCTGGCAATGGCTTCTTTGGTCCCATATCTCTTGAATGCCTGGCCAGTGTCCGTTCACTTTCCAAGGATCGCGACTCTTGCTAGGAGACTCTTTAAACCGAACATGTATTGATAGCGTTCGAGTGCGGATTTGTGCAAACGTTGACGAAAATTAGAGACGCGTCCCCAATGAAGGCACTTTGAGACGCTGGATGGACCCATCCGTGCCGCTCGTATAAAATGCGTCTTTCGTGGCGACAGCATCGGTCACTCCCCACGAAGAATTTGTCTATCAGCAAACACAGGAACAGTATTTCAGCACGATAAATTCGACGACGAATGAAGGCTACTACGAACGTACCACGTTAATTGCCACATTGGACGCCGCATCGCTAAGGAAGTTCGTGGCCGCGTCGCCCAGGAACGAAGGCTTGAGGTGTACCTTGCTTAAAAAAGCGACCTCCCGGAATATCGGCAAGGACCAGATCTTGACGTCACCACTGGCTGACCCGGACAGCACACAGTCTCCGCTTGGATGCATTACGATCGTCTTAATCGGAGTCTCATGTGCGTTTGAGATCGTGTGCAAAACTCGACGCTGTCTCATGTCGAAAATGCTCAACGCGCCCCCTGCACCTCCCGTAATGAGCAATTGGTGCGTCGACGAAAACGCGACTGAGGTGGCGCCTGCTGGGTGACAGGCTGGGGTCGATACAAGAGCCTTGGAAGTCGGCAGCAGAGTATCCCACACGCACACATTTCTCTTCCTGTATACACAAGATACGCCACGATTAGCTCTGAAGGTATCTTGAACATAGTGGTCACTTGACAGCGTACTCGGATGAAGTTCCAACGGTGGCGAGGGTGCTGCTTGAGTTGAGGAATACCAGTCCCTTGGCGCCCTTATCATGACACTAAACGTACCAAAACGCGTTTGTAAAAATCATCATTGGTACCAACGATAACAGTCTACTTACCACGATCTCGCGGTAATATGGAGCTCGATCTAGCTCAGAAAACTTCCACATGAACAAATGCCCCATGGCATCCACTGCGCCAAGCTGCAGTTATAAATGCACAGAAGAAGTTATAGTTGAACCTCAAACTGTCGTTGAAAGGCAATGCGAACCTGCTGGCCGAGATTGTCGAATTCTAGCGCCTTCACACTTCGCCAACCGGATAACATCGACGGACTGGATGGAAACGGCTGTACAGGAGTATATTAGACACTTTCGAGAGATACTATGAGCAAAATTACCACGTACCGTCACAATATCCTTGGTTTGAAACGCGCAAATTGCGCTGAGACGGTCGTAGGACCACAAATGCACACGGCCTTTGTGATTCCCCGACACAAACAGTGGCAAGAACGGATGAGAAGCTACTGCAGTAGGCTTAAAACTCGCCATCTTGGGGTCCAACGGGGAGGATAGTAGATGCGCTGGGTTTCGTAGAGGTGATGGAGGTCCAATGTTACGAGTGGCCAGACTATTCGACGGAGAAAAGTTGCCACTGTTCAAAGCATCCGAAGCTTGTCTTCTCTTCACAGGAGACGACAGCGACACGTCAGTAGAGAAAAATGACGTTTGTGGTGACGCGTACATGCCCTTGAACTGGAATCGACTGCCGTCGGCGTAGTCCATACAGCTAGCACGGAAGATGCCTTTACTGCTGCACACACTCACTTCCGCGTCTTCACCAGCGGCACGGTTAAAGCACATCGCTTTGATGTTGGTCTCGCTGCGATACACGCACTGCACGTGCACAGCCGCTGCCGTGGGCATGGACGCCATTCGTCGCTTAAGCTGGTCTGTCAGGTTAGTGGCGCGCGAAAACGTCGACGCACTTTCAGCGACAGTCGATAGAAGCAGCTTCTGCGAGCGGGTTAAGGCGGATTTCCGTGAAGCAGGCTCTGGCAGTCGTCCCCACCGAACTGCCTCGTCAATTTTCTCACTACAACACTCTAGTTGTGCATTCAAGCGAAGCAGAAGCTCGTTCTTGTCGGTGAAAAGCTCCACGAGGAGAAGCCATGGACAACTCTCGCATTCACATTTCAGCAATTGTCTTCTGTTCACTCGTTGTGGCGATGGAGGAGATCCCGGACCGTCGACGAGGAATGCGCGAGGGCTACTCGCAGCACCACTACGACTTGGAGAGGCTGGCCCTCGAGGCGAACTTTGGGAAGCTGGGCTTGACGTCCCGTGCGAAAACGAGAACGGACTGAAGAAAAAGCTAGCCAAGTCGCACAGCAGATGCTTCAAGGCAAATGCAGCGAGTCGGTTGCTATAGCTTTTCCAAGCTTCAACTAGTTTCTTGGACAGCTCTGCGGTGGCGATGACGTCTTGCCCCGCAATTCTAGAGATGTGAGCTGGCATGGCGTCGGCGGCCATCATGAGAACCAAGCCCCAGTACGAACAATACGAGAAGAGTGGGGGCTCAAAATCGCGTGTTGGTATCGGGTGATGGAGTCTGTTCGTCTTCACTGCAGCCGTAAACTCATCCAGCTCCGTCTGTAGCATACACACGGCCTGGTACAGCACTGGAATGTCTTGCTGGAGCGATGACGCTCCTAGAGTGGAAGTGGGGGTCGTGCTTGGGCGGCGAAGAGAAGTGCAAGTTACACATAAATTCCCGCCGGCAATATCATTCAGCATCCCCTCAGAGCTGGAAGACAATCCGTCCTTGTGTGGGAAGATGAGACGAAGCACACGGTACAGACAACACGCGTTCTTCAGATAGCGACAGCAGATGCAGATGACGCTGTGGACCGCTGCAACTGCTACGCGTACAAATTCGCGGTTCGGTAGCGTCGCTCTTTGCTTCGCTGGCTTCAGATAATAATACTGCAGCCAAAGCAGCAGACGCGTCGCCATAGCTAACAAGTTTGAGCACGTTTGATCCACTTTCCGGGTGTGTAAAGAGTCCGCGGCAGCAGAGATGAGATCTCCCGACGCTACCGTAGCGACTCCCTCCGTGATGACTTCAATAAAACGAGGCAGCGGACTAGTAAAGGCAAATTTTGGTGATGAACCCTCAGAACGACTCCACCCAGAGACCAAGAAATCCAATGCAGCAAGACGACCAGAGTGAACCAGCGAGTCCACTACAGCGGTCTGAACCCTGTGTTCCAAGCTCTCTTTGCTCGTTTCTGGTACCCCTGGTAAAGCATAATCACCTCCATGGCGTACAATGCATTGAATCTCTTCGTTCAGTCGCTCTTCGAGATCAAATCGTGTACTGGGCGCTAAGCTGGCAGGAGTTGTCATTGCTTCGCGCATTGACTTCAAGAACGTGGCATACAGGAAGTCCACTTGATTTCCGATGGCTGCCACCAAGATGCGCTGACGACAAGCTAAAAATGCCGTTGCAGCGGAGCTTGTAGCGCGTTCTCGACGGAAATCTTGCACGAAGGAAGCGACGTCACGCTGGTGAATGAGCGCTGGAATTCCAAGACCCGCATCTTGCATACGAAGCACGGCGGAAGTGTTCAGCCTTATAATTTTCTCCTTCAACGCGAGCTTCATCGGCACAATAGTCTTTCGAAGAAAGCGCAGTAGATCGCAGGCGCCAAGAAGACTTTTCCCGAATGCTGACCAGTACGTACTGGATGAATCGACAACCGCGTTCTTCGAGGTATCAAACATGCTTCGCATCTCAAACATCGGTGGTGTCATCAAGATATCGATGGCGGTGCTGGTCTCCCCCAGGGAATACTTCACTAGGAAGCACATGTACACATCTCCACATTCAGAAGCCTTTGTCCAGACGGTGGTGCTAAGGAAGTCGATACACACATTCTTAGATTCTGACGATTCGCTGTCCACCGTTCCCGAATTCGTTCCCAACTGGTCAGCCAGTCCCCGAAGGCTCGTACTAAGACCCATAAAAGATGCTTGTGAGAAATCTGCCGCACCAGAGCTGCTCGATGAGTTATCCTGGCCTCCGAGGTCCCATCTTTCCGCAATCCGAGCGATTAAAAACGACAAAACAAGGGTCTCATCAGCCTGCTCAGCCACCGAGACTGCTTCCGTAACTTTGCCGCCAAGTAAAAAGAACGCCGCCGACAGCTCGTAGCGCTGCTTCGTCTTCAACACATAGGCGTTTTTGATGGCAGCATTCTTCCAGCGCAAGTCTGCAAAGTTGTTCCTCAGAAGCTCAGAAATTCGAGACTCGCTAGCCATTTTAAACAGACTCGCTAACAGAGTGGTTTTGCCTAAGAGTACATAGAAGACAGCAACCGCAAACGGGTCTCGGTTAGCTGCATACTCAGCCTGTGCCACCTTCTCTGTGAATTGCACAAGCTTAGCTGAGCTTTTTAGCCAGAAAGGCAATCGCAAATGCTTCATCTCCTTCCAGCTCATTGTTCCAGTCGGGAAGCATTCCTGAAGTAGCTCTGGCTGGAAGTCACTGAGCGCTCCCCAAGCGACTTGTGCCGAGCATAGTCCAGCCCTGGCCTGGCGCCGTTGCGTAGGAGCAGTTGCTCCAGTGCGAGGTTGATCAGGTACATCTGAGTCTGGCGCGAGAAGTTGGGGCTTTGTGTCGCTAGCTGGTTGATCCACTGGCCATAACAAAGACGCATGAAAACGAAGAGCAGCTTCGTCTTTCTGACGACTGCTGTCACGCTCCCAGCTTATGGTCTTCTTGATACCAGCAACGATCGTGAGAAAACCCTCCGATTCCTGAGGCGTCATAAACGTCAAAGAACCTTTGTGTTCACTAAAGAACTTGGAGAAATCGTCCGTTTCCAGCTTCGACGTCGATGTTTCGGTGGTTTGACCGGCGGATGAATCGGCCAAAGCTGAAGTTTGAGGAGCAAACAGCATGTCTGCACGATCCGCACCACCTGCAGTAGCTCCATATCGACGAGACGCCCCAAAGTCCATCGCAAATAGATCGCTAGCTCTTGCTGGAGCCGACGAGACTGCCCCACAGTTGGCACTTCCACTCGCCTTGTATCCCTTTCCTCTCAGGTAGACATCCGATCGCTCGTCAGTCGTGCTTCCAGTGGACGTAGGGTCTCCAAGCAACTTTGACAATGAGAGCAAAGGCAGACTTCGCAGCACCGAGTCGTCCGACATTCGTAGATAGCATGTTTCTTCGTGCTCCACAATTTTTACCTTCACATACTCAAGAATTCTCTCAAGTGTCTCAAATGACCCACGAGCAAGCAGGTACATCAGCGTGATTGGATGGTACGCCGGAAATGCTTTTGAAGGTGGCTGAGAGCTGAAGGGCTGTCCACGAGGGTTCACTGACGATGCAAATGGGAGGTACAGTGATGACGATCCAGCTCCATCAATATCTCGTAGGTTGAGATGAGCTACACTGGATCCGACACGGAGGAGTCCGTAGGGATAACTTGACAGTGACGAGATGTTTTCGGGTCGCACACTTAAGCGACTGGACGACCAGGCGATACTCCACTTGTTTCTTGGCAGTGTGCAATCGAACTTCAGCATGCCAATGGTTGTAGACGATAAGAAAAGAAGCTCGCAGTCCCGCTCTGGCGTTACCGGTGGAGTCCACTCCAGCGACATTACTTGGCCAAATTGCTTGCGTGGGACCTCTACAAGTCCTTCCGAGGAGCTCTCCAGAGCAGGCAAGAAGCAAATCTTATCGTCAGCTTCACTTTTACCTCCTTCAAACAAAATAGCCACTCGTCCGCACCAGCTGAAGCTGAAATGCTTGAATACGAACTGTTCTTCAGTGAGATGAAACTCCATGTGCGACCTTTGTGCCTGGCTGGCCATTCTCATTAATGCGCCAGTGTCGACTCGGTGAGCAGCTTTCACTTCAAGTAAGTTGTCGAGGTCGGTAAATGTCCATAAGGTCAGCTGCGAGTCCGTGTCAAAGCTAGCAAATGTGACTGCAAACAAGTTCACCAGCGGGACGCTAGCGATACTCAGTAACCTGGTTCCAGGTAAGTCGACTGTCGTTTTTCGAAATAGCTGGACAGAGGAAGCTCCCGACCCAACACTTGATATGCCGAACGAGAAAACCCAAATAGTGAGTCTTCTTCCTCCTTTATGAGCACCAACAACCATACTGTAATCCTTCGTGGGGTTGCTCGTCGATGGTTGCGTGAAGAATGACGAACTGTTTGACCACTCGCTCTTAACAGATTCGGGAACTCCCACGGAAATCAACTCATCCAGCTCTTCGAAATCGTTACTTTCATCCATATAGCATGCTGTAAGTGTCAGCTCATCATGCGCCGCAATCGAAAACGAGGACTTAACTCGATGCTCCAAGGGCACCGAGGATGAGCTTTCAATAACCTTTGACTCGACACCAGGAGTCACCATTGCAGCGTGCAGCTTCCCACCGATAAGCAGATACAGTGCTCCCCGCTCTTCGAACAAAGCTGTGTGTGTGACGGGGCCAACAGCGTCGGCGATTCTCGAGCGAAAAGCGACGTCGAGCCTCCGCAACGACCCGCTTGCCAGAAAGACGTTAAGTCGTCCGCCCATGTTTGTCATAGCAATCTTCACGGCCAACTCGCCTGAGGAACACCTTGATGTCATGTTTGCAACCGAAAGAGATGCAGGTTGGACATCTCCTTCCTTTATAGCACTCATCATGCTACGGCATACAGCGCAGACTTCACAGTTCTGAACTGAATAGGAGATAGAGCCCCTGCGGGTTCTCCCAGAAGTGCTTTTGACTTCAAGCTTTAGTCTCGCATAATGCAGACAGCTTTCAGCTTTCTTCTGCTGAAACAATACCTCCACAAAGAATCCTGCTGAGCCACTGGCTTGATCTGTAGTAATAGCATACGTCAGCTACCATACTAGACGCAGAAAGTAATCAATAGATACCTTGGTAATCAGACGAGCTGACACTGTACACATGTGCGTCAACAAGATGTTCGCGAAGTCCATTATAACTGAGAAGAAGCGACAACTTAGGAGATGAACCCTGCTCTCATATCCAGCAGCCACAACGAGTTAGTCACCTTTTTAACCCACTCCCATTGCAGCGTCATCAAGTATCAAACGCACCGTGAAGGGAGCTGCCTCTTCACGATAGAGGCACAAGTCGCCATTATCAAGCACCCCGTAGAGTAAATTCACCACAAACGATTTCTCCAACGCTACGTTTCCACAAATAATAGCTTCTCCCACAGAAGTATCTGCCAGCGCACCGCTCCGATCGCCTAATAGCTTAGTATTCATTTGAGTAATACTATCCATGCGCTGACTAACCAATTCATTCCGACGTGCTTCGTTTAGCGACCCATAGCCGTAGTGGAATAGACATAGTGCGTCCGTCACTGTGCTTTCGCTCAATAACGCTTCATTTATCGACGACACGGTCTTGGATGATTCTCGCGACCAATAGTGATTCACCAAGCCGAATACTCGGATACGACTCTCTAAACTGTCATCCTCATCAAGCGACGACACGCAGAAATCCGCAGCAGAAAAGTGCTTCCACAACACAAAGGAACGGTGTGGAGCAACATTTTTCCTCCAAATAGAAATGTTACCTGCTCGATCAAGTGTGAACAACATCTCACAAGCTCCTGTCGTCGCAGCTACAGTTGATCGCGCGTTGTAAACATTTACGTCCTTCGACCACGTCATTGACACTAGAGCTCGGGTATGTGCAAGAAACATCGACATCGGAGCGCCCTCGTGCGGCGATAGCTCCCCCAGATCCCACACCTTCACGATTCTGTCATGTTTACCGGCCGTAGCGGCGAATCTCCCACTTGGAGCCACATCAAAGTGACAAACCGGTTCAACTGATAGGATCAGGTCCACGCCAGGTCCTCCACCTCCTGATAATGTGACTGTGCGTTGCAAATAAACCTGTACCGAGTCATCCACGAGCTTCCAAATGGACAACTTTTCTCCAGCTCCAATTAAAAAAAGGTCGTCTCCACTTTCCACCCATTCCAAGTGGTTTAATAGGCGGTCGTCACATTTCCAGCGCACAGATTCGGCCCATCGAGGCAGATGAAGATATAAATGAGCCTTCACGTAGTCGGATCTCGGGATCATATCACTACCTGAAGCTAAAGAGGCCAACCTTGGTCCTGTGCGGTCATCCAGTGTCGAAGCTCTGGAGACCTCCGCCATAGCCGCTGCCCTGCTAGATGTGGCGCTAGCGGGCATTAGTAGAACACCACGGCCCTCATCGATACACAATGCCAGCGCACCACGTGCTGCTTTTTTGCTAGAGTTGAAGCGCACGCATCGGACAGCGTCTTGTGCGTTCCAGACCTGCCACAGTTCGAATTTGGACTTAAGTTTGCTCTTGTCGGCGGGTAAGTCGGGAGGCGTCTCCGCTAGAATTACCAACTGCGAGTCGGAGGCGTAGACGAGGTATCGGCTTGACTCGAACACGGCCTGGCAGACGAGCAGATCTGCCTGTGCGTTAGGAGAGGGCGCACACACAGCGGCAATTGACTCCTCAACACGAAACACCATCGATCGCGTTGTTTTCAGCTTGCCGCTTCAAACAATCTTTCAAAGTAATATTGCCAACAAATGTAGAAATTTTGAAAAGCCAATAAGCAAATGGATAAAAAACTCAAAATAATTATTTACCATGAAAATTACGATATATTAGTTGCATCAAAATAATTTTGCTTTCTTTTGATATTTTGAATTTAAAAAAGAAAATGATCGTCTAATTTAATTATTCTCATTGGGTAAGTAAAATAAAAAATCACTTTTTAAGCAACAAATACTGTCGATGACGTCTCGTAAGAGAAGTAGTGTCAAGCGCATGCCTGCTTCACAGGAAGCCTTGGATGCCTTCGTAACGGCCCAGTTTCTGGACAATGGTATGGACGTGATTGCGAACAAGATCAACGTGCTGCGTGAGAAGTTGCTGCGGTCTGGGAGTAGCGAGGGTGATGCTGAGACTAAGAAAAAGTGGGCCCGTCAGCTCCAACACTGGCTCGCATTGGCTTGCCGTCTACTGGCCAAACAGCGACGGCAACTGAACCACTGTATCGAGCGTGTAGAGAGAAACTATAGTCGTGGGGAGATCGGCATTGGATCCGTCAAGCAGAAGGAGGCAGAGGCAAAGGAAGACGCAAACCTCTACAGTCGCACGTATGCCCGTCCTCGAGCTGGGAGCTCATCGACCGCCGCCGCAGCCCCGGAGAGCGATAGCTACAAGGGTAATATGGTCCCGAGCAAGGAGGACATTCTAGCTGTAGGCTGCCACGTCGCAGCTAAAGTTGCACGCAGCCACGAATTGTGGATCATGGCTCGGGTGGTGAAATTTAATGCTGACACTAACACTTACGAGGTGGAGGACGTCGACGCTGGCGACGACGACGAAGATGATGTCGATGCTCCGAGAAGACACTACATCGTGCCATGGCAGCAAGTTGTCGAGCTACCTGGCGACTCGTTGCCGGAAGGAGAGTGGATTCAGTACGCTGTGAACGAGCGCGTGATGGCCATGTACCCCAACACAACAAGCTTTTTTCGCAGCACCATCCGCGTGCCGAACCCGAAGGTACACTCGTTTTGTTGAGGGTTTATCATCAGAGACTAACTGCAGAGTTTCTGCTCTTATGATAATTGCTAAATGCAGGGCGCTCCTTACGTAATTCTCAAGTTCGATGAGGATGAAGACGAGCACGGCTTCGTGCCGGACCGAAAAGTTCCGTTCCGCTTCGTGGCTCCGCTCAAACCGTGGCATCAAAAGTGAGTAACTACAGTACAATCCAACGTCACAATTTCGCTGATCGAGGGTGACATTTGCCTTTGTAATTCGAAATACCCTTGCTTCATGATCTGAATCCTGACGTGAGGCACTCTGACTTGTTCCACCGTCACTGATCAATGCTGCAGGTTTAACAACCCGCCGTCGCCTTAACACGCCGACTCGACCTCCTCGTAACACAACTCGAATTGCCATGCAGTCCCACATGACACGGAAGCATAACCATTATCATTATCTTCACTAATCCATCCGGCTCCAAGTCTATTAATTTACACTGAACCTACCTCCAATCGTATCACTACTGCACCTGATTTGAGTTTCTTTCGAAAAGGGTGATGTTGAAAAACATCAGAGGGTTAAATGCAGATTGCGGCATGCCACTAACTGCAGAAATATTGCATCATCTGGATGAAGCGAGTAGTTCACGTAAAACGCACTAGCAGCTAGACAGCCACCGACACGCATACGATCACAGTACATTAGTCCTGCTCAGCGAGACATGGCGCTTAGTAGTCCTGCGAGGCCGACGACTTGCCCTTCTTGCCAGCCGAAGCCGACTTCTTGGGCAGAAGCACGGAGTGAATGTTGGGCATCACACCACCCGAGGCGATGGTCACGTCGCCCAGAAGCTTGTTCAGCTCCTCATCGTTGCGGACGGCCATCTGAATGTGGCGGGGGATGATACGCGTCTTCTTGTGGTCGCGAGCGGCGTTGCCGGCAAGCTCGAGAATTTCAGCGCAAAGGTACTCAAGAACAGCGGCCATGTAGACCGGAGCGCCACCTCCGACGCGCTGAGCGTAGCGTCCCTTCTTCAGGTAACGGGCAACACGACCCACGGGGAACTGCAGACCGGCCTTAGACGAACGGGTGCTTCCCTTTCCCTTCTTACCACGGCCTCCAGTAGCGGCTTTTCCCTTTCCAGACATATTGATTAGCTTGAGCTTCTTGGCGACTTGAGTAAGTGCTTGTGAATTTCGATATGCATCAGAGTGGCGATCGAGGATTGCAATACGGTGTATCTGAGACCGGGAGAGAAGACGCGTCTGTTTTGCGACGGCCGAGCTCATCTGTGAAGGCGGGGCGAAACAACTTAGTACCCTAGCCTGAATAAGCAATTGCGAGGTCACAGGCGAAATCTAAACTTCTTCGTATTGGCTAATAAACATTTTCTTTGATATTATTGACGGAGAAATATTTTAGCGAGTCGTGATTGGCGGAATGATAAGGGGCGGGAAGACGAGCAAGTTTGACTTTCTCGCAGCGCGGGTCAAAAAAGGTCGGAGCGCGCCAAGAACAAAAAGCCGAACTAACATCGGATCATTTTCGAATTTGCTTCAAAGTCGACCACCAACCACCACCACCACCTCAAGAACCATGTCTGGAAAGGGAAAAGCCGCTACTGGAGGCCGTGGCAAGAAGACCGGCAAGAGCTCGACGCGTTCGGCCAAGGCAGGCCTGCAATTCCCCGTCGGTCGTGTCGCTCGTTACCTTCGCAAGGGCCGTTACGCCCAGCGTACGGGCAGCGGTGCCCCGGTCTACATGGCCGCCGTCCTTGAGTACCTCTGCGCTGAAATTCTCGAGCTTGCCGGCAACGCCGCTCGCGACCACAAGAAGACGCGTATCATCCCCCGCCACATTCAGATGGCCGTCCGCAACGATGAGGAGCTAAACAAGCTTCTGGGCGACGTGACCATCGCCTCGGGTGGTGTGATGCCCAACATTCACTCCGTGCTTCTGCCCAAGAAGTCGGCTTCGGCTGGCAAGAAGGGCAAGTCGTCGGCCTCGCAGGACTACTAAGTGCATTCGCGTTTAGTGTTTTCTGGTCTATGATCTTATTGAGCGCGATCTCGGTCGCCTCTAACATGCTGAGTTAGCTTGCTGCTTGGCCTCAATCCCCTGATGTTTTTCAACATCACCCTTTTCATGAGAAATTCTCATTAGTTAGCTGACTGTAGGAAGTAAATATTTCGAAGTACTACTAGTACTACAGTAGTAGTAGTACAGGAAGGAATAACGTTTGTCTTGGCTGTTAAAATGGCGCGATTCCATGAAGTAGTGTCAAGTGTTTCGTGAATTTCTGCGTTAAGTGTCGTTTTTCTTGACCAGATCTCCTTGAACATTTACTGCGTAGTACTACAGTACTGTGCTGGACACTCCTTGTGAATGACGTCGTTAGATTTGTTTCTAAATGTACCAATATGAACATCAACACGTAAATGTCTGATGAACAATCCCTATAATTAATCATTGACGCGAAAGCCTCTTCCTGGTACCGACCACTCGGCTCGCACCATGTTTCGAAGGGTGTCGCTAAACTGAAACATGAAGATGAACTGCTTGTCGCGCTCGCCGTTGGACGTTCGAATCTTCTGCTCCAAGTCGGCGATCAAGGCGCCTAGACGTGCCACGTTTTGCATCTGCGCGGGGTTGCCGCTTGACACAGCCTCATCAATTCCTTCGCGCAGTTTCTGCGCTTCACACTCGAACTCGCGGACTTCGGCTGCCAGCTCTGCGCACTTCTTGTGAGACGATGTCAACACCGCCGGAACATCGCTCCAGATGTTCGCGTGTTCGCTTTGCTGTGCAAACGAGCGCACCGCCTCCGAGAAGATGAGCACACGAACCACCGATTCGAATCTCTTCTTAAGTGCCGCGTCTCGTTGAGCACGGAGGTTGTTGATCTGTATCTTCAGTTGTTCCGGGATCGTAATATTGTTCGACCTGTGCACAAATTCGTGGCCTTCTTCCGTCCGCCTGGTGATCTCCACGTCCAGTTGCATCACCAACGCATTGACATTGTCATAGTCGCTCACCCAAATTGCACGTAGCTCGTCGTCTTCGCCAGATTTGCTGGGGTTTTGGCGAACCCTGGTGCTCATCGGTGTTGTTGGGCTAAAGCGTCCCTCTCCTGCCCCGGCCGTCATACGATGCGGGACCATTGCGTCCGAGAAATCTGGTTGCTGCTGCTGTTGCTGCTGACCATTGGGGTTCCTAACGACGAGGTGGTGGTTCCCATCAGGGGCTTGTGAAACGGTCTCGAACCTCGACATCAACACTGCTGGATGCCCGTGATAAACTTGGGAGCCGTGCTCGTTGGTCATAGAAGAATACCCACTTGACACAGGAGCAGGTTGAAACGGAAAAGCCTGAGAAGTGGGAGATGGAGTTGTCGGTTGGAAGCGCAGGGTGTGAGGAGAAACGCTAACTGGAGAGGGAATGCGCGTAAACCGAGCATTGGGCATCGGCGGGACTGGTGCAGCAACACTCGATGGAGCCACGGAGCCAACGGCAAACCCTGGCTGAGTATTTAGAGCATGCTGAGCTTGACAAACAATTCGATTGCCATCTTGCATCAGTGAATGGGCTTCAGCTTGCCGACGCGCTTCCTGCTCCCTCATAATTTGTTCTTGCCTTGTCCGTTCTTCCATTAAACACCGATGTCGCTCCTGTTCTTGAATAAGCGCCTGTTGTCGCACCTCCTCGTGTCGGCATTGTTCAGCTTGTAGACGTTGCACTTCTTGTTGTTTCTGTAATTCTTGGCGCTGTCGTTCTTCTTGTTGTCGTCGCTTTGCTGCTTGCTCCTGTTCGTGCTGCTGCCTTTTCTTCAATTGCTCAATCCGTGCCTGTTCCTGCTGACGATACAGTTCTTGCTGTTGCAATTTATGATTAGCTTCTCGCTTTGCTCGCTCCTCCTGCTCGCGTTTTTGATGCGTGCGTTCATCCGTTCGTTGTGACAGGATGTGGTTCAAATTCGCCTTCGGAGATCGAGCTTGAGGGACATTGAATTGCGCTGCTTTCACCCGCATGTCGTGCATTGCCCTTACACGGTCGTACAGACTCATACCGTCCGTTGGTACTGATGGTTTTCCATCGGAACGTAAAGACTCACTGGCGCGAATCACTTTATTGTTCCGCCCGTCGTCAACTCCTGGTAACTGTCGCTTGCGAGACTGGTCCTGGGCTCCAGTTGTAGGCGGCACAGTTGCTGTAGACACTGAAGACGCTCCAGCAACTTCATTATCAGTAGTGGGTGTCATAGGAGCGGTAGCAGTAGATGACGCGCCATTTGAAGACACCGGTTGGTCTACAGCTCCATTAACGACTGCACTTGGTTGCTGATCAGTCGACTTGGTCTTCGCTTCGTCAGCCTGCATCTTGTTATGGAGACGTAGTCGATACACTGTCCGCACCTTCTCTGTGAACTCATCAGACCACGCAGCTTCTACGAAATGTTTCCCACTGGCACTGTCAATAGGGAAGCAGTGGTGAGGCTTGCTGCTTCCTAGTATTAAAACGTGCGGCTTCTTGTGGCAGTTAGCACAGAAGTAGGTGTCACACTCCGCGCACCACATGACTGGTTCGTTCTTCTGACTGCAGCGCATGCATTTACCTGCAGAATTACAGTCCAGTTAAAAGCTACGTACACGATTCAGTCTAGAAATGTTAGTAACTCACGTACGCAGCGTCTTGTGAGAGTAATGACAGTTGATGCATGTGCTGTTGTCCCCGCGGAGTCTCGCTTGACACTTGGGACAGCGGTTCGAGCTGATGCCGTACACTAAACATGTCAAATTAGTCAGGGTGCACTGCATTTAATCATAATCCCGCATTTATAGCAGGATATACTCTGCAAAGACAATGCCCACTACGCACTGTAAAGCCTTCGCTCGCTGTCGCGCCCGCATTTCGTCACCGCGTCCGTCAACATGCCGCTACAGGCATTAGCGCCGCTCTCCGCGCGCGGCTCAATCGCCTCCACCATAATTCGCGCCAAAAAACGAGATCTAACGACTGGACAGTATTTCGTAATATTTTCCAATCAGAATCCGTGAAAGTACTACATTCATTCACAAAAGTCTTAGCACTAGCCACAGAAGTCTCAGCCGACATCATCGGATCACCGACGTTCTTCCTGGTACGTTAGCGTCATTGATTGGATCGTTGCGAACGGAATCGACATGACGATATGGTTTCTGTTATCGATGCGCAGTTAATTCGCGCGAAAGATGAGCGAAGGTCACTTGTACTTGAGCGCGCGAGGTGGCGTTGCCTACGAGGCCGACAGTCGTCATTCCTGGTACGACGCAACACACCAGAGTGTATTACTTCTATCCAACCAGTCGCTGAAGTTGCAGCAACTCCCTTTGGATGCATCGTTGGATTCCACGTCTGCAGCGAGTGCAAGCTTCTCCCCACCAACAGATCTGAGGACGCTCTACGACTTCAATGAGCCAGAAACCAGCGGCGATCAACATGACGCCGTCCAGCAGCGCAATCAAACTCCTATAATATTGCTGCAGCTGTCGGTAGATTGCCAGTTCCTCGCCATCCAGCGCAGCGACATTGAGGTGCAGGTTCTACATCGCGCCACACGCTCGTCGTATTGGGTCCTGTGCAAGTCCAAGGCCGGGAATAGGATCCTACATGGAGGCGTGATCTGGAACACACACTCGGTGAAGGCTACGAGCTCCCAGGACCTGTTCCTAGTCACAAAGCTGGGGCTAGAGCACCATCGTGTCAGCTCGAAGCGGCGTAGCTGTGCCCTGCACAGAACGGTAGGGCTGTATGTCCATGAATTTTGGTACGCAGCGTCACACGGAGTATTACTGGTCAGTTCTGGGTCGAGAGCCAATGAGGTCGTGCCGTTCTTGCTGCATGGAACGAATGCGGAGAAACTACCCGAACTCGTGTTTTCCACGTCAGTGAGCAAGCAAGATCTACGTCTTGTCACGTTGTATGGAGATCTGTACGTGGTGTATAGTGACATGCGATCATCAAAATTGCTGCTGTATATGGTGGGACGCACAAAGGTGGCGTGTGTGCGCTCGTTGAACATCATGTTGCCACCAGGGGCAAAGCTAGAGTACTCGGTCGTGGACAATCTACTCGTGTGTCACAGTATGGAGTTCAACGTCAGTTTGTTCTTTGATATCAAGTGTGACGGAAATATTAGCGATCCATTTTCAGCCCCATTGCCAATCTCATCGCGGCCACCAGGGCGTAAGCACGAGGGCACCGTGCCAAGCTTTACCCGTTGGCGCTTTCACGCCCCCAACCTCGTACAACGATCACATTCAGTTAACGGGTGCGAACAAGTGGAAATTCGAAAGCTGCAACTGAATCTGAACGAGATCTGCAAGACCTGTGAGCACCATCGAGAGATTTTACCGTTTCTATTGCGTCGAGGGGATCATGAATCAGCGAAGTTATTGGTATTAAAGCTAGTGCGAGGCTACATTGTGGAACACCAAGCATCTCTTCCTTCGATCGTGCAGCTGTTGAATACTGTCCAAACTGTGAGCGGCAGCGAGCGACGTAACAGTGTACGGTGCTTTTGCATATGCTCCATCTCAGAAGTGGCAGCGTTACTTATCCTTGTTCCAGGACGCTAGGAGGAGGAGCAACAGTGCGGAGTCTGCTTTGAGTGATGAAACTAGTTCAGGTCAAGAGGCTGCCGAAAACTCTTTAGGGCTGAAAATGAAGCATCCTCGCAACGCTAGAGGCTTCCTTCTCATACGACAGGCAGAGTTTTATCGCCACATATGGAGCGATATACTTCAAGACCCAAAGGTACAAGTGAGTCTGCTGTGTTAGGTACAGTATTATCGAGCCTTACCTTGCTATTCAGGCTCTGCGTCGATGTGACATGAGCGTTTATATTGTCGAGTATATCAAGAATTTGCGCGAAAACAAGGTGCCAGTGGAAAATAATACGTGAGTATCGGAAAGATCAGAACGTTCAACACTGCGTGAACTTGTCTAACAGGTATGTTATCAGATATGTTGCGCTTGCAGAGTGTTTTATAGCTACAGGAGAGCCGAACAAACTCTACCAGTTCTTGCATTACCATGTGCTCGCTGATTCCGTAGAGCTTGCCGACTTAATGGTCCGGAACGGAGAAACCTATCCAGCTTTGATGCAAGTGGGCTTGGAGATGTACTTTCGCTTGAGGGAGATTTGTCCTTTAGTCCGCACGCTTTTGGATCTTGGACAGGTAAGCGCACTGACGATAAATTCGCTTTACGTTTCGTGGTTTTAGCTTACCCCATTTAATGTGTGCGTTGGTCAGACAGAGCGAGCAATCGAGATCGCTTGGAGAAATATGGGTTTAGCCTCTTGCGATGCATCGGTTCTTCCAGGAGTTGCATTTTTTGACTCCTTGGTTCGCTCAGGTACGCGTTGAGTACAAAACAAATATGCTACGTGTAGTACCGATCTAATTCTACTATGTGTACAATAGTTACCTTACCTGGGCAGATCCGTTCACCGCTGCAGGTGACGCAGATGCTGGGGAGTTTATTACTTTTCTTGAAAGTGTGGGACCCAGCAGCACTCCAGTGCTCAACCCCACTATCCCTCTCAACTCTTGCTAGCTGCGCTACCGTACCATTTCCAGACGATCTGATTCCGCCAAAGTCCCGCAGAGCGCTGCGAGTCGCTTTTGGATTTACTGCAGAATGATGCGAAATGGCCACCTCGGGTTCATTCCGGACGCACTACGTGGCTGGTCGCTGAATGACTCGGATCCGTGGGGGTCCTCCAGATGTTACTGGTCGGCGGCGGGCTTTGTGACAGCTAGATGGCCGACTTGGATTAAGCGGAGCTGTAGCTTTTGGTTCGATTGGAGCCCATACTCCGGTCATTGGACGTTTCTCGTGGCATGGACCTTCCTCGGTCTCCACCTGTGGTAGTTGATTATGAAGCTGGTACATCACGAGAGCTCTTGATGTTTGGAGAAGTCTCGAGATCACCGATGTAGTCGTGATCTTGCAGTTTTTTGTGGGTGATGTCACTGCCAGCAAGTTACCACGCCGCTGGTATCGTGGAGTGCATGCCATTCCGGGTGATCGAGCGCCATCATCTTTTGTTGCTTTAAACAACGTGGTTAGCACACCGTTTGCCCGAGCAGCACCGTGCTTACTTGCGCTGCGGACATGCATGGCCAATGCAATACGCTGTACACACCGAAGAAACTCTCGAAAACTCAGATCTGCCGCTTCCCGGCGGGCTGAATCGGTGATACTGATGTCCAGCTTAGCGGCGTAGTACTCCCGGACGAGATCAACAAGGCTCAGTGGGGCAATGCAGGCGTTTTTAGACATTTCTCCTGAGGAATACGGGTCACCATCGCGGTCAGGTGGAGAACGGATAATATCTGTCGAAAATATGATACGTCAGTAGATATGGACCATGGCGGACAATAGCTGGCTTACTCACTGAATGCCCTTGCAAACGTAAGGAACTCCTTCATGTCAAGGCGAACTTTGCTGTCTACCTGCAGCAAAACTCACAAAAAACACTCAGTGAACGAGTTAGAAAGTAATTGCCAGCAGCAATTCGGACCTCGGCGAGGCTTTGGATTCCAAAATGCGAGAATATTTGCTTGAACTGCCAAATATGCTCCTTGAGAAGCTTTATGACGTGAGTTTGTGAGATATCTGGGGCTAGCTGCTGCACTCGAATGGTCTTCGCCCGTGGAAGAATGTGAACTTCTACGAGATTTTGTACATCAGCGTCTGTCAGGGGTCCCTGGAAGCCAAAACAAGCGTTAGCTTCAAGCATGGTGACCAATCAAGCATCTCCCCAATCGCACATTTACTTGCAACTGCTGAGAACGCCTGAAAATGAGGATGCAAGCGGATAGAAATTGCGCGAAATCCATGGCTTTTCCTGTACCGGTAACCGCAGCGAAAATATTGGCGATGTCTACGTCCTTTAGAGCTGGCGTCGGAAGCAAATCCAACTTGCAATCCTTAACGAAGTTGATGAAATTGGTCCGCGTCACCCAGACGAGATTCGTGACGTTCCCGTTCATCGCATAGTACGCGAATTGCTTCCGAAGCATTGGGTTCATCAGCAAAGTTTCAAGTATCCCCTCCGATATTTCGGGCACTGGGGACGGGTGAGCGCGCTTTATGATGTTAAATGACGACAGGTTACTGGCATTGCAATGGCAATTGGATGTGCTGCGGAGAGTTTTAGAGAACTCGTGGTCGAGTGATAAATCCATCATTTTCCGAAATTCAGCAGTTGTCTGTGGAGAAATACGAGGAGTATTGGTACGAAAAGCAAGTCACAAGATGCGTACAGGAGGCATATTTCCTTACCTTGAGGTTTTCCGGTGGTGCGAGGAGCATTGAGTTTAAAATGTTGACCCTCTTTCCTTCTCGTTCCAGATTGTAGCGAAAGAGGGTGGCGTCGCGAAGGTTACAATGCGCTATGAAGTTATTCAGACACTCGTACACGTGCTGCTCGTTTTCATACGTGGCCATGAGCTTCTCGCATGCCTCACCAAGTGCATTTTTGTTATCGGTGATGAGTTCCTTCTTCATACGTCGGATCTCGTGTGTGAGCACCTCGATCTCAATTCGAAGCGCCTCCATTTTTTGGTCAGGGACGGATGAAGGTTGACGTAGTCGCTGGATCTGTTGCTCCTGCTGTTCCCGTTGCAGATCAATCACGCGAAGAGTCTTTGTAGCGATCCCTTGCTCCATCTTTCGATTCACGTCGTGGATCGTTGCCAAGAAATGCTCAAAGGTGATTTCGCCTTCGCGGTGGTAGTAGTATTGTCTACTTTTTACGTCAACTTTAGTAGCTTCGACTGCCTGTGTGATGATTTGCTTGAGCATACCGACACCATGTATTCCAGTCTGTTCAATACGGTGCAGAACGTCATGTGCAAGCAGAATACCATCAGCATCGGTGTCAAGGATTGAGAAAATGCGCTGTAGCTCCATCTGCGTGCTCTCTTCAAGTAGCATGCGGTAGTAAGCACGAGTCTGCAGGTATTCCTTCCACGAGAGGCGACCGTCGCCGTTAATATCGTACTTGTTGAACACAACTTGGATTTCCCACTCCGACAACGATGGGTAGTCTTCTCGGAAGAGTTTGCAAGCACGAGCGGCTGGCAGTCGTGCAAGTGGAGCACGTACTTTCGTGTTGTCGGCGGCTGTATTGCAATTACCAAACTTGTGCTTTAGCAGTCGGATTTCTTCGGGGCTGAGGATACTCTCGGGCGAAATCGTCGACACATCCAAGTTTTCCAGCGCAGAGGCGGGGTTGGCCGATGGTGGGAGCTGCTGGAGGTCTTCCATTTATGAGGACTTGACGTGAATTTGTAAAGCCATCGCTCTATTTTCAGCGTTATTGAACACCAACCGATCGGGTTCTCAAGCACTATTGCTAGCAACGACCACGAAAACCGTAGCACGTATCCAATGTGGTAATAACACAGCATGTCACGTTATCGTTCAAGGGAGAATGCCATCATCGACACGTTATGTTAATGAATGGTAAGGTATATCTATTGAAGTGGTTGTTGACCTTCAGCTTCAGGGGTCTAGAGCATTGGCTGCTCCTGTGGGATGTCTCCTGTCCAGAACTGGACGATAGCTTCCATTGCCAAGCCATTATAGGACCCTGCGCAGAGTCCGATGATAGAGCTTAGTCCACCCACCATTCCGGCGACTTCTTTTTGGTACTCGGAGCAAATACTCGGCGCAATGATAATACTTGATGTGGCCACGTATCCCGTAGTTAAGCCCAGCAAGAGCACCGCAACGATGATAGTTATGTCTTCGAAGGGGTGAACAAGCGCCGCCATGAACAGCGGGAGGAACGAGAGCTGGAACGGCCATGGCAGGTGAAGTGTCGACACGTCAAAGTACATCGCGTACATGGGCAGGTTCTTCCCTACCAGGTCGCCGAGATTGTAGCATCCAACCAGCACAATGGGGAACCAGTCGCCCAGGCCCAGCGTTACTGATGGGATGGCCGAGATGATACCGGGGAAGCATGACAAGCACACAAAGTAGGAGAAAAACAGCGAAAAGAAGGGCTTTAGCGCAGTGTGAAGCACATTCATAACAGTCGCAGCGGCGGCATGCTCCTCCAGCTCTTCCTCGATCTCAAATGCATCTTCTTCATCATCGGCGTCATCTTCCGGATTGTTTAGCGTGCCTCCATTGCGCACGCCCATGCTATTCGCTAACAATGGGCTGCGTTCGTTCACCCCATCGCGGGCGAAGAACGCGTTTGATCGTCTCATCGGGCTAACGGGACTTGACAGGGGCGACAGCATCGGAGGCGTCAACGGCGTTTCAAGCTGCACTAGCGCGTACTCGGTCAGCAATGGTTGCGCGAATCTGGTACGCAGCAGAGCCCAGTATAGCACCCACGTCGACATCACAACAATCAGCGCAACGCCGAAAAACACACCCATCGACAGTTTAGCATAGTAATTCTGCTGCTGAAGATCGTGTCTGGCACTGTCTTTGCCTTCTAAATACCATTTCAAGGCGAGTCTCACTGCGAACAGCAGAATGGCACCGAAGCCTTTGCCGCCTTCGATGGCCTGGATGAACATGGGGCCGAACACTCCACCCAGCCCGTACATGGTTGACTGCATAATCGACGATGAGATTGTCGAACCCATGAGCGTCAACAACGTTAGTGGATAGCCGACATCATGAGGTAGGGCAACCACGCTGGCCAGAGGGAAAAGCAGCACGAAGGAGGCGTATGCTGCCAGGGATCCGTGCATCCTGGCGTCTAGAGACAGTTGCCGCCCCGCCATGACCATATATAGGCTGATGACTAGCAGTGTTGACATATTAACAACGGGAAAGACGAAGCCAACACGATCTTCCGGGTATTTCTCGTCGAAGAAGGCGAGACAGAGCGTGATGCAGCTCCACATGGCGATGGATCCAGCCCCACTGAAAAAGAAGGCGCAGTACGTGATCCACAAGCCTGCGCGGTCGTCCAGATTGCCCACAGGCAGCTCTGGCTCCGTGTTCTCCACCATGACGGGCGCCTCTAGATCCAGCGTCAGACTCTTGGGCGGCTTGAGCGCCATCGCTTCAACTCCAGCAGCTGCTTGTCGGCGAATGGCTCACCACCGGTCGTTGAAGAGCTAAAATAAGGTCGAGACGGTGCCTGATTGGCTGTTTTCTGTTTTGACCGTTTCAGCGGTCGTCAGATGGCTACACAAGTTGAAGTGCAAATTGGAGGAGGCAGCTGTGTCTATTGTAATATTGCTGGGTGGAAGGTGCGACGCCTCCGATTTGGAGTGGATGCGTTAGAAGACTACGACAAAGAGAAAAATGACGAGGATCATCACGAGGAAGATTTTGAGGATCAGGGATCGATTGCCCTGCACCATGTTGAAGAGCTTCAACAATTCGCCATGCGCTGCTTCCACGTTGGTTTGCCTGAGCATATTAAAAGAAAGGAACAGTGTGTAAGCAAATTTAACACAGCATAGGTCTTTTCTCGTAGTGTGTAACTACGTACGCAATGTCCATGTCGTCATCGATGCGCGATATGATTTCCCCTTGCTCAGCAACCATTGTCGCCATTCGAGTGTACATGCCAGTGATCTACAGATAGATACATAAGCAGCACATTCAGTCGATACGCAGTGCCATCAGTCGACTCAACTCACGTATCGGCATACCTCCACGATGGTGCTCTCCACCTGCGCTGCATTATTGTACCTTGTTTGAGCGTCTTCACGAGGACGATACTGCTGCTGTTGTACCCCCGCGCCACTTCCCGGAGGTGTTGTTCTCTGCTGCATAAACGGACTAGCTCCAAGGTTGCCACGACGACGAAGCCCTGCTCCAGGAGCTGGCGGACTCAATGCCGGCGCTGCTCCTGTGCCCAAATAGCACAACAAAAGCGTCAGATATCCACCGTACATCGCCAGTCCAATTGTGCTCCACTATTGCTGTATGTACCTGGCTTAGGCGGTGTAGGGGCTGGTGATGTCTGAAATCCACTTGCAGCGGTAGATCGTCCCGGTGGCTGATGCCGCTGCGGCTGCAATGGAGCTCCATTGTTCGTTGGCAGCACCTGGCGTCCATTCACACCTGCCGAACCTGTGCGCGAGAACAGCGGCGCGTTGATGTGTACCATGGGATTGCCTCCTCCATGCGAAAATTTACTGCGCCTAGTGCTGCGTTCGCGAATAGCCGCAGTATGTTGTTGGAGCGCTTGCTGATTGACACACAAAAACACCAATAAGTCTTTAGCCTGTAGAACCTTTTTATCGTTACGTACGTGAAATGCCTTGACACCCTTGGCACAGCGCGATTTGAGCGACTGGCAAACGATAGTGAAGTGCGCCTGGTGGTGCTGCTGATGGCGACCCCGCTGCACATTGACGGTCTGCTGGAACATTTGGATGCTGCGCTCCACGGCGCCTAGCTCCTTTTTTAGTACGTCAGTCAACGTCGCGATCTGCGCGCTGGGGTCGTCACCGATGATGGACTTCTTGCCTACGAGCTCCAGCAGCTCACGCAGACACAGCTCCTGCTGTCGTAGCTGGTCCGAGATCTGCTGCGCAAGACGCGCATCGCGGGATAGCGGACGGTGAGTCTGCGGTTTTGTCTGGCCAGTCTCAAAGAGCACCGTGATGCCCACGAAGTCGCTGGTGCGGTCCATTACGTGTACCTTTCGGGAGATGCAATTTCGTACCTAAGATAGCGAATGATGGTAGGTGCCCTCTGAAGGTGGATCTAGTAACCACGGCTAACAAGAAGTCAAGATCCACCGCGAGGTGCCCCGGATCCCATACTTACGAGTTCGGATCCACGGAGGGAGGATCCCGCATAGAGGGACCTGGATCCAGGGTACAGGGATGATGGACGCAGTGGAACTCGAACTTTCGTGGGACAATGGAGATCACAGACGGTTGCAAGATGATGTTGGATGATTGGAGAGCTTAGAGCCATGACGAGTGTACACTTACAGTGAAGTGGATCCAAGCGACCTGGATCCGGATGAGTGTACCCATAATAGGGTGACCATGATGATTACGTCATGGATCCGGTGGATCTGAAGATAATACAGCTGGGATGATAGGCCAAGGGAAGAAGGGACATGCAGCCGAGCCTAGTAAGGGATTAGCAGATAGAA
>NW_003303755.1:3787890-3798787 GCF_000142945.1 Phytophthora infestans T30-4
AATATTAGCATTAATAAGTTATCTGAGTGGGTTTCTGGTATTGCTAAATCGTACATGTTACATGTACAGCAGTAGCCGGTCGTGTAGACTGGCAAAACTGTGCTTATAAACGTTGTCACTTGATCCACAAAGATAGATAGTGTTAGATTGACGTGTGAACAAAAATAAGTTATATGTGCTGATGACAATTACTACTGTAAGCGAATTGAACTTGACCATTGTTTCCTAAGCGGTTTTTTAGACAATAAAATTCTGATACTTCTTAATAGGATCAATGTCACCGTTTCCTGCACCCCAGCATCACCCGAGCTAAAGCCACTATGCGACGTGCTCGAAACAAACGCTTCGAGACGAAAAAGCCAGTCAAAGTTCGCACGGAGTACTGCTCCTTTTACAACAGATTCGGCAAGTGTGTGCCTGCTTGTTTTTATGAATGCTGCAGCTAATTTGTGCGCTTAATCTACTGAATGAATGTTAGGTTACTGCAAGAACAAAGAGGAATGCAGGTTTATTCACGACAGTCGACGGGTGTCGATGTGTCGGAAGTTTCTGAAAAATGAGTGCGACGACCCCAACTGCTTGCTGTCACACCAACATGACGAGGTGGAGATACGAATTGGCTTTTGCTACGCTGACTCTCGCTCATACTGTGGTTTCGGCACGGCTTGACGAGAGGCTTGCGGCTACTGTGTTTCTAACTATTGATTGTGTACGTAACTTGTTGTCGTGTATCTTTTTTTATTGGCTCTGTGCAGAATAAAGTCCCGGATTGCAAGATGTTTCTGCGCGGAGCGTGCACTCGAGAAGGCTGCAAGTACCGCCACGTAAAAGTTAGCGCGACGGCGGAGCTCTGCGAGCAGTTCATGAAGGGATACTGTCCTAAGGGAGAAGCATGTCCGCTTCGACATGAGCTTCCTCGTAAGGCGCCCACGACTACGGTATCGCCGCAAAATTCTACATGTAATAGCAGTACCGGTAAGCCGGCAACTGTGGCAGGTACGTTGTCATCTTCATGTTCAGAGACTACGAATGCATTAGCGGCATCGTCTGGTCCAACATCGGCTAGTGGCAGTCCAAAGAACGACAATGAGGAGTTGGCGATCCGGCCGAACATCCGCTTCGCCTCCAAGCACAGCGCAGGCTTCCCGTCCCTGTTCGATGGCCTTCGTCCATCAGGAAAGTAAGGAGGGCATTTAGATGGACAGATTTAGGAAGTAGAAGTATTAATAAGAAATAGATCATCTGTTTTGACCATTTCAAATCAACCGCCAACTTTTCGCGCGAAAAATGGAGCGAGTCCAATTCCTGGCTTTCACTGCGCAGCTCAAAGGTGCCACTGGTGTACGGGAGTATTTGCAAGGTACGTACAGCCCCCTCCCGCTGCATTGGCAGCATCTTTATAATCTTTGTGCATGCAGAGCATCGACAAGTGGCTCCGGCCATCTTACAGGAGCTTAGCGGACCTGTTTTATTGAACGATGGAGAAGACGCCGAGGGTGAAGCAGCTCCAGACTTTGGCATCCGCATGGAACAACTGCCTCTGATAGTACAGCGCGAGATTTGGAGTGCGTTGGTGAGCGGCGCGTCTCCGAGCGGAGACGTCGCTGAACAGCTAGCACGAGCCTTCCTTCGGGTCGCAGTAAAGCCACGACGTCGTGAGACTGACACTGTGTGTATGTCACTGGCAAAGATGGTACTGAGAGACGAAGCATGCGAAGAGCAGAAAACCACCATGGACGCTGCGTTCCGACGCCGGATGCGGCGTTTGACGTTAAATCGCGTAATGTTTCCTTCACAGGAAGACGAGGACGACGAAGTGTACAAGTCGCTGCCGACTGGAGGTCGTAGTGATATACTCCAGACTGCTAGAGCGAATTCATATCGAGGGAATAAGCGGTCACGAGGAGAGACACCCGAAGACCTCGATAGGGAGCAGAGTTCAAAAAATCGCTCACCAGCTTTAGAAGCCGGTGCTACGGCGCCAGAACGACCGCCACTAACGAAAGAGGTTCGTAGGATATTCAGCTGCAGGCAAGGCACACTCAGTTTGCGTTAACCTGCTGTGTATTATGTCAGATGGAGGAGCGCGCGTCTGGCGTGGCCAAGCAGCTCGTGCTGCTTTCACGCTCAGAAGCAACTGCGGCGGTGGACGATGTCGCTACACGTGCCTTTGATATGCTTGCTGAAGTGGTTAATGATGTCCATACTACGTATGCAGCTAACGAACGCAGCTTCCAGTATCTATGCAAGATGCTACGTGTGGACTCTACCAGCGACGAAGCTCTCCTTCAGATCACCAGGAATGTATCGATTCCCATGCTGAGTGCATTGTGTACTAACGCTGCATGCATTCGCTGTCTTGGTGGACAGTGCGCTAGTCGATTCCAACTGGAGCTCACGCTACGCAGCGATCTTTCTTGAAACCAGCGTGCTGCCCAAGATACGTGCTGCCGATTCGGTTATTTCTCGTGTGCTGCTTCAGACGGCACTTCGCTTCGGCTCCAGTTATGCCGGTACCCTTGTTGACTCACTGTTGCTCCCTCTTTTGGTCGGTGGCGAATGCGATGCTGTTGGTCCACCACAGGCGGAAGCAATAACACGAATTCTGCGCAGCCTAGATACTGTACCAGCAGATCAGCTGGATGGATTTCTCCTAAAAAGCTTGGAAGCTGTGACCGCCAACGACAATCTGCACCCACATTTGCTGTCAAATGAATCAGCACTATTGGTGTTCCAGAACGTTCTCAACACGAAGCCAGTGCTGTCAGTGTTGACGATAGAACGGCTTGTTGGAGCTTGTGAGGCAGTTTTAGAGCGTCCAGAAGCTGAACAGGTTCGAGGATCGCTGAAATTCGCCACGGTCATCTTTACTTTGATTTCGAAATACCCGCAGCAATGTTCTGGTCATGTGGAAACGCTCGAAGCAATTGCTACTCAATTGACGTCTATTATGGCGAAGACAACACTTCGCTCACTGCAGAAGCTGAAGACCAGCAAGTAATCAGTGCTTCGAACACAGAAAAGTGAAGCCAAAATTATGGAAGTGTTATTCACTGCGTGGGCTACAACAAAGCAAATTTATCAAGAATTGCACGTGCTAGGCTTTTGATATTTCTTTCAAGGCTTGCTGCACTCGTAGTATCGTCCTAGACGATACTGCATCATCATTTCCAGCGCTGCTGGCGGGTGCTGTTTCATGATCGCGCTGCAATCTTCGCCGTGCTGAGCAGCTTCCAGAAGTACTCGCGCTCCACCAGGATGTACACTGAGCAATTCTGTCACGTCAAAAACACTGTCGTTGGCGCGGATCCAGCATGAGTGCTCGCTTTGGTGCCGCTTCATCTCGCAGGAAGATAACTCGCGTTCAATGCTGGAAGAGCTGTCGATTGACGACGGCTCACGATGTTTCCATGCTGTTTGACGCAGTGTTTGTCCAGTAGACACCGCAGACCCGGCAAATGTGACTTTGAGTTGGTATTCCTTTTCAGCGCAGAAGAAGCAACGCTCATTCGTGCACACGTCGTTGCATCCAATGCATGCGTCGCATTCATTCGCTGTTCGACGTGCTCCAACTGATACCTGAAGAGGTTTGCGTGTGGCCCGTGGAGATTGAGCAGCGGTGGGGACATGATCACTGCTCAGTAGCAGATCGACACTATCTTCTTCATTGTCGTCTTTGAGAACGACAGCACTACGGATTGACGTTATGGGACTTGTCTCCGGCTCAGATGATTGATACACTTGGTTGCTGCTACTGGAAGCAAAGCTGTCACTGACATCGTGCTCGGCTTGCTGCTTTGATGGTACCATGCCAGCATTTATTCTCTCACGCGGGTTCTTGTATAGCTTCTTTTCCAATGATTCTATGGCGGATTCTGGTTTCAATGGTATCAGGAAGCTTTCATCACGAATTGAAGTCGGTGGCTCGCTCGGATTAAGGTGTTCAAGTCTCATGGACCCCTTCGACATAACCGTACCCAGACGATTCGTGGCACCCGGGTTGAGCAGCCTCTCCATTGCTGCATTTGTGGACTCGCTAGTGCCATTGCTAAAAGGTCCGACTGGCATCTCAATCGTCCTCTCGGTACCAAACAACAGTGACGGAGTATCCATCCTTCCCTCAATAACGGCATGATAGTAATCGAGAAATGATCCAAGATCGCCCAACCGCTTCTTTCGCATTTCTTCACCACTAGAATGTGAGAGTTGGTTGCTATTTTGTGCCCTTTGAAGCTGATCAGCTGTGATTTTGGTCGCAAAGTGGCTCAGCACGAACTTCATAAGTGCCACCGATGTCTCGGCCATGCGTACCAGGCGGACGTCGACAATAGAATCCATCAGGAATCGGTGTTTTTCCAGAAGCTGACCTGCCAGTGCATCTGTCTGTTTTTCAGCTGGCACGTCGTGGGTTTGAAGCTTTTGTCGGTTGCCCACCGCGAGATAATTCTGACGATCACGTGCCACTCGCTGCTCTTTCGCTGCACTTCGCAGACACACCAACAAGTGCTGGAGCGTGAGCAACGTTTCGTAAAATATCACATTGATCTGGTTCTGCACTCGAGCTTCCATGGCAAACAGAACGGAGGACTGATTTGACGAGAGGCTCGATGGGGGGCCACGTTCTACCTCTGGATCTACTGTCCAGAACGCTCGTCCGACACTGGACGAGGTTGCCATGTATGATGAGTCATTTGAGGCAGCAAATGAGGCAGGGATGAGATCGACAATGGCATGCTGAAGTGTCCCGTGCTGGATAAAGTGCTGAATCATCTTGGCCCGCTGGTCGCCAGCTGGATTGGAATCAAGAACAGTGTTTGGAGTTCGGACGCCCAAGAAGCACTGCAGCAGTCTGAGACACCAGTAGCAAACGAGAACGTCTTGCTGCAATACAAGTTCGTGTAAAGTGTCAAACACTTGAAGAATCTATCAACGCAACATGGTCAGTACAGGAATTACACAAAAGCACAAGGAGGACGTACCGTGTCGTCTGTGAAGCATGCTTCTGGATGGTGATACAAGCGCACAAGTGCTTGCAGAGAAGTGATGAGCTCCGAGCTGGTGGTGTCTCCGTACCGTCGCAGTGTCGCTACCAGCGTTACGAGATGTCCGAATACAAGCTCCATGGCCAAGTTAACCACATCATCTTGGCCGGGTCCACTTTGCGTGAGTTCTTCAAGTGGGAGATTGGCATTGAGCTCCTCCATCGCGATGACGATGCCCAGACCTTCGTTCATGGACAGGTCCGAGTCGATGGAGTTGCGCATTTCGTATACAGGCACTGACATGCGCTTGTCCTTGATTCGCCGCTGGAACCATCCACGCCCACTTGAGCCTTGAGAAGCTCTTGGTGTCGATACACTGGCACCGCGTCGTCTGCGGGGAGACCACACACTGCTGCCTCGGCTTCTTCCGCCGGTGCAATCTTCGGGGCGAGCGCTTGTTTGCGTAATGCGTCTCAGCAGGAACGTTGTCAACGACATACCAGCAATACTGCTGTCGGTACTAGCGGTGTCAGCAGTGTGCGGATGGTAGAACCGGCAATAGTTAAGACCCGAGGAGATAAGGACGACGTTGTGCTTCCCTGCTTCTCGACACACCAGCAAAAGCAAAGTGACAAGCTGATCGCGAGCATCTAGATCAAGAACCAGCGTATCCTCTTGCTTGAACTCCAGTATAAGCGTTCGTGGATCCCAATCCGGGCGAACAATCGCTAGCAGCGCGCTGTACGGACGTGCGATGACAGTGCGCTTGGAGCGGTGCATCTCCACGATTGCATCACCTTGCAGAACCAGCTGGATCTCATTAAACGCCTTCTTGCCACCATCACTGCCATCACTTTCAGGCGCTGCATCACCGTTTTTCTCCGTATCTCTGATCTTCTTCACGTCGAATCGGATGACCGAGGCACGATCCAGCACCTGCGTATTGTGGAGGTGAAGCTGCAGCGCCGTGATGTGCGTCGACGTCTTGTACAGCTCCACTCCCGCGTCTTGAGCGGCAGCCACGATCTCATTCAGACACTCGTGTCTCTCAGGACAAAGGAAGAACCGATCATGGAAAGCTGTGGACAACACCATACCTTCGGGATGTTCACTCGAGAAGGCCGCCAGATTTAAATACAGGAGTGGCTGGATCTGCACCCGACGACCGCATTCATCCAAGAAGATGATGCTGGACACTGCCACCTGTATGAACAGCAGCTGGTGTGACCCATCGGCGTATTTCTCAATGCATCGGTAGTGGAGTCTCCGAGTATTCACGAGTCGATACAGCAGTGGCTTTCCTAGAGCTTGACGACGCAAGCGAGCCAAAAGCGACAGCAGATGGCCTCGTGCAGGGCATACAAACTTTATCTTGGCTGAGCGGAAGCGCGACTTCTCGAGTCTGAGCACAAAATGGTTGTTGGTTGGGGACAGCTCGGCATCGTCGATGTCGGCGATCTCCCACTGGTTGGTGCACCGGAACGTTTCTGGGTTGTACGTGCTCAGCGTGGAGGCAGTAACCACGAGGATGCGAGGGTACGAGGCCCACCAGCTCACTTTGGTCGCCAGATACTGCGCAATAACCGTGTCGCCGCCACCATTTGAGCTGCCGGATGGTAGAGTAGAGTCGTTGACTTGGGACGCCAACATTTGGCGTAAAGGTTATAGTCTCGTGTGAAGAGAAGAAGGCTCAGTCTGCGAGAGACTGAGAAAAAGATGAAGTGACACCTTCAGCAGAGACAACAAGAGCGTCGATGGGTGTTACGGCAACCTGCCACTGGCGTCGGCGACGGAACACTTCAACAATGCGACAGATTATTATCTGAATTTGAAATTGAAACGTTTCTGAAACGTTTTTGATCTTTCTAATTTGAAACGACTATTTCTGAGTACTTCGTTCTGATTCTCACCATTGACTAGCGTGAGCGATGGACGTGGAGGATGCAACGACGTTAAGCTACGAGGCCTTTTGCGCCCGTTATATGACGCTTAACCGGCCCGTACTGCTGCGAAACGTCACGGATACGTGGTTCTCCAAGGCGAGGCACTGGCGTGATGGGCGAAAAATCAACTTTAAGTATTTGAAGGAACACTACGGCGCTGCATTGGCACCGGTAGGAGGTGCATACAAGTCCTAGGCATAATTCGCGATCTCAAAGGACATGTCAATTAGGTGGTGAGTGGCGATGTGGCGGAGTACGGAGCTGAGAATCGATGGACAATGAGACTAGGTGAGGAGCTAGAATGCATCAACTACTAGGACTTACTGATATCAGGTTGTTGATGCGGCGTAGATGAGTATTTGGACCTAGTTGAGAGCAAAATGGCGGGGAAGAAGTACCTCAAGGACTGGCACTTCGTTCACGCCTTCGGTCACGACAGTTACGTGTGCGTTTCGGCAAAAAACGAGTATTTGATAAACTTGCTAACATAACATTTGACGTGAATGATTGCAGAACACCACCTTTTTTCAAGGATGACTGGTTAAATTGGTATGTTTGTTCATTATACTTGAGTTACAAGAATGAGAAGAGGACTTACAAGTTTGCCATTTCCAACTGCTGTCACAGGTGGTGGGACCACAAGGAGAAGAGCGACAGCGACTACCGGTTCGTGTATCTTGGTGAGTTTGTGCTGACACGTCCAGTGTACCCGATCCTACGCGCTCACATTGGTTTCGTTGCATTCATTAGGCCCCGCTGGAAGCTGGACACCGCTACACCATGATGTATTCCGCTCGTACAGGTATGGATTTTTTTTATCGTGTTCGGTACGACACACGGAGTATATAATGGACCAAATTGTGTCATATTTTAGCTGGTCGGTAAATGTGTGCGGCCGCAAGAAGTGGGTATTTTACCACCCAGATGATGTACGTGTCGTGTTGCCAGTTAACTCTCTGCTACATCATGTGTTAGCTAAATATTATCTAACGTTGTCGGTTGTTATTGCGAAGTAGGAACCCAAACTCAAAGATCGCTTCGGTCGCTTTGTCGTCCCTGACGTGACAATTGGGAAGATTGACACGGAGCAATATCCCCAATTTCATGAAGCAAAGCCAATCCATGTCGTCCAAGAAACTGGTGATGCGATTTTTGTTCCAAGCGGATGGTACCATCAAGTCGAGAATCTTGAAGACACGATCTCGATCAACCACAACTGGTTTAACGGGTACAACGTCCGAGAGATGTGGAAATTCTTTAAGCGTGAGTACGCCGCCGTGGAGCGTGAGCTAGAAGACCTAAAGGAAATGGGACTGGTCGGACGTGAGTTTGGTGACCAGTGCCAACTGGTTATGCTAGCGAACACTGGCATCAATTACGTGGAGTTTCGCGAGCTGTTGTACGCCAAAGCAAGTCAGCTTCTTGAAGAAAGAGAAGATCCAGACGACAACAGCTTGGCAAGGGTTGGAAGTGATCGATTAATTCACCTTGGATATGTAAGTTCACGTCGATGTGAAGACTTTGAGCCGTCTGGAAATTGATGTGTTTAACTTGATATTTGTGTAGGTGCGCGATATTCTTCAAGAACTCAACGCAGCATTGAAAATAGTGGATGCAGATACCAAAGCGAACAAAGCGTGGCTGGACACTGATCTGCAATTGCAAACTCTTGGCGAAATGGCCAGCAGATCAACAAGTCACACATAGGGGAGATGCAACAAACAAAATAGTTCTCAGTCTATTTTCGAAAGAACTGTTTGCGAGTCTCGCCGGACGTTGAGTCCACTTGTATTCTGTAGCAACAACGCCTTCTAACATCCATGGCATCGAAACCACTTGAGGAGGAGATTGCCGAGCTACGACTAGCTAATGACGAGCTTTACCGAGAACACGCACATGAGAAGGCGCAGATGCAGGTCGCTGTGGAGCAGGAGCGACGGCGAACTGCTGAACTAACTCAAACAGTTGAGGCCATAACGGAGGAAAATGGTCAGTGGCGTGAGAGCTACGCAGCCTTGGACGAAGCAAAGCGATTCGCAGAGGAGCAGATCGAGGAGACAAGAAGGTACGCGGAGGAGCAATTCGGAGATGAGAAGGCCCAACTGGAAGAGCAGATAGCTCAGCTAGAGGAAAGCGTCAAGAGCTGCACGACACAGATGGCGAATGATCTTGCAGAGCTTGAGCGACTTCGTGCCTCGGATGCTGCTCACGAAGAGCAAGAGGCAGAACTCCAACGACAGCTAGATGAACGCGATGATCGCTTTGCTCAGCTCAGTGCTGAGTACGACACGCTTCGAGTTCAGTATGATCAACTCCAGCAGACCCAATATGACGCTCAAAAGGCTCACGAAGACGATCTTGCTACAAAGCAACAGGAGCTGAAAGATACTGCGTGCAAAATAGAGGAGTTGCAGACACAAGTTGCAAGTCTAGAAAGCCAGCTGAAGGCAGCCTCTGCGGGCGAAAGCGTGCGCGAAGCAAACCAAAGTGCATTGCTACGTCGTGCTGAGCAACAGATTAACGAGAAACAGGAGAAACTTGACGAGGTCAACGCACACGTCAAAGAGCTAGAAGATGAGGTAGGTTTGCTGTCGGTCATAGGCTCCGGAAACGATTACGCTGCACGAATTCGAGGACTTCAGCAGGAGGTTTTCGTCAAATCCGAGCAGCTAGTACAGCAAGGTGAAAAGCATCTTCGTATGGCGGGCCTTTTTGATAAATCTCGGTCCGAGCTGACACAACTTCGAGATGAAGTTGGCAAGGTGCGTCGCGTTCTACTTCGTGGAATTGGTCTGGACCCCACGCTCACCAGTCAAGACACAGGAGTGGATGACTCGCTGTACCAGCATGTTAAGCTTGAAGAACTGGTACGTTTGCGTCTGAAGACGTTTGAGCATGAATGGCAGCTCGCTGGAGCTTCATCGACCTTTGATCCCACGACGGACGACGACCAAGACATGGGGCCATCATCGTGTCACTTACCTAACGTCGAGAGCTTCTCAGCATTAGACGCACTTGGCCTTGGCGGTGTGGGACGTTTGGAACGTGAAATGCGAGTGCTTCGAAGCCGAAATAAGCGGCTAATTGAGCGCACCGAACGACTCGAAAGCGAGCTGGACACTGCTCAAAATGGACTTCGCGACCTGCAAAGCATGCGCGAAAAAGTGGTCGAAACGGTGGGTCGTGAACGTGTCGAGAAGGAGCTGCGTGCGAAGAGTGAACAAGCCAACAAAGAGCTGAGCGAGAAAGTTGCAGCTCTTTCGGAGCATGTAGAGAAGCTAATGGTGCACTTGAAGCACGAAGCAGCGGCGAAAACTCGCGCAGTGGAGGCCCAGCGTCGTGTGGAGAAGGAGCTACTCGAAACGAAGGATAAATTGACCTCTGCGACTCGAAAGAATGCTGCACAGGACGCAAAAGTGACCGAGCTCGAGCAAGGCGCACGCATTTTGGAGGATCAGCTCCGCCTCATGGACGAGAAGTTCATCGACATTCGCAATAAACTGGACTGGACACGTTCATCTGCGCGAAAAGAGAACAAGCAGCTCTCCGCCGAGCTCCGTTCGCTGCGCATGAAGTGGCAGATGGCGAGCGATGCTGGAGCCCTGAATGGATTACCGGACTGGGCTTCTCCTACTTCCGTGCTAAAATTCTCAAAGAAATCGCCACTAGGAACGAGCAACTCGAATTCACGACTACCTACGCCCAAAGCGTCGAATAACGGGCTAACTCCAGCTGTAGCGGCTGTGGTGCAGGACGCTTTGGCTATTGGCAAAGGTGCCCGCGTCAAGTTCGACATTCCAAAACTACCACAGCCAGAGTCTGACGCTGGTACACCCTGGTCTGATGCTAAGTTGTCGGTGCTGCAGCGGCAATTCCGACGAGCATAGGAGGTTTTAACATTGATTATGTGTCATGCTTGCTTTGGGTGACAAACATCTTCAAATAATTTCGATGCTTATGCCCGCGCATAAA
>NW_003303755.1:3801738-3806471 GCF_000142945.1 Phytophthora infestans T30-4
GACGTACCCAAGAGGCAACAGCGCGATGCGGCGTCTGAATTATCCATGTACAGCTGCTTGGTCCACAGCCGTGCAAGGTAATTTGGACCCGTCGGACCGTGAGCTGAGGGCTGTAACACGTCGGCCAAGGGGAGGGCCTAAGCAAAAGCTGACTGGACCAACAAGCCGCCTGGAGTGACGATACCCCTAAGTTGTTTGTAATCCGAGGAGACGGGATGGAAATGACAGTGGTGTGTTCTATTCACAGAGGGCTTCTGGATTAGTACTGGAAAAGAAAGTTCGGGGCTCTATTCGAATACCACGTTGCTTAAGCTATGGTGTCCATGCTCTGGTGCTTATATTCATGAAATAGCTGTAGAATAGCTCCCAGTGCACTTAGACTTTCGAGTCTAACAGTCAATGTGATTTTGTTCTATCTAAAGCAGGCGACAGGCCAGCTTAAGATACGAGGACATGGCAAGAGCCCCGAGGAAAAGGAAAAGGTTTCCCAACAACTGAGTAGCGGGCTTTGCTGTACAATTAACTTGTTCAATGATTAGAATTACCCGCGAGGAACTAGATGATCGCGTACAACGAGCCCGGCGTGAGAACGCATCCCTATCCCACGAAGAGTCGCGTAAGGAAAGACATCTTCGTAACCAGAGGCTTCGTAGCGCAGAGGCCCGCTACCGCAAGGCAATCCAAGAATTGGAGCAGCTCGAGTTAGCTGAAACCCCAGCACCAACTAAATCCGGACATATGAGAGCTTCTGGTCCGGTGGTAGAGCGTGAGGAGAAAACGGAAGAAGACGATCCTGCGGAGCATCAATGACGATTCGAGGAGGAGACGCGTCGCAACAGGCAACACGATACCCACGACGTTCAGATTGGAATGTCAGGACCTACGGTCGACGATAGCGCAGCAGCTACACGTGCGCGTGATGCAGAAAAAGCCCGCGTCAGGCGAGCTGCTATGACGAGTTCACAAAAACAACGGGCACGAGAGAAAGACGCGGAGAGAAAGCGCATACGCAGAGCTAACAGATCCGAATCCCAGGTTATTCGAGATCGGGACCGAAATGCCGAACAAGCGAGGGTCCGACGGGGTCGACTGGAGCCAGAAGGCCTCTCAGTTCATCGAGCATATAGCCGCGACGCGCAAGCCAACCACAGAGCCAGAAGACCAGAGGAGGCCAGTCAAAACGCAAGGATTCGTGATGCAGTGGAACACGAAGTTCGCAGGGAAGGCATGTCAGATGAGCAGCGTCAATCCGAGCGCGATCAGAATACGGCTTCACGGAGAGACCACAGAGGGGACATGACGGATGATCAGCGTCAAGCAGAGCGTGAGTTGAACGCAGCCGCTCACAGAGCTGGCAGAGAAGCCATGATGGAAGAACAAAGGGAGCTGCGAAAAGAAAAAGAGCGGTTCCGCCGGCGGTCTCGGCAGTATAAGAAGGGCCTCGCAAAACACGAAAGTTTTGACCCTTCCAGAGTTTCCGGGGGCCGTCACTACTTCACGCGCTACACAGACGCCAATCGGGAGAGCGAGCGGGTTTGTCACTACTGCAACGCTTGGAAGTTTCCGCAAGAGACAGATGGATGCTGCTGTCGTAACGGACTGGTGTTCGTTCCATCTTCGCGAACAGCACCTGATGCGCTTCTGACACTTTTCGAAAACCCGACCTTCATGCGGTCAAATCGGGCCTACAACGATGTATTCGCGTTTACGTCCATGGGAGCTTCGCGGTCTCGGCCTCTAAGCGTTGACGAAAGCGTGACACGGAATGGTGTCTACAACTTCCGTGTACAAGGGTCAGTGTGTCATCGCATGGGATCGTTACTACCTCCTACCTTCGGTTGCTCCATGTATGCCCAAGTTTACTTTAACGATCCAGATATGGATGCACGTGTGCGAAGCCGTATGAACATGACGCAAGGCCTCGATCGTGCCGTCATGGAAACAATTGACCAGATGATGGTGGCGCACAACCCGTATACACAAGAATTTATCAACGCGCGTAGATTTTTGATAGATCGTGGTTGGGATGCGTATGCAGCAGCCATCAAAGGAGCACGAACGACGCCGCTCGGCAGGGGAAGACGTTGATGACCATGACCCGTCGTTAGCCTTGAGTAATTTTCTTCCGGAGGGGGATCACCTTAAGCTGCGTCTGCACGTGACACGGAATGCGAATCCGGGTACGCATAACACCCCAACGCATCGGAGGTGGCAGCCGTTGTGATCGATACAAACGCGGCTGAACATCGGGATATAATCCTACACACGACAGGAGGAGGTTTCAAGCGCATATTTGAGACGAGCGTTACCTACGACCCGCTGCAGTACCCTCTACTCTTTCCGTACGGGGATAATGGCTGGACTTACGATATCCCGTACGTTGGTAATCCCGTCGATCGCCACGGTGACCCCTTAACCATGTCCGTTCGGGAATATGAGGCGTATCTGCTTTACGACCGGACGGTTAGTAATTCGCTTATCCTGCGCGGTGGGCGACTGACGCAGCAATACTGCGTTGACCAATGGGCCAAATGCGAACAAGAACGCCTGCGCTTCATCAAGAAGAACCAGCTCCAGTATCGATTGGAAACCCTCCAGGGACTCACGGACGCGTTGCGTGGCGAGTCTGTTGAAATCCACAGAATGGCAGCTGACGACGAGGCGGCCATACGTAGGACTCGGCGTGGGAATTATACGGAGCAGGAGTCGGCGGAGCCAGATGCGGGTGAGGTTGGACGCAAAATAATTATACCTCCGAAGTTTACAGGTGGTCCCCGCTACATGTACCAACGCTTCTTGGATGCCATGGCTATCGTCCGTGAAACAGGAGCCCCGAACCTGTTCATTACGATGACATGCAACCCGAACTGGCCTGAGATCAAGGAAAACTTACGCCGTGGGGAAAAGGCATCCGACCGACCGGACATCGTGGCCCGCGTGTTCATGGAGAAACTAAAAGCTCTTAACAAGGATCTCGATGAGGGTGTGCTGGGGATTCAAGCCGCTCGAGTCCATGTAGTGGAATATCAGAAGCGTGGTCTTCCCCACGCCCACATACTCCTTATCCTGCGTCCGGAGGACAAGCCCACTACCAAGGAAGACGTCGATAAGCTGGTGTCCTCGGAGCTCCCGGATAAAGAGAAGTACCCCGAGCTGTACGATACGGTGATTTCTAATATGCTGCATGGACCCTGTGGGGCAACAGAACCCGAACTGCCCGTGTATGAAGAACGGAAGGTGTTCCAAGAAGTTTCCAAAGGCGCTCGCGGACGAAACGGTGATGACCCCCGACAAATACCCCACGTACAAGCGTGGTCGCCGTCCGGATGGAATTCTGTGCCATAAGGGGAAAGTATGGGACAACGCGACCATCAATCAATGGGTGGTCCCGTACAATCCGTTCCTGTCGCAGAAATACAACTGCCACATTAACGTCGAGGTTTGTGCCACGAACAAGGCCATCAAGTACATCTACAAGTACGTCTACAAGGGCTCGGACATGACGACAATCACGATTGAAGGCGAAGAAATTCGGGCGAACGAAATTCTTCAGTATCTCCTTGGGAGGTATATTTCTCCGGTAGAAGCTTGCATGCGGCTATTCATGCATCCAACACAAGGATCAACACATTCTGTCGTGACGCTACCCATCCATTTGGAAAGAATGAGCATGGTTGCTTATCGCGACCAAGCGACGACCCCCCAGCTTCACAACTTGATTAACCGCGGGGACAGATCAATGCTGACGGAGTTTTTCAAGCTGTGCGCGCGTAACCCAGAAGCTACGGTCAATCTACTGTACAAGGATGTACCGCGGAAGTACAGGTGGACGGAACACAAGACGTGGGAACCGTACAAGAAGTACGTTGCTTCTCTGGGACGCTTGGTACACGTATCTCCGCAGGACCCGAAACGCTTCTACTTGCGACTTCTCCTGTGTAACCGACGCTCGCCTAAGTCCTTTGCGGATCTTCGAACGGTTGATGGTACGGAACATCCTACATATCAGCAAGCCGCTTTAGTGCTTGGGTATTTGGAAAATGACGACGAGTGGATACATTGCTTACGCGAAGCCGCCGAGGTCAAGATGCCGTACCAGCTACGCCAACTCTTCGGCCTCACTTTGGTTTACTCGATGCCTGGTAATGCCAAAGATCTATGGGATAGGTTCAAGAAGGATATGTCAGAGGATCATGCACGAATCATTGAGGAAAGAGACGCAGACCTGCATAATGTACGCGAAGAGGAGGTGCGTCTTCGAATGGCGGAGTACAAGGCGTTGAAGAATTTGGCTGATTACTTGGTTTCGAGCCAAAAGTCCCTCGACATGTACGGCCTTCCTCTGCTAGCCCATTACGACGATGTATCCGCTCAAGTAGACGACCCGGATTCAGCGTCTGTTGATGTTGTCCAGCAAGAGATTGAGGCTTACCCCCTAAACGAACTGGAGCATGTTGCGGAGCAGGCAGACCACTTGAACAGCAACCAGAGGGATATTTTTGACCAAGTTATTGCTGCTGTGAGCAGACCGGTTGGAGGGGAGAAGCTTTTCTTTTTGGATGGTCCGGGTGGAACAGGAAAATCGTTTCGACTCGAGCAAATACTCGCTCACGTTCGGATTCAACGTAAGGTTGCCATCGCGGTTGCATCGAGTGGGATTGCAGCCACTCTGTTAACTGGAGGTCATACCGCGCATTCAACGTTCCGGATTCCCCTCAAACTAACAGAGACGT
>NW_003303755.1:3806571-3823477 GCF_000142945.1 Phytophthora infestans T30-4
TTCGATGTTATTGTCGTGAATGAAAATCAAGTCACAGCCTATTAATATATCCTCCTCTTATTTCGCACGATAGGCGTGAGTGATACGGAAGTCGTGCAGATGGTATGATCAATCTAGTGCAGCACGCATTGCTCTATGATACGTCAGCGATATTGCAATCAGTTCTTTTTAATTAATACATGTACAGCTAAAACTTAATTAATAGCAAGTATTGGAACAGTCAATTAAATTGGACCAGGAATCTTTACCACATTGGCCCGTTGCAGCAATACTTTTAATCTTGAATAAACTAATGACACATCGGTATCGCGCAGTATGACGCGCAGCTGTAAACTAGAAGGGACAGTTTCTGTGTTGTTCGTTGGGAGCACTTGGTGACCGTACGTTTATAGAGAATCGCTTCCCAGATTTGCTGCAAAGATAAAGTGAAGATACAGACTCCGCCCAGAAACTGAAAACTACTTCCTGCTTATAACCTTTCAAAATCGGCTGTATTAGGCTTAGCATATTCAGGAGGTGATGTCTGTCTCACGCAAATGTGGTTCACACTAACTGTTTGAATTTCGAATCCTACCGCCAATTGCATCATTGCACGTCTTCGAGCAGAGCAGAACAACGAAAAGCACAAAAGGTCTCTGGCTAACTATCAACCAGAAGTGCAAGGTTATTGAAAAACATTGTCGCTGTCCCTCCCTGACACTGTCCGAATTGGCGCACTGGGCGCTACATGCGTTGCGAGGCATCTGGAACATGGACGAAACTGGGCTCCTGTATCGCTCGGCAAAGACTTAGGGCATATGCATGAAGAGCACTCCTGGTTTAAAGAAAGACAAAACGAGAATAACGGTGGCGTTGGTGGCTAACGCTGACGGATCTGAGAAGCGTCCAGTGGTCTACATTGGCGGTAAAAAGCAAAGTGTGTGTTTGTAAGAGGACGTCCGACCCAAAATTTAAAATCAGATCATTGCGGCGTGTCATCCCTCGGCGAGGAGGGTAAAACCGTAGAGGTTAATTGCTAGGGTGGTGATGGGCAAAGGTAATTGCGCATCCGATTCGCGTAATCATAAAATCTGGCAGGGTCTCGACTGATACCGGTGCCGAATTGGAGGTGCACGACTGTAGTGAAGATCGCTCCGCTTCTAACCTTGTAGCGTGTCCGTCCGTCTGTCAATAAGTCCGTCCGGGTTCCTTTCTTGCTGTATTTTCCTGCCTTTTCGCATGGCTACACTTGGCCTGTCTAATACAGTTTCCTCCCATCCTACCGACCGCGCCTACTTTTCTGACTCGACTTAACTATGCCAAAATTACAAATATATCCAAAAGCGTGACGCAATTAACTCGCGCCCTGATTGGGCAATATTTTTCGACTCATTTTTCATTAAAAACACAAAATTGGATTTTTGAGCGACGACGCGAAGAGGACAAGGTGCGCTGGCTGTATAATAGCAGTAGGGTAGTTTTAGATGTATATGCATGTATGTACGGGCGTGGGGCTCCTTGCCCTACTATATATTCAAGAGAGACCTCTCAGGATACAGTCTGAGGCTTGCCCCGAGACTCCAAAGTGGTATGGCAGTTGGTAGCGATAGCAATCAGGTTGGGGTGGGTGTGACTGGGAGCGTCTACCACCATGCACGCGCCTAGGGGTCCTAGACCCACCGCGAGTGTCCACGCTCCAAAAGCGAGTGGCGCGTGCTGCCAATTGGCCAAACCGAAGTTGCAGCCACATGCGGAAGAATCGTTACAGTCCCGCAATACAGAGGTGCTCTTAAAGTGTGAGCTCCCACATCAAAACACACTTTGCGAGAGCACTTCTGGCGGGACGGAAAGGAATGCAGCAGTCGGTCTCACAAGAGCAAGGAGCCCAAGACCAAGTGCAAGGACAGCTCAAGAACAAGAGATCAAGACAAAAAAACACTTTAAGAGCATGAGTGAGCCCCGCGCCTGTACACTTAGAAAGCATAGCGTCATAATAGACAGTTTCAGAGCGTTTTCGGAGCTGTGTGAGCCCTGTGAGGGGCTGGGTCGTTCTCGGACACCCTGCGCATACTACTGACATGACCGGAAGGGCTGGACGGTATCGAACAGACCTGGGCAACCACTCAACAGGGATGAGGCAACAGCTTTGACGTACCCAAGAGGCAACAGCGCGATGCGGCGTCTGAATTACCATGTACAGCTGCTTGGTCCACAGCCGTGCAAGGTAATTTGGACCCGTCGGACCGTGAGCTGAGGGCTGTAACACGTCGGCCAAGGGGAGGGCCTAAGCAAAAGCTGACTGGACCAACAAGCCGCCTGGAGTGACGATACCCCTAAGTTGTTTGTAATCCGAGGAGCCGGGATGGAAATGACAGTGGTGTGTTCTATTCACAGAGGGCTTCTGGATTAGTACTGGAAAGGAAAGTTCGGGGCTCTATTCGAATACCACGTTGCTTAAGCTATGGTGTCCATGCTCTGGTGCTTATATTCATGAAATAGCTGTAGAATAGCTCCCAGTGCACTTAGACTTTCGAGTCTAACAGTCAATGTGATTTTGTTCTATCTAAAGCAGGCGACAGTCCAGCTCAAGATACGAGGACATGGCAAGAGCCCCGAGGAAAAGGAAAAGGTTTCCCAACAACTGAGTAGCGGGCTTTGCTGTACAATTAACTCGACTAACTCTGTTCAATGATTAGAATTACCCGCGAGGAACTAGATGATCGCGTACAACGAGCCCGGCGTGAGAACGCATCCCAATCCCACGAAGAGTCGCGTAAGGAAAGACATCTCCGTAAACAGAGGCTTCGTAGCGCAGAGGCCCGCTACCGCAAGGCAATCCAAGAATTGGAGCAGCTCGAGTTAGTTGAAACCCCAGCACCAACTGAATCCGGACAGATGAGAGCTTCTGGTCCGGCGGTAGAGCGTGAGGAGAAAACGGAAGAAGACGATCCTGCGGAGTATCAACGACGATTCGAGGAGGAGACGCGTCGCAACAGACAACACGATACCCACGACTTTCAGATTGGAATGTCAGGACCTACGGTCGACGATAGCGCAGCAGCTACACGTGCGCGTGATGCAGAAAGAGCCCGCGTCAGGCGAGCTGCTATGACGAGTTCACAAAAACAACGGGCACGAGAGAAAGACGCGGAGAGAAAGCGCATACGCAGAGCTAACAGATCCGAATCCCAGGTTATTCGAGATCGGGACCGAAATGCCGAACAAGCGAGGGTCCGACGGGGTCGACTGGAGCCAGAAGGCCTCTCAGTTCATCGAGCATATAGCCGCGACGCGCAAGCCAACCACAGAGCCACAAGACCAGAGGAGGCCAGTCAAAACGCAAGGTTTCGTGATGCAGTGGAACACGAAGTTCGTAGGGAAGGCATGTCAGATGAGCAGCGTCAATCCGAGCGCGATCAGAATACGGTTTCACGGAGAGACCACAGAGGGGACATGACGGATGATCAGCGTCAAGCAGAGCGTGAGTTGAACGCAGCCGCTCACAGAGCTGGCAGAGAAGCCATGACGGAAGAACAAAGGGAGCTGCGAAAAGAGAAAGAGCGGTTCCGCCGGCGGTCTCGGCAGTATAAGAAGGGCCTCGCACACCACGAAAGTTTTGACCCTTCCAGAGTTTCCGGGGGCCGTCACTACTTCACGCGCTACACAGACGCCAATCGGGAGAGCGAGCGGGTTTGTCACTACTGCAACGCTTGGAAGTTTCCGCAAGAGACAGATGGATGCTGCTGTCGTAACGGACTGGTGCTCGTTTCATCTTCGCGAACAGCACCTGATGCGCTTCTGACACTTTTCGAAAACCCGACCTTCAAGCGGTCAATCCGGGCCTACAACAACGTATTCGCGTTTACGTCCATGGGAGCTTCGCGGTCTCGGCCTCTAAGCGTTGACGAAAGCGTGACACGGAATGGTGTCTACAACTTCCGTGTACAAGGGTCAGTGTGTCATCGCATGGGATCGTTACTACCTCCTACCTTCGGTCGCTCCATGTATGCCCAAGTTTACTTTAACATCCAGATATGGATGCACGTGTGCGAAGCCGTATGAACATGACGCAAGGCCTCGATCGTGCCGTCATGGAAACAATTGACCAGATGATGGTGGCGCACAACCCGTATACACAAGAATTTATCAACGCGCGTAGATTTTTGATAGATCGTGGTTGGGATGCGTATGCAGCAGCCATCAGGGAGCACGAACGACGCCGAGCGGCAGGGGAAGACGTTGATGAGCATGATCCGTCATTAGCCTTCAGTAATTTTCTTCCAGAGGGGGATCACCTTAAGCTGCGTCTGCACGTCACACGGAATGCGAACCCGGGTACGCATAACACCCCAACGGCATCGGAGGTGGCAGCCGTTGTGATCGATACAAACGCGGCTGAACATCGGGATATAATCCTACACACGACAGGAGGAGGTTTCAAGCGCATATTTGAGACGAGCGTTACCTACGACCCGCTGCAGTACCCTCTACTCTTTCCGTACGGGGATAATGGCTGGACTTACGATATCCCGTACGTTGGTAATCCCGTCGATCGCCACGGTGACCCCTTAACCATGTCCGTTCGGGAATATGAGGCGTATCTGCTTTACGACCGGACGGTTAGTAATTCGCTTATCCTGCGCGGTGGGCGACTGACGCAGCAATACTGCGTTGACCAATGGGCCAAATGCGAACAAGAACGCCTGCGCTTCATCAAGAAGAACCAGCTCCAGTATCGATTGGAAACCCTCCAGGGACTCACGGACGCGTTGCGTGGCGAGTCTGTTGAAATCCACAGAATGGCAGCTGACGACGAGGCGGCCATACGTAGGACTCGGCGTGGGAATTATACGGAGCAGGAGTCGGCGGAGCCAGATGCGGGTGAGGTTGGACGCAAGATAATTATACCTCCGAAGTTTACAGGTGGTCCCCGCTACATGTACCAACGCTTCTTGAATGCCATGGCTATCGTCCGTGAAACAGGAGCCCCGAACCTGTTCATTACGATGACATGCAACCCGAACTGGCCTGAGATCAAGGAAAACTTACGCCGTGGGGAAAAGGCATCCGACCGACCGGACATCGTGGCCCGCGTGTTCATGGAGAAACTAAAAGCTCTTAACAAGGATCTCGATGAGGGTGTGCTGGGGATTCAAGCCGCTCGAGTCCATGTAGTGGAATATCAGAAGCGTGGTCTTCCCCACGCCCACATACTCCTTATCCTGCGTCCGGAGGACAAGCCCACTACCAAGGAAGACGTCGATAAGCTGGTGTCCTCGGAGCTCCCGGATAAAGAGAAGTACCCCGAGCTGTACGATACGGTGATTTCTAATATGCTGCATGGACCCTGTGGTCAACAGAACCCGAACTGCCCGTGTATGATGAACGGAAGGTGTTCCAAGAAGTTTCCAAAGGCGCTCGCGGACGAAACGGTGATGACCCCCGACAAATACCCCACGTACAAGCGTGGTCGCCGTCCGGATGGAATTCTGTGCCATAAGGGGAAAGTATGGGACAACGCGACCATCAATTAATGGGTGGTCCCGTACAATCCGTTCCTGTCGCAGAAATACAACTGCCACATTAACGTCGAGGTTTGTGCCACGAACAAGGCCATCAAGTACATCTACAAGTACGTCTACAAGGGCTCGGACATGACGACAATCACGATTGAAGGCGAAGAAATTCGGGCGAACGAAATTCTTCAGTATCTCCTTGGGAGGTATATTTCTCCGGTAGAAGCTTGCATGCGGCTATTCATGCATCCAACACAAGGATCAACACATTCTGTCGTGACGCTACCCATCCATTTGGAAAGAATGAGCATGGTTGCTTATCGCGACCAAGCGACGACCCCCCAGCTTCACAACTTGATTAACCGCGGGGACAGATCAATGCTGACGGAGTTTTTCAAGCTGTGCGCGCGTAACCCAGAAGCTACGGTCAATCTACTGTACAAGGATGTACCGCGGAAGTACAGGTGGACGGAACATAAGACGTGGGAACCGTACAAGAAGTACGTTGCTTCTCTGGGACGCTTGGTACACGTATCTCCGCAGGACCCGGAACGCTTCTACTTGCGACTTCTCCTGTGTAACCGACGCTCGCCTAAGTCCTTTGCGGATCTTCGAACGGTTGATGGTACGGAACATCCTACATATCAGCAAGCCGCTTTGGCGCTTGGGTATTTGAAAAATGACGACGAGTGGATACATTGCTTACGCGAAGCCGCCGAGGTCAAGATGCCGTACCAGCTACGCCAACTCTTCGGCATCATTTTGGTTTACTCGATGCCTGGTAATGCCAAAGATCTATGGGATAGGTTCAAGAAGGATATGTCAGAGGATCATGCACGAAGCATTGAGGAAAGAGACGCAGACCGGCTTAATGTACGCGAAGAGGAGGTGCGTCTTCGAATGGCGGAGTACAAGGCGTTGAAGAATTTGGCTGATTACTTGGTTTCGAACCAAAAGTCCCTCGACATGTACGGCCTTCCTCTGCTAGCCGATTACGACGATGTATCCGCTCAAGTAGACGACCCGGATTCAGCGTCTGTTGATGTTGTCCAGCAAGAGATTGACGCGTACCCCCTAAACGAACTGGAGCATGTTGCGGAGCAGGCAGACCACCTGAACAGCAACCAGAGGGATATTTTTGACCAAGTTATTGCTGCTGTGAGCAGACCGGTTGGAGGGGAGAAGCTTTTCTTTTTGGATGGTCCGGGTGGAACAGGAAAATCGTTTCTACTCGAGCAAATACTCGCTCACGTTCGGATGCAACGTAAGGTTGCCATCGCGGTTGCATCGAGTGGGATTGCAGCCACTCTGTTAACTGGAGGTCATACCGCGCATTCAACGTTCCGGATTCCCCTCAAACTAACAGAGACGTCGACGTGCAGCCTTTCATGGCAGAGCCAAAAAGCCGAATTGATTCGTAGCGCGAGTTTGATCATTTGGGACGAAGCGCCGATGATGAACCGAGCTTGCTTTGAGGCTGTTGACAGGTCGCTTCGGGATATCATGAAGAACGAGCTGGAGCCGTTCGGTGGAAAGGTAATGGTGTTCAGCGGTGATCACCGCCAGATTCTACCTGTACTGAAGGATGCCACGCGTGCGGAGACGATTCAAGCTTGCTTCAAGTCTTCTCCCCTATGGGAGCATTTGCGTCAAGTGCGGCTGACCGAGAACATGCGTGTCCGCACCGCCCCAGACGCGGCCAGTGCGGCTGAGCTAGCAGAGTTCTCTGAATTTTTACTTCAAATCGGAGAAGGCCGTTATCCAGTCAACCATGAGATCGGTGATGGCGACATTTGCCTCCCACGCGACATGTGTATCATTCCAGAACGACGGGTACAACAAATTACCTCTGATGAAGAAGATGCGGATATGGAGCCTCCCCCAAGTTTCAGGCTACTACCTCCGGCGGACGAGGAACACGAGCGAGACTTGGACGAAGTTGAAGAAGACCGACGAGTCCGCAATGTCAACGCCTTGATAGATGCGGTGTACCCGGGCGTTGATACTCAGAATTTACCCGATGAATACTTCGTTGAGCGGGCCATACTAGCCCCCACAAATGCAAGTGTTCGGCGTATCAACGACATGGTTGCGGAACGGCTATCGGGTGAAACGAAGGAGTATCTCTCGGTGGACAGCCTCGAAGGGGTCGCGGACGCAAACATGTTTGAGCAGGAGTTCTTGAACTCTCTTAACTTCTCCGGTATCCCTCCGCACAGGATTGTTCTGAAGGTTGGAACACCTATCATCATGATTAGAAACCTGAATAGCGACGCAGGACTTTGCAACGGAACGCGGCTTCGGGTTGTGTCACTGCGCGAGAGAAGCATAGAGGCCAGCATTATGTCCGGGCCGTTCAAGGGTAAGAAGGTGTTCATTCCTCGGATCGTCTTTTATAGTGAGGACGATGACAAGGAGTTCCCGTTCAAACTCAAGCGTAAGCAGTTCCCCGTGGTTCCAGCGTTCGCCATGACTATTAACAAGGCCCAAGGACAATCGATCCACCACGTGGGTATCTACTTGGAATCACCGGTCTTCGCACATGGGCAGCTTTATGTGGCGTTGTCGAGAGTGACTTCGAGGAAGGCGATCAAGATTGCTGTAGATCCAGAGGCCATCGATGAGGACGGGAACGTACACACCAACAATATCGTGTACAGGGAGATCTTTGGGACGCGGACTTGGTAGGGCACGTAATACACATAATACATTTTAGCTTTGATTTCAGAATATTCTTCCATCCGCCGCAGCGCAGCGGAGGCGGACAGCCCACACTACACCAACCAACCATGCCCTAGCGTCCGCGGAGCGGGCGCCCAGACCGCTAGTCTCCCCCCTTCTAACCTTGTAGCCTGTCGGTCTGTCTGTCTGTCCGTCCGTCTGTCAATCCGTCCGTCGCACTCCCTGTCTTCCTGCTTTGACCGACCTTTCCGCACCCACATCGGTGGCCTGTCTTATACAGGTTTCTCCCATCCTACCGACCGCGCCTATCTTTCTGACTCGACCTAATTATGCCTAAATTACAATTATGACCAAAAAGCGGACATAATTAACTCGCGCCCTGATTGGACAATACCTGCCGACCTGCGACACTGACTGGATCTGTCGCACGATCAGACCGCCTCTCTCCCTCGCGATTGGACGTAAGGTAAACATTTCTGCCGAGCACGAAACGCATCGATTGGCTGCAAACAGCCAGGCGGACTGCGCAGATACTGCAAATCGGGCAGACTAACCACTTTATTTTCTAAGAGCTCTGCACACTTCTCAAATAGAGATATTTATCATTATTAATGTAGACTTCACAGACCAGTATTTTGTAAGAGCTCTGGGATGTTATTTCCAAGCACTTTTTCAAATTAAAGACGATATCAATAGTATTAATATTATTAATATAAGCTTCACAGGCCGCATTTGTAAGAGCTCGCGATGCTTTTTCCACAGACTTTCTAAAGTAGAGACGATAGTATTTTTAATATTAAAGTAGACTTCACGACCAGCGCTTTTTGTAGCGACTTTGCGAATATATATATTTTGTACTTTACCTGGAACTCACCACTGCCACCGTGCAATGAAGGCGCGCAGCTGCACGGGCATTTCGCTATCTGCTCCCGTGCACCACACCCGACAGATGCATGCGCGCACGATAGATAATTGTCTTAGGCAATTTAAATTGCATGTAAAGTATGTTTTTGTTTGATAATCTGATAATAATATATTATAGCAAAGCCAAAACGTTAGTATCACTTTTTTAATATGTTTCTAAATAATAAATACAAGCCTCATATTTCCAAGCTATGTGCTAATATTATGACGCAAGTAATTGGTTAAAACAACATATTTTGCTAGCATACGCACAGTTTGCAAAATGGTGGGCCCTACGTGCAAGCAATGCGAGGCGAAGATTGACCCGCTTCTGCTGAACCCGCAGCGGTCTACGACGGACCCCCGAGCGCGCTGCGTCTGCTGCGGGAAGCTGCAGAACGGCTACGCATTCCGTACAATCAGCGGGCGGGACATCGTGCGGCGCTGTATTGCCTGCGAGAACGGCCCAAAATGCGGTTGAGTTTTGGGAGGAAAAGCCCCCACCACCTGATTCGGCCGATGTGCGCCGCCAGGAAAGCCTGGCGAACGTCAAGAAGGCGATGGGTCCTGACTGGTACCCCAAGAAGAAAAGAGGCGCAGCCGCCCTCGCAAGCTGACCGCCCGAAACGCCAATTACATCGAGCAAAAGAAGCAGCAGAAGAGCAAGTAATTTGGATAATATATCCTTATTGCCCCCGTTACCCCGCTTATCTTTGTATTTTGTATACTGGCGGGCGGCGCGAGGCTTGGGGCCGCACATATGGTAAACTAACTGTGGTGCTGCCAATTGTGTTGACGCATCTACGGAGTGTAGCGCGTTTCATATAATAATTAGCGCATGGTATCTACTGTGTACCCTTTCGAGCTGGCCGTTCCTATCTGCATACGCGTCACCGTAGATGGCACGTACACTCGCTCACGTGGGCACACGCAAAACCATGCTATCTGTACCACCAACGCTCACAGCGTATATTTCATTAATGTGCGCTCACGAATGTAAGCTTCAGTATTGAGTGAGCACTATGCGCGATGAATATGCTGCTGTCTACATGGACACAAGCACGTTTATGGTAGTGTTGACCATACAGGTGTCGTCGCAAGTCGATGTGCCTGTACGCAGTACTGTATTTTAGTTTCCTGTGTATAATGGTCGAGACGAGAGTCCGGTTGAGTCGCGAATGATTATAAGATGTACCCGCCGCGCGCATATTTCGCGCTGACTACTACCTACATACGCGCGGTCAGCTTGCCTGTATCACCGCGGTTATGACCTACGTCCAGTTAGTGGCGCGCTTGGGTGATCCATCAGAAGCGTAGGCGCAGAAAGCTAGCACCACGATGCAAAAGTACCGATAAAGAAACAGTGACCCCATGCATAGGTTGAACTATCACGAGCGCGTGGCAAATACACTCATTAACGACCTTGCGATATATGCACGGACACATCAAATAGCACGCCGAGCGGATAAGTAGGCAGCGAAAGTACTCCATCTAATGTACACGAACTATTATTCAAATCAAGTCTAAGCATCACTACGATCTGATACTCTGCCTACAGCCATATATCTTCGTATGTTTGTCGTACATATCGGACCCAGTATAATGTCAGTCGGAAAGGATTTACGCCACTTTGTCAGTCAGTAGCTATGCCAATAAGTCAGAAAGTACGTCAGCTATGCAAGTAAGATAAATTCATGCGGAAGATAGTGGAAATACCCTTCAGTAACATCACAAACAGCTCAGCAGAATAATTTCAAAGCATAATATTGATGTTTGTGGCGACCATCGGCAAAAACTACCTATCCTAAAAGATACTTCGCGCGAGGAGCTGATTAACATTGCTCTATTAGACCGTCGCAATCGATGATATGTGTCGACTGCCTCACGGCGATGACGTGCAGATGGGTAATATGTTTGAGTAGGCGTATTTACTCCCGCTACACTGGGATTCCTCACCGATCTACGCATATTTCGTAGCATCATTGATACTGACCCGTCTTCCGTACAGCATATATTAGCGTTGCAACCACGCGCGCCTCCGATTCGTGACATTTTGGGAGCTATGCGCTCAAATGAGATTATAGACAAAGCCCTCCCGGCTAAGATGGTGCTCATCTTGCAGATCACGATAAACCCTGGTCATGTCTACCATAACATGTGAGCACTATAGATACTGAGTGCGGTGTTGTTTTGGAACGTAGCATAAGTAGATCACAGTATACATATAATATATGTTACTTTGCCGTACGTAGAAACGCTAAGCACACCGCAGCGCAGCGGAGGTGGTCGCCCCTCTCTACACCAACAAACCATGCCCTAGCGTCCGCGGAGCGGGCGCCCAGAGCGCCACCTAAACTTGCAGCGTGTCTGTCCGGTCCGTCCGTCTGCCTCTGTTTCTGCTTTTTCCTACCCTTTCGCCTGGCTACACCGGGCCTGTCTAATACAGTTTCCTCCCATCTTACCGACCGCGGCTACCTTTCTGACTCGACCTCACTATGCCAAAATTACAAATATATTCAAAGGCGGGACGCAATTAACTCGCGCGCTGATTGGTCAATACCTGCTGACCTGCGACACTGACTGGATCTGTCGCACGATCAGACCGCCTCTCGCCCTCGCGATTGGACGTAAGGTAAACATTTCTGCCGAGAATGAAACACATCGATTGGCTGCAAACAGCCAGGCGAGCTGCGCAGATACTTGATTATTGCGCAAAACCTGTCGTATGTACTGCAAATCGGGCACAGTAACCACTTTATTTTCTAAGAGCTCTGCACACTTCTCAAATAGAGATGTTTATTATTATTAATGTAGACTTCACAGACCAGTATTTTGTAAGAGCTCTGGGACGTTATTTTCCACACACTTTTCAAAGTAAAGACGATATTAATAGTACTAATATTATTAATATAAGCTTCACAGGCCGCATTTGTAAGAGCTCGGCGATGCTATTTTCCACACAATTTCTAAAGTAGAGACGATAGTATTTTTTAATATTAAAGTAGGCTTCACGACCAGCGCTTTGTGTAGGGACTTTGCGAATATATATCTTTTTAACTTCACCTGGCACTCACCACTGCCACCGTGCAACGAAGGCCGCGCGGCTGCACGGTCATTGCGCTATCTTCTCCCGTGCACCACACCCGATGAATGCATGCGCGCACGGTACATAGCCTTTTAGTCACTTTTATTGCATGTAAAGTATGTATTTGTTTGGATATATGATAAAAGTATTATTATAGGCAAACCCAAATAGTAATATTTTAAAACATTTAGTATTTGCCTAATAATACATGCCTGCCCTTACAGTACCGTGCTATTGGGCTAATATTTGGACGCAAGTAATTGGTTAGAACAATATATGTTGCTAGCTTACTCACAGCTTGCAAAAAGGTGGGTCCTACGTGTAAGCAATGCGAGGCGAAGATTGACCCGCTTCTGCTGAACCCACAGCGATCTTCGACGGCTGCCCGGGCGCACCGCGTCGGTTGCGGGAAGTTGTAGTACGGCTACACGCTCCGTACAATCAGCGGGCGGGATATCGTGCGGCGCTGTATTGCCTGCGAGAACGGCCCAAAAGCGGTTGAGCTCTGGAAGGAAAAGCCCCCACCACCTGAGTCGGCCGAAGTGCGCCGCCAGGAAAGCCTGGTGAGCGTCAAGAAGGCGATGGGTCCTGACTGGTACCCCAAGAAAAAAAGAGGCGCAGCCGCCTTTGCAAGCTGACCGCCCGAAATGTCAAGTACATCGAGTAAAAGAAGCAGCAGAAGAGCAAGTAATTGGAATATATACCCTTTTAGGCCCCCATTTTCCTACCTATTTTTGTTTTTGGTATACTGGCTGACGGTGCGAGGCTTGGGGCCGCACATACGGTAAGCTGACTATGGTGTTGACGCATCTACAGAGGGTAGCGCATTTCAAATAATAATTAGCGCACGGTATCTACTGTGAACCCTTGCAAGCTGACCGTCCCTATCTGCTTCCGCGTAACAATAGATCGAGAGTACACTCGCTCACTTGGATACATACAAACCATGCTATCTGTGCCATCAGCGCTCACAGCGTATGTTCCATTAATGTGCGCTCACAAATTGAGACTACAGTATCGAGTAAGCACTACACACGACGATTAAGTTGCTGTCTACATAGATGCGAGCACGTGTGCGGTAGTGCAAACCATACCGGTGGGTGTGGTAAGTTGAACTGTCTGTACGCAGTGCTATACTTTAGTGCCCTGTCCATAATGGTCGAGATAAGAACTCGGTTCAGTCGCGGGTGGCTATAAGGTGTACCCGCCGCGCGCATAGATACTGCGTTGAATACAGTTGACAGACGCGCGGTCAGCTTGCCAGTATCGCTGCAGTATGGCCTGTGCCCAGTAAGTGACTTGCTTGGTCATATAGACTGATACATCAGAAGCGTAAGCACAGTAAGCCAGCACGACGACGCAAATGTACCGTGAAAGCGACAGGGACCCTATGCATAGGTTGTGGCTATCCCGAGGGCATAGCATATACACCCATTTGAGACCTTGCGAAATGAGCTACGCACTGACACATCAAATAGCACGCCGAACTGAAAAGTAGACAGCGAAAGTACTTTATGTAACGTACACGGGCTACTATTTGATACAAGTCTACGTATCACTACGATCTGATAATATGCCTACAGCCAAGTGGCTTCGTATGCTCGCCATACATATCGGAGCCAGTAAATGTCACTCGGAAAGGATATACGGATCTCTGATAATCATTAGCTATGCAAATAAGTCGGTAAGTAAGTCAATGGCGTTCATCCTATCATAGAAGGGTTATGAGAATAAATTTATTATTAATTTAGTCTAACATAATTGATACGAGTCAGCGAACATCACGTACAGGCCCTTCAATGATATCATGATACTATGAAGAGCTCAGCGAGGCATATGGAGAGGCGAAATTGGTATATTCTGTGACCCTCGGCAGATACTAGCGGCTCTAAACAATAATATGCATGCAGAGACAGACAAACTCGCTCTAACGGACCGTCGCAATCAGCTATATGGTATATAATACCTCTCGGCTAGACAAATAGTACACGTCACTCAATTCACCCGATTTCGTTGTATCCCAATACACTTCGGTCGTCGTATTTACTAGCGCTAAACTTATCTGGGATCTCCTCACCGATTTATGCTGAGGTTTGGCGCACCAATAATACTGATCCACCTTCTAAATAACCGAAAGTAACTTTGCAATGAAGCGCACCTGAAAGTGTGGCATTTCAGGAGCGAAGCGCTCAGCCGAGAATTAAGACAAATCTTTTAGGGAAAGACAGTGTTCATCATGCAGATGACTTATAGCCCCGGTGGTAACGGCGAATACTTCATCTTCACAATAGTTTACTGTCACGTCTACCTGTACCATGATGCTCAACAATAGCCATCCATCACGCGGGTATCTATTTGTAACAGCCAGTCGTCACGCAGACCTCTTATAAGTGAAGCTGTCAAAAATGACTTCAAATAATACAAGAGGTAGGCTGACAGGCAATTGGGGATGTAGAACACGTAAGCACTAAGGATATTGTGTACATCGTTTGTTGCAACCCAACATAACTTGAGCACAGTATATGTTATATTCTAAATATAGTTTTGCTTTGAGTAAGGGTTTCTGAGCTCACCGCAGCGCAGCGGAGGTGGTCAACCCTCTCTACACCAATCAATCATGCCCTAGCGTCCGCGGAGCGGGCGCCCAGAGCGCTAGTCTCCCCGCTTCTAACCTTGTAGCCTGTCGGTCTGTCTGTCTGTCCGTCCGTCTGTCAATCCGTCCGTCGCACTCCCTGTCTTCCTGCTTTGACCTGCCTTTCCGCATGGCTACACCCGGCCTGTCTTATACAGGTTTCTCCCATCCTACCGACCGCGCCTATCTTTCTGACTCGACCTAATTATGCCTAAATTACAATTATGACCAAAAAGCGGACATAATTAACTCGCGCCCTGATTGGGCAATACCTGCCGACCTGCGACACTGACTGGATCTGTCGCACGATCAGACCGCCTCTCTCCCTCGCGATTGGACGTAAGGTAAACATTTCTGCCGAGCACGAAACGCATCGATTGGTTGCAAACAGCCAGCAGATACTTGATTATTGACATTCAGCGACGCAAAACCTATCGTATGTACTGCAAATCGGGCACAGTAACCACTTTATTTTCTAAGAGCTCTGCACCCTTCTAAAATAGAGATTTTTATCATTATTAATGTAGACTTCACAGACCAGTATTTTGTAAGAGCTCTGGGATGTTATTTTCCACACACTTTTCAAAGTAAAGACGATATGATTAATATAAGCTTCACAGGCCGCATTTGTAAGAGCTTGGCGATGCTATTTTCCACACACTTTCTAAAGTAGAGACAATAGTATTTTTTAATATTAAAGTAGGCTTCACGACCAGCGCTTTTTGTAGGGACCTTGCGAATATATATATTTTACTTCACCTGGCACTCAACACTGCCACCGTGCAATGAAGGCGCGCGGCTGCACGGTCATTGCGCTATCTGCTCCCGTGCGCCGCACCCGACGAATGCATGCGCGCACGATAGATAATTGTTTTAGGCAATTTATATTGCACGTGAAGTATGTATTTGTTTGGAAATCGGATAATAATATATTATAGCAAAGCCAAAACGTGAGTATCAACTTTTTAATATGTTTCTAAATAATAAATACCAGCCTTATATTTCCAAGCGATTGGCTAATATTTGGACGCAAGTAATTGGTTAAAACAATAAGTATTGCTAACTTACTCACAGTTTGCAAAATGGTGGGCCCTACGTGCAAGCAATGCGAGGCGAAGATTGACCCGCTTCTGCTGAGCCCGCAGCGGTCTACGACGGATTCCCGGGCGCGCTGCGTCTGCTGGGGAAGCTGCAGTACGGCTACGCATTCCGTACAATCAGCGGGCGGGACATCGTGCGGCGCTGTATTGCCTGCAAGAACGGCCTAAAAGCGGTTAAGTTTTGGGAGAAAAAGCCTCCACCACCTGATTCAACCGAATTACGCCGCCAGGACAGCCTGTCAAGGCGATGGGTCCTGACTGGTACCCCAAGAAAAGAAAAAGACGCAGCTTCCCTCGCAAGCTGACCGCCCGAAACGCCAAGTACATCGAGCAAAAAAAGCAGCAGAAGAGCAAGTAATTGGTAAATATACCCTTTTAGGCCCCCATTTTCCTACCTATTTTTGTTTTTGGTATACTGGCTGACGGTGCGAGGCTTGGGGCCGCACATACGGTAAGCTGACTATGGTGTTGACGCATCTACGGAGTGTAGTGCGTTTCGTATAATAATTAGCGCATGGTGTCTACTGTGTACCCTTGCGAGCTGGCCGTTCCTATCTGCATACGCGTCACCGTAGATGGCACGTACACTCGCTCACGTGGGCACACGCAAAACCATGCTATCTGTACCACCAACGCTCACAGCGTATATTTTATTAATGTGCGGTCACGAATGTAAGCTTCAGTATAGAGTGAGCACTATGCATCGACCAATAAGTTGCTGTCGACATAGACACAAGCACGTCTATGGTAGTGTTGACCATACAGGTGTCGTCGCCAGTCGATGTGCCTGTACGCAGTACTGTATTTTAGTTTCCTGTGTATAATGGTCGAGACGAGAGTCCGGTTGAGTCGCGAATGATTATAAGATGTACCCGCCGCGCGCATATTTCGCGTTGACTACTACCTACATACGCGCGGTCAGCTTGCCTATATCACCGCGGTTATGACCTACGTCCAGTAAGTGGCGCGCTTGGGCATATAGACTGATACATCAGAAGCGTAGGCGCGA
>NW_003303755.1:3824852-3825847 GCF_000142945.1 Phytophthora infestans T30-4
GCAGTAGGGTAGTTTAGATGTATAGCATGTATGTACGGGCGTGGGCTCTGCCCTACTATATTATTCAAGAGAGACTCTCAGGATACAGTCTGAGGCTTGCCCCGAGACTCCAAAGTGGTATGGCAGTTGGTAGCGATAGCAATCAGGTTGGGGTGGGTGTGACTGGGAGCGTCTACCACCATGCACGCGCCTAGGGGTCCTAGACCCACCGCGAGTGTCCACGCTCCAAAAGCGAGTGGCGCGTGCTGCCAATTGGCCAAACCGAAGTTGCAGCCACATGCGGAAGAATCGTTACAGTCCCGCAATACAGAGGTGCTCTTAAAGTGTGAGCTCCCACATCAAAACACACTTTGCGAGAGCACTTCTGGCGGGACGGAAAGGAATGCAGCAGTCGGTCTCACAAGAGCAAGGAGCCCAAGACCAAGTGCAAGGACAGCTCAAGAACAAGAGATCAAGACAAAAAAACACTTTAAGAGCATGAGTGAGCCCCGCGCCTGTACACTTAGAAAGCATAGCGTCATAATAGACAGTTTCAGAGCGTTTTCGGAGCTGTGTGAGCCCTGTGAGGGGCTGGGTCGTTCTCGGACACCCTGCGCATACTACTGACATGACCGGAAGGGCTGGACGGTATCGAACAGACCTGGGCAACCACTCAACAGGGATGAGGCAACAGCTTTGACGTACCCAAGAGGCAACAGCGCGATGCGGCGTCTGAATTACCATGTACAGCTGCTTGGTCCACAGCCGTGCAAGGTAATTTGGACCCGTCGGACCGTGAGCTGAGGGCTGTAACACGTCGGCCAAGGGGAGGGCCTAAGCAAAAGCTGACTGGACCAACAAGCCGCCTGGAGTGACGATACCCCTAAGTTGTTTGTAATCCGAGGAGCCGGGATGGAAATGACAGTGGTGTGTTCTATTCACAGAGGGCTTCTGGATTAGTACTGGAAAGGAAAGTTCGGGGCTCTATTCGAATACCACGTGCTTAAGCTATGGTG
>NW_003303755.1:3826531-3829811 GCF_000142945.1 Phytophthora infestans T30-4
TGTGTACAGGGCAGATCTTTGGGACGCGGACTTGGTAGGCACTGAGAGGGACATATAATACATTTAGCTTTGAGTTCAGAATGTTCTTTCATCCGCCGTAGCGCAGCGGAGGCGGACAGCCCACACTACACCAACCAACCATGCCCTAGCGTCCGCGGAGCGGGCGCCCAGACCGCTAGTCCCGCTCCCTAACCTTGTAACCTGTCGGTCTGTCCGTCTGTCAATAAGTCCGTCGTTTTCCTATCTTGCTGCTTTTGCCTGCCTTTTCGCATGGCTACACTCGGCCTTTCTAATACAGTTTCTTCCCATCGTACCGACCGCGCCTATCTTTCTGACTTGACCTAACTATGCCTAAATTACAATTATGGCCAACAAGCGGACACAATTAACTCGCGCCCTGATTGGGCAATATTTCCCGACTCATTTTTCACTCAAAACACAAAATTGGATTTTTGAGCGACGGCGCGGCGAGGACAAGGTGCGCTGGCTGTATAATAGCAGCAGGGTAGTTTTAGATGTATATGCATGTATGTACGGGCGTGGGGCTCATTGCCCTACTATATATTCAAGAGAGGCCTCTCAGGATACAGTCTGAGGCTTGCCCCGAGACTCCAAAGTGGTATGGCAGCTGGTAGCGATAGCAATCAGGTTGGGGTGGGTGTGACTGGGAGCGTCTACCACCATGCACGCGCCTAGGGGTCCTAGACCCACTGCGAGTGTCCACGCTCCAAAAGCGAGTGGCGCGTGCTGCCAATTGGCCAAACCGAAGTTGCAGCCACATGCGGAAGAGTCGTTACAGTCCCGCATTACAGATGTGCTCTTAAAGTGTGAGCTCCCACATCAAAACACACTTTGCGAGAGCACTTCTGGCGGGACGGAAAGGAATGCAGCAGTCGGTCTCGCAAGAGCAAGGAGCCCAAGACCAAGTGCAAGGACAGCTCAAGAACAAGAGATCAAGACAAAAACACTTAAGAGCACGAGTGAGCCCCGCGCCTGTACATTTAGATAGCATAGCGTCATAATAGACAGTTTTAGAGCATTTTCGGAACTGTGTGAGCCCCGTGAGGGGCTGGGTCGTTCTCGGACACCCTGTGCATACTACTGACATAACCTGAAGGGCTGGACGGTATCGAACGGACCTGGGCAACCACTCAACAGGGATGAGGCAACAGCTTTGACGTACCCAAGAGGCAACAGCGCGATGCGGCGTCTGAATTACCATGTACAGCTGCTTGGTCCACAGCCGTGCAAGGTAATTTGGACCCGTCGGACCGTGAGCTGAGGGCTGTAACACGTCGGCCAAGGGGAGGGCCTAAGCAAAAGCTGACTGGACCAACAAGCCCCCTAGAGTGACGATACCCCTAAGTTGTTTGTAATCCGAGGAGCCGGGATGGAAATGACAGTGGTGTGCTATATTCACAGAGGGCTTCTGGATTAGTACTGGAAAGGAAAGTTCGGGGTTCTATTCGAATACCACGTTGCTTAAGCTACTGTGTCCATGTTCTGGTGCTTATATTCATGAAATAGCTGTAAAATAGCTCCCAGTGCACTTTGACTTTCGAGTCTAACCGCCCATGTAAATATTTTCTATTTAGATCAGGCGATAGACGCGTTCAAGGTAGAAGGACATGGCAAGAGGCCCGAGGAAAAGAAAAAGGTTCCCCCAACAATTGTGTAGCGGGCTTTGGTGCAGAATTAACTCGACTAACTCTGTCCAATGGTTAGAATTACCCGCGAGGAGCTAGATGATCGCGTGCAACGAGCCCGGCGTGAGAACGCATCCCAATCCCACGAAGAATCGCGTAAGGATAGACAGCTCCGTAAACAGAGGCTTCGTACCGCAGAGGCCCGCTACCGCAAGGCAATCCAAGAATTGGAGCAGCTTGAGTTAGTTGAAACCCTAAACGTGCGCGCGATGCGGAAAGAACACGGGCCAGGCGAGTCGCTATGACGAGCTCACAAAAACTACGGACACGAGCGAAGGATGCGGAGAGGAAGCGGATTAGTAGAGCTAACAGATCCGACTCCCGAGTTATCCTAGACCGCGGACGAGATGCCGAGCTAGCGAGGGTACGACGCGATCGAATGGCTCCAGAAGACCTGGCAGCTCATCAAGCGTATTATCGAGATGCGCAGTCCAACCACAGAGCCACAAGAACAGAGGAGGATAGTCAAAATGCAAGGATTCGTGATGCAGTGGGACACGACAGTCGCAGGGAAGGCATGTCAGATGCACAGCGCCAAGCGGAGCGTGACCAAAATACAGACGCACACCGATATCGCAGGAACGGCATGTCCGATGAGCAGCGTCACGCTGAGCGTCATGTAAACACAGCACAGCGGAGAGACTTCAGAGAGGGCATGACGGATGAGCAGCGCCAAGCTGAGCGCGATCAAAACACAGCTGCGCGGAGAGACCATAGAGGGCGCATGACGGATGAGCAGCGCCAAGTAGGTCGCGATGAGAATACAGCGGCGCGAAGAGACCATAGAGGGGGCATGACGGATGAGCAGCGCCAAGTAGATCGCGATGAGAATACAGCGGCACGACGAGAGGCATGACGGATGAGCAGCGTCAAGCAGAGCATGAGCGGGACGCAGCCGCGCACAGAGCTCGAAGAGAAGCCATGACGGAAGAACAAAGGGATCAGCGAAAAGAGCAAGAGCGGTTTCGCAGGCGATCTCGGCAGTATAAGAAGGGCCTCACGTACCACGATAGTTTTGACCCTTCCACGGTGGCTGGTGGCCGTCATTACCTTACGCGTTACACGGACGACAACGGGGAGAACGAGCGAGTTTGTCACTACTGCAACGCTTGGAAGTTTCCGCAAGAAACCGACGGGATGCTGCTGTCGTAACGGACTGGGGGTCCGTTCCATCTTCGCGAACAGCAACTGATGCTCTACTATCACTTTTCGAAAAACCCAAACCTTCATGCGGTCAATCCCGAGCCTACAACAACGAAATTCGCATTAACGTCCCATGGGAGCCTTCGCCGATCTCGGCCCTCTCAAATGTCGACAGAAAACCGTTGACACGGAAAAGGATGTCCTACCAATTCCCGTGTACAAAGAGTAAGAAGTGGCAAACGGAATGGGGAAACGGTAAAGACTCTCCAAGAATCAGACAGGCTCCCATGTTGGGCCTTAAGTTTACTTTGAATCATCCCGAAATTGGAATTGACCTGTGGGGAGAAGTCTCTTTTGAACATTTACGCACAGACACTCGGCGAGCGTCCAGTAGAGACAAATCCAGAGGACCCGAATTATGATGTAGGCCA
>NW_003303755.1:3830988-3833818 GCF_000142945.1 Phytophthora infestans T30-4
AATTATCCACCCCCTCTCCCACCCAACCCCCCCTGACCCTTCAGCCTTCCAAAAAATAAATTTTACCACATCTTTTCATCAGCTTCGGGGTCGTCGCGCGTTTTCTCAACTAGCAGACCCAACCCACACCCGCCGCTTCCCCCCCCCTAAATACCCCCACTATCACTGCGTGGTCCACGCCCCGCACTGAATTCTTTCCCATAAGGGCGAAAAGTCTGGAACCACCCCGCCCTTCAATCCATCGTTGGTCCCGGCCAACCCTTTTTATGTTCCCTGAAATCCCAACTGCCCCCTTTACCGTCCGAGTTTTCTCCCCCCCCAAGATCAATTTAAGTAATCTACAATTACGTTTTACAAGGGGTTCGGACATGACGGCAATCACGATTGAAGGCGAAGAAATTCGTGCGAACGAAAATTCTTCAGTATCTCCTTGGGAGGTATATTTCTCCGGTAGAAGCTTGCATGCGGCTATTCATGCATCCAACACAAGGATCAACACATTCTGTCGTGACGCTACCTATCCACTTGGAAAGGATGAGCATGGTTGCTTATCGCGACCAAGCGACGACCCCCCAGCTTCACAACTTGATTAACCGCGGGGACAAATCAATGCTGACGGAGTTTTTCAAGCTGTGCGCGCGTAACCCAGAAGCTACGGTCAATCTACTGTACAAGGATGTACCGCGGAAGTACAGGTGGACGGAGCACAAGACGTGGGAACCGTATAAGAAGTACGTTGCTTCTCTGGGACGCTTGGTACACGTATCTCCGCAGGACCCGGAACGCTTCTACTTACGACTTCTCCTGTGTAACCGACGCTCGCCTAAGTCCTTTGCGGATCTTCGAACGGTTGATGGTACGGAACATCCTACCTATCAGCAAGCAGCTTTGGCGCTTGGATATTTGGAAAATGACGACGAGTGGATACATTGCTTACGCGAAGCCGCCGGGGTCAAGATGCCGTACCAGCTACGCCAACTCTTCGGCATCATTTTGGTTTACTCCATGCCTGGTAATGCCAAAGATCTATGGGACAGGTTCAAGAAGGATATGTCAGAGGATTATGCACGAAGCATTAAGGTAAGAGACGCAGACCTGCATAATGTACGCGAAGAGCAGGTGCGTCTTCGAATGGCGGAGTACAAGGCGTTGAAGAATTTGGCTGATTACTTGGTTTCGAACCAAAAGTCCCTCGACATGTACGGCCTTCCTCTGCTAGCCGATTACGACGATGTAGCTGCTCAAGTGGACGACCCGGATACAGCGTCTGTTGATGTTGTCCAGCAAGAGATTGATGCATACCCCCAAAACGAACTGGAGCATGTTGCGGAGCTGGTAGACCACTTGAACAGCAACCAGAGGGATATTTTTGACCAAGTTATTGCTGCTGTGAGCAGCCCGGTTGGAGGAGAGAAGCTTTTCTTTTTGGATGGTCCGGGCGGAACAGGAAAGTCGTTCCTACTCGAGCAAATACTCGCTCACGTTCGGATGCAACGTAAGGTTGCCATCGCGGTTGCATCGAGTGGGATTGCAGCCACTCTGTTAACCGGAGGTCATACCGCGCATTCAACGTTCCGGATTCCCCTCAAACTAACAGAGACGTCGACGTGCAGCCTTTCATGGCAGAGCCAAAAAGCCGAATTGATTCGTAGCGCGAGTTTGATCATTTGGGACGAAGCGCCGATGATGAACCGAGCTTGCTTTGAGGCTGTTGACAGGTCGCTTCGGGATATTATGAAGAACGAGCTGGAGCCGTTCGGCGGAAAGGTAATGGTGTTCAGCGGTGATCACCGCCAGATTCTACCTGTACCGAAGGATGCTACGCGTGCGGAGACGATTCAAGCTTGCTTCAAGTCTTCGCCCCTATGGGAGCATTTGCGTCAAGTGCGGTTAACCGAGAACATGCGTGTCCGCACCGCCCCAGACGCGGCATACTTAGTCGAGCCAACTCAGTCGACGGTTGCTCCACGTAGCAATGTAACACACGACACTGCTTCGTTCCGGCAGGTGGGTTGACCCTCCCGCACTCATCAGCAGTTCGCAATGGATAATTGTTTTCAACCATTATAAACATCAGTGGCTACCAGTACACCAAAGCGTGGTCCTTACGTCGTAAGGTCGTGTATCGCTGCAGTTACTATCGAGGGCAACAATGCAGCGGCAAGGTGGAGCTGGTTTCGGAGTCTATGGAATATAGAAATTTTGTACCGCATAGGGATCGCATACCTCTTGCCCAGCCTCTAGACATTGTGGCCGACATGCAAGCCGCAGTCGATAACCTAGCATGTACCGAAATGTCGCTCCCGGCAGTGACTATCTGAAGTCGAGTCGATGAACAGTTCTACGGCGGCAGTCAAAACCAGGCACTTGTTGGTTTGTCTCGTGAGCAAGTTCTCAGTCGAGTCTATCGTGTACGAGACCGTCATTTCGGTGGGAATGTACATGGTCGTGTTGAACTTCCACCTCTTTCTCAAGTCCAAGAGCAACCGCTCAACTTTTTTTCAATTTCACTACATCAGCGGGTTTCATGACAACGAAAACCCCTGTCGAATGATCGGTTGCGCACACCCGGAGTTGATTTCGCTGCTTAAGTACGTTGGTACATCAATATTTATTGACGGTACTTTCCGGTGTGTGCCTCGTGGCTTCAAGCAATGCGTTGTTCTCATGGTTTTCGATCGGTCCACTGGATACTACTGCCCAGTGTTCTACGTCTTGACATCCCATCGCACTAATGACACCTATTTCGACGACCTCCAATAAATCATGCTAGCCCCGTTCGTCAAGCGACCAGGATGCAGCCTAACTCTCCTTCAGGTTTGATCGCGAC
>NW_003303755.1:3835040-3837616 GCF_000142945.1 Phytophthora infestans T30-4
GATACCGCAGCAGCTACACGTGCACGCGGTGCGGAAAGAGCCCGGATTAGGCGAGCAACCATGACGAGCTCACAAAAACAACGGGCACGAGCAAAAGATGCGGAGATGAAGCGAATTCGTAGAGCTAACAGATCCGAATTCCAGGTTATTCGAGATCGCGGACGAGATGCTGAACAAGCGAGGGTACGACGGGGTCGACTGGAGCCAGAAAACTTCTTAGCTCATCAATCATATGATCGGGACGCACAAGGCAACCTCGGAGCCACTTGGACAGAGGAAGACAGTCCAAGTGTAAGGATTCGTGATGCAGTGGAACACAACAGTCGCAGGAACGGCATGTCAGATGAGCAGCGTCAATCTGAGCGCGATCAAAATACGGCTTCACGGAGAGACCATGGAACACGAAGTTTGCAGGGAAGGCATGTCGAATGAGCAGCGCCAAATTAAGCGCGAACAAAATGCAGAAGCGCACAGATATCGCCGAAATGGCATGTCCGATCAACAGCGTCAAACTGAGCGCGATGAAAATACAGCATCGCGGAGAGAGCACAGAGAAGCCATGTCTGAAGAGCAGCAACAAACAGAGCGCGAGCGAGATACAGCAGCGCATAGAGATCGCAGAAGAGGCATGTCCGACGAGCAGCGGCAAGCACAGCGCGCCCGAGAAGCTACCGCGCTTAGAGCACGAAGGGAAGCCATGACGGAAGAACAAAGGGATCAGCAAAAGGAGCAGGACCGGTTTCGCGTGCGGTCTCGGCAGTATAAGAAGGGCCTCGCACACCACGAAAGTTTTGACCCTTCCACAGTTTCCGGGGGTCGTCACTACTTTACGCGTTACATGGACGACAACCGGGAGAACGAGCGTGTTTGTCACTACTGTAACGCTTGGAAGTTTCCCAAAGAGACAGACGGATGCTGCTGTCGTAACGGACTGGTGTTCGTTCCATCTTCGCGAACAGCACCTGATGCTCTACTATCACTTTTCGAAAACCCGACCTTCATGCGGTCAATCCGAGCCTACAGCAACGTATTCGCATTTACGTCTATGGGAGCGTCGCGGTCTCGGCCCTCTCAACGTCGACGAAAGCGTGACACGGAATGGTGTCTACAACTTCCGTGTACAAGGGTCAGTGTGTCATCGCATGGGATCGTTACTACCTCCTACCTTCGGTCGCTCCATGTATGCCCAAGTTTACTTTAACGATCCAGATATGGATGCACGTGTGCGAAGCCGTATGAACATGACGCAAGGCCTCGATCGTGCCGCCATGGAAACAATTGACCAGATGATGGTGGCGCACAACCCGTATACACAAGAATTTATCAACGCGCGTAGATTTTTGATAGATCGTGGTTGGGATGCGTATGCAGCAGCCATCAAGGAGCACGAACGACGCCGCTCGGCAGGGGAAGACGTTGATGACCATGACCCGTCGTTAGCCTTGAGTAATTTTCTTCCGGAGGGGGATCACCTTAAGCTGCGTCTGCACGTGACACGGAATGCGAATCCGGGTACGCATAACACCCCAACGGCATCGGAAGTGGCAGTCGTTGTGATCGATACAAACGCGGCTGAACATCGGGATATAATCCTACACACGACAGGAGGAGGTTTCAAGCGCATCTTTGAGACGAGCGTTACCTACGACCCGCTGCAGTACCCTCTACTGTTTCCGTACGGGGATAATGGCTGGACTTACGATATCCCCTACGTTAGTAATCCCGTCGATCGCCACGGTTACCCCTTAACCATGTCCGTTCGGGAATATGAGACGTATCTTCTTTACGACCGGACGGTTAGTAATTCGCTTATCCTGCGCGGTGGGCGACTGACGCAGCAATACTGCGTTGACCAATGGGCCAAATGCGAACAAGAACGCCTGCGCTTCATCAAGAAGAACCAGCCCCAATATCGATTGGAAACCCTCCAGGGACTCACGGACGCGTTGCGTGACGAGTCTGTTGAAATCCACAGAATGGCAGCTGACGACGAGGCGGCCATACGTAGGACTCGGCGTGGGGATTATACGGAGCAGGAGTCGGCGGAGCCAGATGCGGGTGAGCTTGGACGCAAGATAATTATGCCTCCGAAGTTTACAGGTGGTCCCCGCTACATGTACCAACGCTTCTTGATGCCATGGCTATCGTCCGTGAAACAGGAGCCCGAACGCTTTCTTTAAGGGGAACCTGCCAACGCGAAGCGGCCCGAGATTCCAGAGAAAAAATCTACGCCCGGGGGAAAAAAAAACCTCCGGACCGAACGGGACCTTCGGGGTTGGGGTTTTTCTTATGACTTTCGGGGTTTACGGAGTCCGGAGGACAAGCCCAGTACCAAAGAAGACGTCGATAAGCTGGTATCCTCGGAGCTCCCGGATAAAGAGAAGTACCCCGAGCTGTACGATACGGTGATTTCCAATATGCTGCATGGACCCTGTGGTCAACAGATCCCGAACTGCCCGTGCATGAAGAACGGAAGGTGCTCCAAGAAGTTTCCAAAGGCGCTCGCGGACGAAACGGTGATTACCCTCAACAAATACCCCACGTACAAGCGCGGTCGCCGTCCGGATGGAATTCTG
>NW_003303755.1:3839034-3840061 GCF_000142945.1 Phytophthora infestans T30-4
CTGACGTTCGGATGCACGTAAGGTGCCATCGCGGTTGCATCGAGTGGGATTGCAGCCACCCTGTTAACCGGAGGTCATACCGCGCATTCGACGTTCCGGATTCCCCTCAAACTAACAGAGACGTCGACGTGCAGCCTTTCATGGCAGAGCCAAAAAGCCGAATTGATTCGTAGCGCGAGTTTGATCATTTGGGACGAAGCGCCGATGATGAATCGAGCTTGCTTTGAGGCTGTTGACAGGTCGCTTCGGGATATTATGAAGAACGAGCTGGAGCCGTTCGGCGGAAAGGTAATGGGGTTCAGCGGTGATCACCGCCAGATCCTACCTGTACTGAAGGATGCTACGCGTGCGGAGACGATTCAAGCTTGCTTCAAGTCTTCGCCCCTATGGGAGCATTTGCATCAAGTGCGGCTGACCGAGAACATGCGTGTCCGCACCGCCCCAGACGCGGCCAGTGCGGCTGAGTTAGCGGAATTCTCTGAGTTTTTACTTCAAATTGGAGAAGGTCGTTATCCTGTCAATCATGAGATCGGTGATGGCGATATATGCCTCCCACGCGACATGTGTATCATTCCAGAACGACGGGTGCAAGAAATGACCTCTGATGAAGAAGACGCGGATATGGAGCCTCGACCAAGTTTCAGGTTACTCCCTCCGGCGGACGAGGAGCACGAGCGAGACTTGTACGAAGTTGAAGAAGACCGACGAGTCCGCAACGTCAACGCACTCATAGATGCGGTGTACCCGGGCGTCGTTACTGAGAATTTACCCGATGAATACTTCGTTGAGCGAGCCATACTAGCCCCCACAAATGCAAGTGTTCGGCGTATCAACGACATGGTTGCGGAACGGCTATCGGGTGAAGCGAAGGAGTATCTCTCGGTGGACAGCCTCGAAGGGGTCGCGGATGCAAATATGTTTGAGCAGGAGTTCTTAAACTCTCTTAGCTTCTCCGGTATCCCTCCGCACAGGATGTCTGAAGGTGGAACACCTATCATCATGATTAGAATCTGATAGCGACGCAGGA
>NW_003303755.1:3840393-3869544 GCF_000142945.1 Phytophthora infestans T30-4
GCAAGCTGATCGTTCCTATCCGCCATACACGTCACGTAGACGACAAGTACACTCACTCATTACGACATAAGCTAAATCATGTTGTATGTCTATCAACGTTCACAGCGCGTATTCCACTAATGTGCGCTCGCAAATTGAAACTACAGTATTAAGTGAGAATTACGTGCGACAAAACTGTTGCTGTCTACGTAGATACGAGCACGTGTGCGGTAATGCAGACCATACAGGTGGATGTTGCAGCTACTGTGGGCAGCCGCAAGCTGGCCGTTCCTATCCGCATACACGTCACGTAGACGACAAGTACACTCACTCATTGGGACATAAGCTAAATCATGTTGTATGTCTATCAACGTTCACAGCGCGTATTCCACTAATGTGCGCTCGCAAATTAAAACTACAGTATTAAGTGAGAATTACGTGCGACAAAACTGTTGCTGTCTACGTAGATACGAGCACGTGTGCGGTAATGCAGACCATACAGGTGGATGTTGCAGCTACTGTGGGCAGCCGCAAGCTGGCCGTTCCTATCCGCATACACGTCACGTAGACGACAAGTACACTCACTCATTGGGACATAAGCTAAATCATGTTGTATGTCTATCAACGTTCACAGCGCGTATTCCACTAATGTGCGCTCGCAAATTGAAACTACAGTATTAAGTGAGAATTACGTGCGACAAAACTGTTGCTGTCTACGTAGATACGAGCACGTGTGCGGTAATGCAGACCATACAGGTGGATGTTGCAGCTACTGTGGGCAGCCGCAAGCTGGCCGTTCCTATCCTCATACACGTCACGTAGACGACAAGTACACTCACTCATTGGGACATAAGCTAAATCATGTTGTATGTCTATCAACGTTCACAGCGCGTATTCCACTAATGTGCGCTCGCAAATTGAAACTACAGTATTAAGTGAGAATTACGTGCGACAAAACCTGTTGCTGTCTACGTAGATACGAGCACGTGTGCGGTAATGCAGACCATACAGGTGGATGTTGCAGCTACTGTGGGCAGCCGCAAGCTGGCCGTTCCTATCCGCATACACGTCACGTAGACGACAAGTACACTCACTCATTGGGACATAAGCTAAATCATGTTGTATGTCTATCAACGTTCACAGCGCGTATTCCACTAATGTGCGCTCGCAAATTGAAACTACAGTATTAAGTGAGTATTACGTGCGACAAAACTGTTGCTGTCTACGTAGATACGAGCACGTGAGCGGTAATGCAGACCATACAGGTGGATGTTGCGGCTACCGTGGGCAGGCGGAAGCTGGCCGTTCCTATCCGCATACACGTCCCGTAGACGACAAGTACACTCACTCATTGGGACGTAAGCTAAATCATGTTGTATGTCTATCAACGTTCACAGCGCGTATTCCACTAATGTGCGCTCGCAAATTGAAACTACAGTATTAAGTGAGAATTACGTGCGACAAAACTGTTGCTGTCTACGTAGATACGAGCACGTGTGCGGTAATGCAGACCATACAGGTGGATGTTGCAGCTACTGTGGGCAGCCACAAGCTGGCCGTTCCTATCCGCATACACGTCACGTAGACGACAAGTACACTCACTCATTGGGACATAAGCTAAATCATGTTGTATGTCTATCAACGTTCACAGCGCGTATTCCACTAATGTGCGCTCGCAAATTGAAACTACAGTATTAAGTGAGTATTACGTGCGACAAAACTGTTGCTGTCTACGTAGATACGAGCACGTGTGCGGTAATGCAGACCATACAGGTGGATGTTGCAGGTCGATGTGCCTGTATGCAGCTCTGTATTTTAGTGTCCTATCTATAATGGTCGACCTATGAGCTCGGTTGAGTCGCGGATGGCTACAAGGTGTACCCGCCGCGCGCGTGTAAAGCACTACTGCTAAGAGACGCGCGGTCAGCTTGCCTATATCGCTGCGGTATGGCCTGTGCCCAGTTAGTGACCGGTCTGGTCGTATAGACTGATACATTAGAAGCGTAAGCACAGTAAGCCAGCACCATGATGCAAGTGTACCGAGAAATCGACAGTGACCCCATGTGCTTTGGCTACCGCGAGAGCGTGGCGCCGACGAGCTTACGAAATAAGTTATGCATAGATATATTTACCAGCACGCCGAGCTGATAAGTGGTAGCGAGATTACAGCATCTAACGTACATGAGCTACTATTCGATTCAAGTCTAAACACCACTACAACATGATAATCTGCCTATATCGATATGGTTTCGCATGTTCGTCATACATATTAGAGCTTGCCACTCGGAAAGGATCTACGTCACTCGGTCAGTCAGTAGCTATGCAAAGAAGTCAGTAAGTGCGCCAGCTAGACAAGTAAGATTAATGCATGTGAAAGGTAGTGGAAAGACCCTTTAGTAATATCATAAAGAGCTCAGCGGAGCAATTTTAAGACATAATATTGGTGTTTGTGGCGACCTTCTACCTGTCTTAAAAGATACTTCACGCGTGGAACGGATCAAACCTTGCTCTAATAGACCGTCGCAATCAAAGGAATAGGCGTATTTACTTCAGCTAAACTGGGATTTCGTAGTATCATTGATACTGACCCGTCTTCTGAACAGCGTATATTACATTTGCAGCCACGCGCGCCTCCGATTCGTCTCATTCGGGGAGCTATGCGCTCAAATGGGATTATAGCCCCAAACCTTCCCGGCTCATCTTGCAGATCACGTTAAACCCGGGCCATGTCTCCCATAACATGTGAACACTAAGAATATTATGTGCAGTGTGATTTTGGAACGTAACATAAGTAGATCACAGTGTACATATATTATATGTAGCTTCGCTTTTAAAAGAAAATCTAAGCACACCGCAGCGCAGCAGAGGTGGTCAAACCTTTCAGCACCAATCAACCATGCCCTAGCGTCCGCGGAGCGGGCACCCAGAGCGCTAGTCGCTCCGCTTCTAACCTTGTAGCGTGTCCGTCCGTCTGTCAATAAGTCCGTCCGGTTCCTTTCTTGCTGCTTTTTCCTGCCTTTTCGCATGGCTATACTCGGCCTGTCTAATACAGTTTCGTCCCATCTTACCGACCGCGCCTACCTTCTGACTCGACCTAACTATTCCAAAATTACAAATATATCCAAAAGCGTTACACAATTAACTCGCGCCCTGATTGGACAATACCTGCCGACCTGCGACACTGACTGGATCTGTCGCACGATCAGACCGCCTCTCTCCCTCGCGATTGGTCGTAAGGTATACATTTCTGCCGAGCACGAAACGCATCGATTGGCTGCAAACAGCCAGCAGATACTTGATTATTGGGTTCAGCTACGCAAAACCTGTCGTATGTACTGCAAATCGGGCACAGTAACCACTTTATTTTCTAAGAGCTCTGCACACTTCTCAAATAGAGATATTTATTATTATTAATGTAGACTTCACAGACCAGTATTTTGTAAAAGCTCTGGGATGTTATTTTCCACACACTTTTCAAAGTAAAGACGATATTAGTACTATTAAAATTATTAATATAAGCTTCACAGGCCGCATTTGTAAGAGCTCGGCGATGCTATATTCCACAGACTTTCAAAAGTAGAGAATATAGTATTTTTTAATACTAAAGCGCTAGGGACTTTGCGAAATATATCTTTTTAACTTCACTTGGCGCTCACCACTGCCACCGTGCAATGAAGGCGCGCGGCTGCACGGGCATTTCGCTATCTGCTCCCGTGCACCACACCTGATGAATGCATGCGGGCACGATAGATAATTGTTTTTGTCAGCTTCTATTGCATGTAAAGTATGTATTTGTTTGGAAATCTGATAATAATATATTAAAGCTAATCCAAATAGTAATATTTTAAAACATTTTAATATTTTGCCTAATAATAAATACCAGTTTTCCAGTACCGTGCTATTGGCTAATGTTTGGACGCAAGTAATTGGTTAAAACAATAAGTTTTGCTAACTTACTCACAGTTTGCAAAATGGTGGGCCCTGTGTGCAAGCAATGCGAGGCGAAGATTGACCCGCTTCTGCTGAGCCCGCAGCGGTCTACGACGGATTCCTGGGTGCGCTGTGTCTGCTGCGGGAAGCTGCAGTACGGTTATGTGCTCCGTACGATCCGTACAATCAGCGGGCAGAATATCGTGCGGCGCTGTATTGCCTGCGAGAACGGCCCAAAGGCGGTTGAGTTCTGGGAGGAAAAGCTCCCACCACCTGATTCGACCAAAGTGCGCCGCCAGGAAAGCCTGCCAAACGTCGAGAAGGTGATGGGCCCTGACTGGTACCTCAAGAAGAAGAATAGACACAGCCGCCCTCGCAAGCTGACGGCCCGAAACGTCAGGTACATTGAGCAAAAGAAGCAGCAGAAGAGCAGGTGATTTGGATATACATCCTTATACCCCCTTATTCCGCATAGTTTTGTATACTGGCTGACGGTGCAAGGCTTGGGGTCGCACATACTGTAAGCTGACTCTGGCGCTACCAAGCATGTTGCAACACCTAAAGAACGTTACGTGTTTCATATGATAGTTAGCACATGGTATCTACTGTGGGCAGCCGCAAGCTGGCCGTTTCTATCCGCATACACGTCACGTAGACGACAAGTACACTCACTCATTGGGACATGAGCTAAATCATGTTGTATGTCTATCGACGTTCACAGCGCGTATTCCACTAATGTGCGGTCGCAAATTGAAACTACAGTATTAAGTGAGTATTACGTGTGACAAAACTGTTGCTGTCTACGTATATACGAGCACGTGTGCGGTAATGCAAACCATACAGGTGGATGTTGCAGGTCGATGTGCCTGTATGCAGCTCTGTATCTTAGTGTCCTATCTATAATGGTCGACCTATGAGCTCGGTTGAGTCGCGGATGGCTACAAGGTGTACCCGCCGCGCGCGTGTAAAGCACTACTGCTAAAAGACGCGCGGTCAGTATACATGTATCGCTGCGGAATGACCTGTGCCCAGTTAGTGACGCGCTTGATTATACAGACTGATACATCAGTAGCGTAAGCACAGAAAGCTAGCACGACGACGCAAAAGTCCCGATAAAGAAACAGTGACCCCATACATAGGTTGGGCTATCACGAGTGCGTGGCAAATACACTCATTAACGACCTTGCGATATATGCACGGACACATCAAATAGCACGCCGAGCTGATAACTAGGCAGCGAAAGTACTCCATCTAATGTACATGAACTATTATTCAATTCAAGTCTAACCATCACTACGATCTGATACTCTGCCTACGGCCATATATCTTCGTATGTTGCAGCCGGTCAAAAGAATGTGCACGCAGTGGTGCCTCTTCGTCCGATGTGGACGAGGCCTTTTGTCGTACATATCGGACCCAGTATAATGTCAGTCGGAAAGGATTTACGCCACTCTATCAGTCAGTAGCTATACAAATAAGTCAGAAAGTACGTCAGCTATGCAAGTAAGATCAATGCATGCGGAAGATAGTGGAAATACCCTTCAGTAACATCACAAACAGCTCAGCAGAATAATTTCAAATATTGATGTTTGTGGCGACCATCGGCAAATACTACATATCCTAAAAGATACTTCGCGCGCGGAGCTGATTAACATTGCTCTATTCGACCGTCGCAATCGATGAAATGTGTCGACTGCCTCACGGCGATGACGTGCAGATGGGTAATATGTGTGAGTAGGCGTATTTACTCTAGCTACACTGGGATTCCTCACCGATCTACGCATATTTCGTAGCATCATTGATACTGACCCGTCTTCCGTACAGCATATATTAGCTTTGCAACCACGCGCGCCTCCGATTCGTGTCATTTTGGGAGCAATGCGCTCAAACGAGATTATAGACAAAAGCTTCCAGGATAAGATGGTGCACATATTGCGGATCACGTTAAACCCAGGTCATGTCTACCTTTACTATGACGATCAACAATACGCATTCGATCTAGATCTATCACGCGGATATCTATCTGTAACATCCAACTGTCACGCCTACATATTTATATGTGATGTTTCCAAAAGTGACTTTAAGAAATGCTAGCGGTACACGCTCCGGAGGCGGACAGTGGGGCATAACATGAGAGCGATAAGGATATTGTGTACGGTGTTGTATTGGAGCGTAACATAAGTAGATCACAGTAAACAAATATTATATGTAGATTCGCTCTAAGCAGAAACTCTAAGCCCACCTCTCTACACCAACCAACCATGCCCTAGCGTCCGCAAAGCGGGCGCCCAGAGCGCTAGTTTACCGCTCCCTAACCTTGTAACCTGTCCGTCCGTCTGTCAATAAGTCCGTCCGGTTCCTTTCTTGCTGCTTTTTCCTGCCTTTTCGCATGGCTACACTTGGCCTGTCTAATACAGTTTCGTGTAATCTTACCGACCGCGCCTACCTTTCTGACTCAACCTAGCTATGCATAAATTACAAATATATCCAAAAGCGTGACGCAATTAACTCGCGCCCTGATTGGTCAATACCTGCTGACCTGCGACACTGACTGGATCTGTCGCACGATCAGACCGCCTCTCGCCCTCGCGATTGGACGTAAGGTAAACATTTCTGCCGAGCACGAAACGCATCGATTGGTTGCAAACAGCGAGGCGAGCTGCGCAGATACTTGGTTATTGAGATTTAGCTACGCAAAACCTGTCGTATGTACTGCAAATCGGGCACAGTAACTCCTTTATTTTTTAAGAGCTCTGCACACTTTCTCAAATAAAAATATTTATTATTATTATTGTAGATTTCACAGACCGGTATTCTGTAAGAGCTCTGGGATGTTATTTTCCACACACGTTTCAAAGTAAAGACGATATTAATAGTATTAATTTAATTAACGGAAGCTTCACAGACGCATTTGTAAGATCTCGGCGATGCTATTTTTCACACACTTTCTAAAGTAGAGACGATAGCATTTTTAACATTAAAGTAGGCTTCACAACCAGCGCTTTTGTAGAGACTTTGCGAATATATATCTTTTTTACGTCACCTGGCACTCACCACTGCCACCGTGCAATGAAGGCGCGCGGCTGCACGGTCATTGCGCTATCTGCTCCCGTGCACTGCACCCTACGAATGCATGCGCGCACGATAGATAATTGTTTTAGTCAATTTATATTGCATGTAAAGTATGTATTTGCTTATAAATCTGATAATATTAATATGAAAGCAAAGCCAAATAGTAATAGTATAAAACATTTTAATATTTTGCCACCCTAACAGTACCGTGCTATTGGCTAATATTTGGACGCAAGTAATTAGTTAAAACAATATATGTTGCTAACTTACTCACAGTTGTGGGCCCTACGTGCAAGCAATGCGAGGCGAAGATTGACCCGCTTCTGCTGAGCCCGCAGCGGTCTACGATGGACCCCCGAGCGCGCTGCATCTGCTGTAGGAAGCTGCAGCAGGGTTACGCGCTCCGTACAATCAGCGGGCGGGACATCGTGCGGCGCTGTATTGCCTGCGAGAACGGCCCAAAAGCGGTTGAGTTCTGGGAGGAAAAGCCCCCACCACTGATTCGGCCGAAGTGCGCCGCCAGGAAAGCCTGGCGAACGTCAAGAAGGCGATGGGTCCTGACTGGTACCCCAAGAAGAAAAAGAGGCGCAGCCGTCCTCGCAAGCTGACCGCCCGAAACGCCAATTACATCGAGCAAAAGAAGCAGCAGAAGAGCAAGTAATTGGTAAATACACCCTTTTAGGCCCTCATTTCCCTACCTATATTTGTATTTAGTATACTGGTTGACGGTACGAGGCTTGGAGCCGCACATACGGTAAACTGACTATGGCGCTGCCAATAGTGTTGACGCACCTACAGAGGGTAGCGCGTTTCAAATAATAATTAGCGCACGGTATCTACTGTGAACCCTTGCAAGCTGACCGTCCCTATCTGCTTCCGCGTAACAATAGATCGAGAGTACACTCGCTCACTTGGATACATGCAAACCATGCTATCTGTGACATCAGCGCTCACGGCGTATGTTCCATTAATGTGCGCTCACAAATTGAAACTCTAGCATCGAGTGAGCACTACACGCGACGATTAAGTTGCTGTCTAAATAGATACGAGCACGTGTGCGGTAGCGCAAACAATACCGGTGGGTGTGGTAAGTCGAACTGTCTGTACGCAGTACTATACTTTAGTGCCCTGTCCATAATGGTCGAGATAAGAGCTCGGCTTAGTCGCGGGTGGCTATAAGGTGTACCCGCCGCGCGCGTAGATACTGCGCTAAATACAGGTGACAGATGCGCGGTCAGCTTGCCAGTATCGCTGCAGTATGGCCTGTGACCAGTTAGTGACCTGCTTGGTCATATAGACTGATACATCAGAAGCGTAGGCCCAGTAAGCCAGCACGACGACGCAAATGTACCGAGAAAGCGACAGTGATCCTATACATAGGTTTTAGATATCACGAGCGCGTGATATACACTCATTAACGACCTCGCAATATATGCACGGATACATCACACCGAGCTGATAAGTTGGCAGCGGAAGTACGTCACCTAATGTACATGAACTACTATTCGATTCACGTCTAAACACCACTACGATATGATAATCTGCCTACCTCCATGTGGCTTCGTATGTTTTTCTTACATATCGGAACCAGTAAATGCCACTCGGAAAAGAGTTACACCACTCTGTCAGTTAGTAGCTATGCAAATAAGTCAGTAAGTGTGTCAGCTATGCAAGTAAGATCAATGCATGCGGAAAATAGTGGAAAGACGCTACAGTATTATCATAAAGAGCTCAGCGGAACTGTTGCAAAGCATAATATTATTGTTTGTGGCGATCATTAGCAAAAAAAACTGTCTTAAAAGATACTTCGCGCGGAAGGCTGACCAAACCTTGCTCTAATAGACCGTCGCAATCAAAGATATGGTATCGACTGCCTCACCGCGATGACGTGACATATGGTATTATGTTTGAGGAGGCGTATTTAGACCCCCAAACTAGGATTCCTCACCGATCTATGCCAATTCCGTAGCATCATGGATACTGACCCGTCTTCTGAACAGCATATATTACATTTGCAACCACGCGCGCCTCCGATTGGCGTCATTGTGGGAGCTATGCGCTCAAATGAGACTATAGACGAAACCTCCCGGGTAAGATGGTGCTCATCTTGCAGATCACGTTAAACCCTGGTCATGTCTACCATAATATGTGAGCACTCAGGATATTGTGTGCGGTGTTGTTTTGGATCATAACATAAGTAGAACACGGAATATATATTTTATGTTGCTTTGAGTTAAACAAGCTAAGCCCACCGCAGCGCAGCGGAGGTGGTCAGCCCTCTCTACACCAACCAGCCATGCCCTAGCGTCCGCGGAGCGGACGCCCAGACCGCTAGTCTCCCCGCTTCTAACCTTGTAACCTGTCGGTCTGTCCGTCCGTCAGTCCGTCGCATTCCCCGTCTTGCTGCTTTTGCCTGCCTTTTCGCATGACTACAGTCGGCCTGTCTAATACAGTTTCCTCCCATCGTATCGACCGTGCCTACCTTTCTGACTCGACCTAACTATGCTAAAATTACAAATATATCCAAAAGCGTTACACAATTAACTCGCGCCCTGATTGGACAATACCTGCCGACCTGCGACACTGACTGGATCTGTCGCACGATCAGACCGCCTCTCTCCCTCGCGATTGGACGTAAGGTAAACATTTCTGCCGAGCACGAAACGCATCGATTGGTTGCAAACAGCCAGCAGATACTTGATTATTGCGTTCAGCTACGCAAAACCTGACGTATGTACTGCAAATCGGGCACAGTAACCACTTTTTTTTTCTAAGAGCTCTACACACTTCTCAAATAGAGATATTTATTATTATTAATGTAGCCTTCACAGACCAGTATTTTGTAAGAGCTCGGCGATGCTATTTTCCGCAGACTTTCTAAAGTAGAGACGATAGTATTTTTTTATATTAAAGTAGGCTTCACGGCCAGCGCTTTTTGCAGGGACTTTGCGAATATATATCTGTTTTACGTCACCTGGCACTCACCACTGCCACCGTGCAATGAAGGCGCGCGGCCGCACGGTCATTGCGCTATCTGCTCCCGTGCACCCCACCCGACGAATGCATGCGCGCACGATACATAGTCTTTTAGTCACTTTTATTGCATGTAAAGTATGTATTTGTTTGGAAATCTGATAATAATATATTAAAGATAAGCCAAATATTAATAATATAAAACATTCTACTAATAAGCTTAATAATAAATATCAGCATTTTATTACCGTGCTATTGGCTAATATTTGGACGCAAGTAATTGGTTAAAACAAAATATTTTGCTAACATACGCACAGTTTGCAAAATGGTGGGCCCTACGTGCAAGCAATGCGAGGCGAAAATTGACCCGCTTCTGCTGAACCCGCAGCGGTCTACGACGGACCCCCGAGCGCGCTGCGTCTGCTGCGGGAAGCTGCAGTACGGCTACGCATTCCGTACAATCAGCGGGCGGGACATCGTGCGGCGCTGTATTGCCTGCGAGAACGGCCCAAAAGCGGTTGAGTTTTGGAAGGAAAAGCCCCCCCCCCACCTGATTCGGCCGAAGTGCGCCGCCAGGAAAGCCTGGCGAGCGTCAAGAAGGCGATGGGTCCTGACTGGTACCCCAAGAAGAAGAAGAAGAAGAAGCGTAGCCGCCCTCGCAAGCTGACCGCCCGAAACGCCAAGTACATCGAGCAAAAGAAGCAGCAGAAGAGCAAGTAATTTGGATATACATTCTTATTGCCCCCGTTACCCCGCTTATCTTTGTATTTTGTATACTGGCGGGCGGCGCGAGGCTTGGGGCCGCACATATGATAAACTAACTGTGGTGCTGCCAATTGTGTTGACGCACCTACGGGGTGTAGCGCGTTTCATATAATAATTAGCGCATGGTATCTACTGCGTACCCTTGCGAGCTGGCCGTTCCTATCTGCATACGCGTTACCGTAGATGGAAAGTACACTAGCTCAATTGGCACACGCAAACCCATGCTATATGTACCACCAACCCTCACAATTTATATTTCACTAATGTGCGCTCACGAATGTAAGCTTCAGTATTGAGTGAGCACTATGCGCGATGAATAAGCTGCTGTCTACATGGACACAGCCACGTATGCGGTAGTGATGACCATACAAGCGGCCATCGCAAGGAGATGTGTCTGTACGCAGTACTTTACTTTAGCGCCCTGTCCATAATGGCCGAGATAAGAGCTCGGTTGAGTCACGGATGGCTATAATGTGTACCCGCCGCGCGCGTATGTATTGCTTTGAATACTGCTAACAGACGCCTGATCAGCTTGCCTGTATCACCGCGGGTATGACCTGTGTTCGAATAGTGACGTGCTGGATCATATAGACGGATACATCATAATCGTAGGTACAGTAGGCTAGCACGACGAAACAAAAGTACCGAGATCGCAGCAGTAACCCAGTGCATGGGTGTTGGCTATCACGACAACACCCATTAACGGCATTGCGGGATATGCACGGACACATCAAATAGCACGCCGAGCTGATAAGTAGGCAGCGAAAGTACTCCATCTAATGTACATGAACTATTATTCAATTCAAGTCTAACCATCACTACGATCTGATACTCTGCCTACAGCCATATATCTTCGTATGTTGCAGCCGGTCAAAAGAATGTGCACGCAGTGGTGCCTCTTCGTCCGATGTGGACGAGGCCTTTTGTCGTACATATCGGACCCAGTATAATGTCAGTCGGAAAGGATTTACGCCACTCTGTCAGTCAGAAGCTATACAAATAAGTCAGAAAGTACGTCAGCTATGCAAGTAAGATAAATGCATGCGGAAGATAGTGGAAATACCCTTCAGTTACATCACAAACAGCTCAGCAGAATAATTTTAAAGCATAATATTGATGTTTGTGGCGACCATCGGCAAATACTACCTATCCTAAAAGATACTTCGCGCACCAACCAACCATGCCCTAGCGTCCGCGGAGCGGGCGCCCAGACCGCTAGTCGCTCCGCTTCTAACCTTGTAACCTGTCGGTCTGTCTGTCCGTCAGTCCGTCGCATTCCCCGTCTTGCTGCTTTTTCCTGCCTTTTCGCATGACTACAGTCGGCCTGTCTAATACAGTTTCCTCCCATCGTACCGAACGTGCCTACCTTTCTGACTCGACCTAACTATGTAAAAATTACAAATATATCCAAAAGCGTGACACAATTAACTCGCGCCCTGATTGGGCAATACCTGCCGACCTGCGACACTGACTGGATCTGTCGCACGATCAGACCGCCTCTCGCCCTCACGATTGGACGTAAGGTAAACATTTCTGCCGAGCACGAAACGCATCGATTGGTTGCAAACAGCCTGGCGAGCTGCGCAGATACTTGATTATTGCGCAAAACCTGTCGTATGTACTGCAAATCACCACTTTATTTTCTAAGAGCTCTGCACACTTTCTCAAATAAAAATATTTATTATTATTAATGTAGACTTCACAGACCAGTATTTTGTAAGAGCTCTGGGATGCTATTTTCCACACACTTTTCAAAGTAAAGACGATATTAATATAAGCTTCACAGACCGCATTTGTAAGAGCTCGGCGATGCTATGTTCCACACACACTCATTAAAGTAGAGACGATAGTATTTTTTATTTTAAAGTAGGCTTCACGACCAGCGCTTTTTGTAGGGACTTTGCGAAAATATATCTGTTTTACATCACCTGGCACTCACCACTGCCACCGTGCAACGAAGGCGCGCGGCTGCACGGTCATTGCGCTATCTGCTCCCGTGCACCGCACCTGACGAATGCATGCGCGCACGATAGATAATTGTTTTAGTCAATTTATATTGCATGTAAAGTATGTATTTGTTGGGAAATATGATACAAGTATTATTATAGCAACGCCAAAATATTAAATATCAACTTTTTAATATTTTGTTTTAAAAAAATAGATCCGCGTTATATGTCCATGCTATTGGCTAATATTTGGACGCAAGTAATTGGTTAAAACAAAATATTTTGCTAACATACGCACAGTTTGCAAAATGGTGGGCCCTACGTGCAAGCAATGCGAGGCGAAGATTGACCCGCTTCTGCTGAACCCGCAGCGGTCTACGACGGACCCCCGAGCGCGCTGCGTCTGCTGCAAGAAGCTGCAGTACGGCTACCCATTCCGTACAATCAGCGGGCGGGACATCGTGCGGCGCTGTATTGCCTGCGAGAACGGCCCAAAAGCGGTTGAGTTTTGGGAGAAAAGGCCCCCACAACCTGAGTCGGCCGAAGGGTGCCGCCAGGAAAGCCTGGCGAACGTCAAGAAAGCGATGGGTCCTGACTGGTACCCCAAGAAGAAAAAGAGGCGCAGCCGCCCTCGCAAGCTGACCGCCCGAAACGCCAAGTACATCGAGCAAAAGAAGCAGCAGAAGAGCAAGTAATTGGTAAGTATATTCTTTTAGGCCTTTTCCTACCTATTTTTGTATTTAGTATACTGAGTGACGGTGCGGGGTTTGGGGCCGCACATACGGTAAGCTGACTATGGTGTTGACGCACCTACAGAGCGTAGCGCGCTTAAAACAATAATTAGACGTGGAATCAACTGTGCACCGCTGCAAGTTGGTGGTTCCTATTCGCATACGCGTCACCGTAGATGGCACGTACACTCGCTCACGTGGGCACACGCAAAACCATGCTATCTGTACCACCAACGCTCACAGCGTATATTTCATTAATGTGCGCTCACGAGTGTAAGCTTCAGTATAGAGTGAGCACTATGCACCGACCAATAAGTTGCTGTCGACATAGACACAAGCACGTCTATGGTAGTGTTGACCATACAGGTGTCGTCGCAAGTCGATGTGCCTGTACGCAGTACTGTATTTTAGTTTCCTGTGTATAATGGTCGAGACGAGAGTCCGGTTGAGTCGCGAATGATTATAAGATGTACCCGCCGCGCGCATATTTCGCGTTGACTACTACCTACATACGCGCGGTCAGCTTGTCTGTATCACCGCGGTTATGACCTACGTCCAGTTAGTGGCGCGCTTGGGCATATAGACTGATCCATCAGAAGTGTAGGCGCAGAAAGCTAGCACATCGATGCAGAAGTACCGAAAACAGCACTGACCCAATGCATGGGTGCTGGTTATCAAGGCCACGTGACACACACCCATTGGAGACATTGCCGGATATGCACGGATACATCAAATTGCGCACCGAGCTGATAAGATGGCAGCGAAAGTACTTCATTTAAGGTACATGAGCTACTATTCGATTCACATCTAAACACCACTTTGATCTGATAATCTACCTACCGTTATGTGGCTTCGTATGTTCGTCATACATATCGGAACCAGTAAATGTCACTCGAAAGGATCTACGCCACTCTGTCAGTCAGTAGCTATGCAAATAAGTCAGTAAGTGCGTCACCTTTGCGAGTAAGATCAATGCATGAGAAATATAGTGGAAAGTCCTTCAGTAATATCATAAACAGCTCAGCGGAACAATTGCAAGGCATACTATTGGTGTTTGGGGCGACCATCGGCAAAAACTACCTGTCCTAAAGATACTTCGCGTGAGGAGCTGACCAAATCTTGCTCTAATAGACCGTCACAATCAATGATATGGTGTCGGCTGTCTCACGGCGATAACGTGACAGATGGTAACATGTTTGAGTAGGCGTATTTACTCCAGCTACACTGGGATTCCTCACCGATCTATGCCAATTTGGGATCGTCATTGATAGTAACCCGTCTTCTGAGCAGCGTATATTACATTTGCAACCACGCGCGCCACCGATTCGTGACATTTTGGGAGCTATGCGCTCAAATGAGATTATAGACAAAACCTCCCGGGTAAGCTGGTGCTCATCTTGCAGAACACGTAAAACCCTGGTCATGTCTACCATAATATGTGAGCAATAGGGATATTGTGTGCGTTGTTGTTTTGGATCGTAGCATAAGTAGATCACAGCATACTTATATTATATGTAGCTTCGGTCCAAGTAGAAATTCTAAGCCCACCGCAGCGCAGCGGAGGTGGCCAACCCTCTCTTCACCCACCACCCATGCCCTAGCGTCCGCGGAGCGGGCGCCCAGAGCGCTAGTCGCTCCGCTTCTAACCTTGTAACCTGTCGGTCTGTCTGTCGGTCTGTCCGTCCGTCAGTCCGTCGCATTCCCCGTCTTGCTGCTTTTTCCTGCCTTTTCGCATGACTACAGTCGGCCTGTCTAATACAGTTTCCTCCCATCGTACCGACCGTGCCTACCTTTCTGACTCGACCTAACTATGCTAAAATTACAAATATATCCAAAAGCGTGACACAATTAACTCGCGCCCTGATTGGGCAATACCTGCCGACCTGCGACACTGACTGGATCTGTCGCACGATCAGACCGCCTCTCGCCCTCACGATTGGACGTAAGGTAAACATTTCTGCCGAGCACGAAACGCATCGATTGGTTGCAAACAGCCTGGCGAGCTGCGCAGATACTTGATTATTGCGCAAAACCTGTCGTATGTACTGCAAATCACCACTTTATTTTCTAAGAGCTCTGCACACTTTCTCAAATAAAAATATTTATTATTATTAATGTAGACTTCACAGACCAGTATTTTGTAAGAGCTCTGGGATGCTATTTTCCACACACTTTTCAAAGTAAAGACGATATTAATATAAGCTTCACAGACCGCATTTGTAAGAGCTCGGCGATGCTATGTTCCACACACACTCATTAAAGTAGAGACGATAGTATTTTTTATTTTAAAGTAGGCTTCACGACCAGCGCTTTTTGTAGGGACTTTGCGAAAATATATCTGTTTTACATCACCTGGCACTCACCACTGCCACCGTGCAACGAAGGCGCGCGGCTGCACGGTCATTGCGCTATCTGCCCCCGTGCACCGCACCTGACGAATGCATGCGCGCACGATAGATAATTGTTTTAGTCAATTTATATTGCATGTAAAGTATGTATTTGTTGGGAAATATGATACAAGTATTATTATAGCAACGCCAAAATATTAAATATCAACTTTTTAATATTTTGTTTTAAAAAAATAGATCCGCGTTATATGTCCATGCTATTGGCTAATATTTGGACGCAAGTAATTGGTTAAAACAAAATATTTTGCTAACATACGCACAGTTTGCAAAATGGTGGGCCCTACGTGCAAGCAATGCGAGGCGAAGATTGACCCGCTTCTGCTGAACCCGCAGCGGTCTACGACGGACCCCCGAGCGCGCTGCGTCTGCTGCAAGAAGCTGCAGTACGGCTACCCATTCCGTACAATCAGCGGGCGGGACATCGTGCGGCGCTGTATTGCCTGCGAGAACGGCCCAAAAGCGGTTGAGTTTTGGGAGAAAAGGCCCCCACAACCTGAGTCGGCCGAAGGGTGCCGCCAGGAAAGCCTGGCGAACGTCAAGAAAGCGATGGGTCCTGACTGGTACCCCAAGAAGAAAAAGAGGCGCAGCCGCCCTCGCAAGCTGACCGCCCGAAACGCCAAGTACATCGAGCAAAAGAAGCAGCAGAAGAGCAAGTAATTGGTAAGTATATTCTTTTAGGCCTTTTCCTACCTATTTTTGTATTTAGTATACTGAGTGACGGTGCGGGGTTTGGGGCCGCACATACGGTAAGCTGACTATGGTGTTGACGCACCTACAGAGCGTAGCGCGCTTAAAACAATAATTAGACGTGGAATCAACTGTGCACCGCTGCAAGTTGGTGGTTCCTATTCGCATACGCGTCACCGTAGATGGCACGTACACTCGCTCACGTGGGCACACGCAAAACCATGCTATCTGTACCACCAACGCTCACAGCGTATATTTCATTAATGTGCGCTCACGAGTGTAAGCTTCAGTATAGAGTGAGCACTATGCACCGACCAATAAGTTGCTGTCGACATAGACACAAGCACGTCTATGGTAGTGTTGACCATACAGGTGTCGTCGCAAGTCGATGTGCCTGTACGCAGTACTGTATTTTAGTTTCCTGTGTATAATGGTCGAGACGAGAGTCCGGTTGAGTCGCGAATGATTATAAGATGTACCCGCCGCGCGCATATTTCGCGTTGACTACTACCTACATACGCGCGGTCAGCTTGCCTGTATCACCGCGGTTATGACCTACGTCCAGTTAGTGGCGCGCTTGGGCATATAGACTGATCCATCAGACGTGTAGGCGCAGAAAGCTAGCACATCGATGCAGAAGTACCGAAAACAGCACTGACCCAATGCATGGGTGCTGGTTATCAAGGCCACGTGACACACACCCATTGGAGACATTGCCGGATATGCACGGATACATCAAATTACGCACCGAGCTGATAAGATGGCAGCGAAAGTACTTCATTTAAGGTACATGAGCTACTATTCGATTCACATCTAAACACCACTTTGATATGATAATCTACCTACCGTTATGTGGCTTCGTATGTTCGTCATACATATCGGAACCAGTAAATGTCACTCGAAAGGATCTACGCCACTCTGTCAGTCAGTAGCTATGCAAATAAGTCAGTAAGTGCGTCACCTTTGCGAGTAAGATCAATGCATGAGAAATATAGTGGAAAGTCCTTCAGTAATATCATAAACAGCTCAGCGGAACAATTGCAAGGCATACTATTGGTGTTTGGGGCGACCATCGGCAAAAACTACCTGTCCTAAAGATACTTCGCGTGAGGAGCTGACCAAATCTTGCTCTAATAGACCGTCACAATCAATGATATGGTGTCGGCTGTCTCACGGCGATAACGTGACAGATGGTAACATGTTTGAGTAGGCGTATTTACTCCAGCTACACTGGGATTCCTCACCGATCTATGCCAATTTGGGATCGTCATTGATAGTAACCCGTCTTCTGAGCAGCGTATATTACATTTGCAACCACGCGCGCCACCGATTCGTGACATTTTGGGAGCTATGCGCTCAAATGAGATTATAGACAAAACCTCCCGGGTAAGCTGGTGCTCATCTTGCAGAACACGTAAAACCCTGGTCATGTCTACCATAATATGTGAGCAATAGGGATATTGTGTGCGTTGTTGTTTTGGATCGTAGCATAAGTAGATCACAGCATACTTATATTATATGTAGCTTCGGTCCAAGTAGAAATTCTAAGCCCACCGCAGCGCAGCGGAGGTGGCCAACCCTCTCTTCACCCACCACCCATGCCCTAGCGTCCGCGGAGCGGGCGCCCAGAGCGCTAGTCGCTCCGCTTCTAACCTTGTAACCTGTCGGTCTGTCTGTCCGTCTGTCCGTCCGTCAGTCCGTCGCATTCCCCGTCTTGCTGCTTTTTCCTGCCTTTTCGCATGACTACAGTCGGCCTGTCTAATACAGTTTCCTCCCATCGTACCGACCGTGCCTACCTTTCTGACTCGACCTAACTATGCTAAAATTACAAATATATCCAAAAGCGTGACACAATTAACTCGCGCCCTGATTGGGCAATACCTGCCGACCTGCGACACTGACTGGATCTGTCGCACGATCAGACCGCCTCTCGCCCTCACGATTGGACGTAAGGTAAACATTTCTGCCGAGCACGAAACGCATCGATTGGTTGCAAACAGCCTGGCGAGCTGCGCAGATACTTGATTATTGCGCAAAACCTGTCGTATGTACTGCAAATCGATGACACGGACCACTTTATTTTCTAAGAGCTCTGCACACTTTCTCAAATAAAAATATTTATTATTATTAATGTAGACTTCACAGACCAGTATTTTGTAAGAGCTCTGGGATGCTATTTTCCACACACTTTTCAAAGTAAAGACGATATTAATATAAGCTTCACAGACCGCATTTGTAAGAGCTCGGCGATGCTATGTTCCACACACACTCATTAAAGTAGAGACGATAGTATTTTTTATTTTAAAGTAGGCTTCACGACCAGCGCTTTTTGTAGGGACTTTGCGAAAATATATCTGTTTTACATCACCTGGCACTCACCACTGCCACCGTGCAACGAAGGCGCGCGGCTGCACGGTCATTGCGCTATCTGCTCCCGTGCACCGCACCTGACGAATGCATGCGCGCACGATAGATAATTGTTTTAGTCAATTTATATTGCATGTAAAGTATGTATTTGTTGGGAAATATGATACAAGTATTATTATAGCAAAGCCAAAATATTAAATATCAACTTTTTAATATTTTGTTTTAAAAAAATAGATCCGCGTTATATGTCCATGCTATTGGCTAATATTTGGACGCAAGTAATTGGTTAAAACAAAATATTTTGCTAACATACGCACAGTTTGCAAAATGGTGGGCCCTACGTGCAAGCAATGCGAGGCGAAGATTGACCCGCTTCTGCTGAACCCGCAGCGGTCTACGACGGACCCCCGAGCGCGCTGCGTCTGCTGCAAGAAGCTGCAGTACGGCTACCCATTCCGTACAATCAGCGGGCGGGACATCGTGCGGCGCTGTATTGCCTGCGAGAACGGCCCAAAAGCGGTTGAGTTTTGGGAGAAAAGGCCCCCACAACCTGAGTCGGCCGAAGGGTGCCGCCAGGAAAGCCTGGCGAACGTCAAGAAAGCGATGGGTCCTGACTGGTACCCCAAGAAGAAAAAGAGGCGCAGCCGCCCTCGCAAGCTGACCGCCCGAAACGCCAAGTACATCGAGCAAAAGAAGCAGCAGAAGAGCAAGTAATTGGTAAGTATATTCTTTTAGGCCTTTTCCTACCTATTTTTGTATTTAGTATACTGAGTGACGGTGCGGGGTTTGGGGCCGCACATACGGTAAGCTGACTATGGTGTTGACGCACCTACAGAGCGTAGCGCGCTTAAAACAATAATTAGACGTGGAATCAACTGTGTACCGCTGCAAGTTGGTGGTTCCTATTCGCATACGCGTCACCGTAGATGGCACGTACACTCGCTCACGTGGGCACACGCAAAACCATGCTATCTGTACCACCAACGCTCACAGCGTATATTTCATTAATGTGCGCTCACGAGTGTAAGCTTCAGTATAGAGTGAGCACTATGCACCGACCAATAAGTTGCTGTCGACATAGACACAAGCACGTCTATGGTAGTGTTGACCATACAGGTGTCGTCGCAAGTCGATGTGCCTGTACGCAGTACTGTATTTTAGTTTCCTGTGTATAATGGTCGAGACGAGAGTCCGGTTGAGTCGCGAATGATTATAAGATGTACCCGCCGCGCGCATATTTCGCGTTGACTACTACCTACATACGCGCGGTCAGCTTGCCTGTATCACCGCGGTTATGACCTACGTCCAGTTAGTGGCGCGCTTGGGCATATAGACTGATCCATCAGAAGTGTAGGCGCAGAAAGCTAGCACATCGATGCAGAAGTACCGAAAACAGCACTGACCCAATGCATGGGTGCTGGTTATCAAGGCCACGTGACACACACCCATTGGAGACATTGCCGGATATGCACGGATACATCAAATTGCGCACCGAGCTGATAAGATGGCAGCGAAAGTACTTCATTTAAGGTACATGAGCTACTATTCGATTCACATCTAAACACCACTTTGATATGATAATCTACCTACCGTTATGTGGCTTCGTATGTTCGTCATACATATCGGAACCAGTAAATGTCACTCGAAAGGATCTACGCCACTCTGTCAGTCAGTAGCTATGCAAATAAGTCAGTAAGTGCGTCACCTTTGCGAGTAAGATCAATGCATGAGAAATATAGTGGAAAGTCCTTCAGTAATATCATAAACAGCTCAGCGGAACAATTGCAAGGCATACTATTGGTGTTTGGGGCGACCATCGGCAAAAACTACCTGTCCTAAAGATACTTCGCGTGAGGAGCTGACCAAATCTTGCTCTAATAGACCGTCACAATCAATGATATGGTGTCGGCTGTCTCACGGCGATAACGTGACAGATGGTAACATGTTTGAGTAGGCGTATTTACTCCAGCTACACTGGGATTCCTCACCGATCTATGCCAATTTGGGATCGTCATTGATAGTAACCCGTCTTCTGAGCAGCGTATATTACATTTGCAACCACGCGCGCCACCGATTCGTGACATTTTGGGAGCTATGCGCTCAAATGAGATTATAGACAAAACCTCCCGGGTAAGCTGGTGCTCATCTTGCAGAACACGTTAAACCCTGGTCATGTCTACCATAATATGTGAGCAATAGGGATATTGTGTGCGTTGTTGTTTTGGATCGTAACATAAGTAGATCACAGCATACTTATATTATATGTAGCTTCGGTCCAAGTAGAAATTCTAAGCCCACCGCAGCGCAGCGGAGGTGGCCAACCCTCTCTTCACCCACCACCCATGCCCTAGCGTCCGCGGAGCGGGCGCCCAGAGCGCTAGTCGCTCCGCTTCTAACCTTGTAACCTGTCGGTCTGTCTGTCGGTCTGTCCGTCCGTCAGTCCGTCGCATTCCCCGTCTTGCTGCTTTTTCCTGCCTTTTCGCATGACTACAGTCGGCCTGTCTAATACAGTTTCCTCCCATCGTACCGACCGTGCCTACCTTTCTGACTCGACCTAACTATGCTAAAATTACAAATATATCCAAAAGCGTGACACAATTAACTCGCGCCCTGATTGGGCAATATTTTTTTCTAAAATTACAAATATATCCAAAAGCGTGACACAATTAACTCGCGCCCTGATTGGGCAATATTTTTCTCACTTTTCATTCAAAACACAAAATTGGATTTTTGAGCGACGGCGCGGAGAGGACAAGGTGCGCTGGCTGTATAATAGCAGTAGGGTAGTTGTAGATGTATATGCATGTATGTACGGGCGTGGGGCTCCTTGCCCTACTATATATTCAAGAGAGATCTCTCAGGATACAGTCTGAGGCTTGCCCCGAGACTCCAAAGTGGTATGGCAGCTGGTAGCGATAGCAATCAGGTTGGGGTGGGTGTGACTGGGAGCGTCTACCACCATGCACGCGCCTAGGGGTCCTAGACCCACCGCGAGTGTCCACGCTCCAAAAGCGAGGGGCGCGTGCTGCAAATTGGCCATACCGAAGTTGCAGCCACATGCGGAAGAGTCGTTACGGTCCCGCAATACAGAGGTGCTCTTAAAGTGTGAGCTCCCACATCAAAACACACTTTGCGAGAGCACTTATGGCGGGACGTAAAGGAATGCAGCAGTCGGTCTCACAAGAGCAAGGAGCCCCAAGACCAAGTGCAAGGACAGCTCAAGAACAAGAGATCAAGACAAAAAAAACTTTTAGAGCATGAGTGAGCCCCGCGCCTGTACACTTAGATAGCATAGCGTCATAATAGACAGTTTTAGAGCATTTTCGGAACTGTGTGAGCCCCGTGAGGGGCTGGGTCGTTCTCGGACACCCTGTGCATACTACTGACATGACCTGAAGGGCTGGACGGTATCAAACAGACCTGGGCAACCACTCAACAGGGCTGAGGCAACAGCTTTGACGTACCCAAGAGGCAACAGCGCGATGCGGCGTCTGAATTGCCATGTACAGCTGCTTGGTCCACAGCCGTGCAAGGTAATTTGGGCCCGCGGAACGTGAGCTGAGGGCTGTAACACGTCGGCCAAGGGGAGGGCCTAAGCAAAAGCTGACTGGACCAACAAGCCCCCTAGAGTGACGATACCCCTAAGTTGTTTGTAATCCGAGGAGCCGGGATGGAAATGACAGTGATGTGTTCTATTCACAGAGAGCTTCTGGATTAGTACTGGAAAGGAAAGTTCGGGGTTCTATTCGAATACCACGTTGCTTAAGCTACTGTGTCTATGTTCTGGTGCTTAGATTCATAAAATAGCTGTAGAATAGCTCCCAGTGCACTTAGACTTTCGAGTCTAACCGCCCATGTAATTATTTTCCATTTAGATCAGGCGATAGACGCGTTCAAGGTAGAAGGACATGGCAAGAGGCCCGAGGAAAAGAAAAAGGTTCCCCAGATGCGTAGCGGGCTTTGGTGCAGAATTAACTCGACTAACTCTGTCCATTGGTTAGAATTACCCGCGAGGAGCTAGACGATCGCGTGCAACGGGCCCGGCGTGAGAACGCATCCCAATCCCACGAAGAATCGCGTAAGGATAGACAGCTCCGTAAACAGAGGCTTCGTACCGCAGAGGCCCGCTACCGCAAGGCAATCCAAGAATTGGAGCAGCTCGAGTTAGTTGAAGCTCACGCCGCATCTGAATCAGGACTGATAAGAGTATCCAGTCCAGCTGTAGAGCGTGAGGAGAAGACAGAGGAAGATGATCCCGGCGAGCATCAACGACGATTCGAGGAGGAGACGCGTCGCGAAGGCCAATACGAGACCCACGGATTTGAGATTGGAATGTCAGGACCTGTGACCGAAAATACCGCAGCAGCTACACGTGCACGCGGTGCAGAAAGAGCCCGGATTAGGCGAGCTACCATGACGAGCTCACAAAAACAACGGGCACGAGCAAAAGATGCGGAGAGGAAGCGAATTCGTAGAGCTAACAGATCCGAATCCCAGGTTATTCGAGATCGGGACCGAAATGCCGAACAAGCGAGGGTACGACGGGGTCGACTGGAGCCAGAAAACTTCTTAGCTCATCAAGCATATGATCGAGACGCACAAGGCAACCTCGGAGCCACCAGGACAGAGGAAGACAGTCCAAATGCAAGGATTCGCCATACAATGGAACACGAAGTTTGCAGGGAAGGCATGTCGAATGAGCAGCGCCAAATTGAGCGCGAACAAAATGCAGAAGCGCACCGATATCGCCGAAATGCCATGTCCGATCAACAGCGTCAAACTGAGCGCGATGAAAATACAGCATCGCGGAGAGAGCACAGAGAAGCCATGTCTGAGGAGCAGCAACAAACAGAGCGTGAGCGAGATACAGCAGCGCATAGAGATCGCAGAAGAGGCATGTCCGATGAGCAGCGGCAAGCACAGCGCGCCCGAGAAGCTACCGCGCTTATAGCACGAAGGGAAGCCATGACGGATGAACAAAGGGATCAGCAAAAGGAGCAGGACCGGTTCCGCCGGCGGTCTCGGCAGTATAAGAAGGGCCTCGCCCACCACGAAAGTTTTGACCCTTCCACAGTTTCCGGGGGTCGTCACTACTTTACGCGTTACATGGACGACAACCGGGAGAACGAGCGTGTTTGCCACTACTGTAACGCTTGGAAGTTTCCCAAAGCGACAGACGGATGCTGCTGTCGTAACGGGCTGGTGTTCGTTCCATCTTCGCGAACAGCACCTGATGCTCTACTATCACTTTTCTAAAACCCGACCTTCATGCGGTCAATCCGAGCCTACAACAACGTATTCGCATTTACGTCCATGGGAGCTTCGCGGTCTCGGCCTCTCAACGTCGACGAAAGCGTGACACGGAATGGTGTCTACAACTTCCGTGTACAAGGGTCAGTGTGCCACCGCATGGGATCGTTACTACCTCCAGCATTCGGCCGCTCCATGTATGCCCAAGTTTACTTTAACGATCCCGACATGGATGCCCGTGTGAGAAGCCGTATGAACATGACCCAAGGCCTCGATCGCGCCGTTATGGAAACGATTGACCAAATGATGGTGGCGCACAACCCGTACACACAAGAATTTATCAACGCGCGTAGATTTTTGATAGATCGTGGTTGGGATGCGTATGCAGCAGCCATCAGGGAGCACGAACGACGCCGAGAGGCAGGGGAAGACGTTGATGACCATGACCCGTCGTTAGCCTTGAGTAATTTTCTTCCGGAGGGGGATCACCTTAAGCTGCGTCACGTCACACGGAATGCGAACCCGGGTACGCATAACACCCCAACTGCATCAGAGGTGGCAGCCGTTGTGATCGATACAAACGCTGCTGAGCATCGGGATATAATCCTACACACGACCGGAGGAGGTTTCAAACGCATATTTGAGACGAGCGTTACCTATGACCCGCTGCAGTACCCTCTACTGTTTCCGTACGGGGAGAATGGATGGACTTACGATATCCCGTACGCTGGTAATCCCGTCGATCGCCACGGTAACCCCTTAACCATGTCCGTTCGGGAATATGAGGCGTATCTGCTTTACGACCGGACGGTTAGTAATTCTCTTATCCTGCGCGGTGGGCGACTGACGCAGCAATACTGCGTTGACCAATGGGCCAAATGCGAACAAGAACGCCTGCGCTTCATCAAGAAGAACCAGCTCCAGTATCGATTGGAAACCCTCCAGGGACTCACGGACGCGTTGCGTGGCGAGTCTGTTGAAATCCACAGAATGGCAGCTGACGACGAGGCGGCCATACGTAGGACTCGCCGTGGAAATAATACGGAGCAGGAGTCAGCGGAGCCAGATGCGGGTGAGGTTGGACGCAAGATAATCATACCTCCGAAGTTTACAGGTGGTCCCCGCTATATGTACCAACGCTTCTTGGATGCCATGGCTTTCGTCGTGTGAAACAGGAGCCCCGAACCTGTTCATTACGATGACATGCAACCCGAACTGGCCTGAGATCAAGGAAAACTTACGCCGTGGAGAGAAAGCATCCGACCGACCGGACATCGTGGCTCGCGTGTTCATGGAGAAACTAAAAGCTCTTAACAAGGACCTCGATGAGGGTGTGCTGGGGATTCAAGCCGCTCGAGTCCACGTAGTGGAATATCAGAAGCGTGGTCTTCCCCACGCCCACATACTGCTTATCCTGCGTCCGGAGGACAAGCCCACTACCAAGGAAGACGTCGATAAGCTGGTATCCTCGGAGCTCCCGGACAAAGAGAAGTACCCCGAGCTGTACGATACGGTGATTTCCAATATGCTGCATGGACCCTGTGGTCAACAGAACCCGAACTGCCCGTGCATGAAGAACGGAAGGTGCTCCAAGAAGTTTCCAAAAGCGCTCGCGGACGAAACGGTGATGACCCCCGACAAATACCCCACGTACAAGCGTGGTCGCCGTCCGGATGGAATTTTGTGCCATAAGGGGAAAGTATGGGACAACGCGACCATCAATCAATGGGTGGTCCCGTACAATCCGTTCCTGTCGCAGAAATACAACTGCCACATCAACGTCGAGGTTTGTGCCACGAACAAGGCCATCAAGTACATCTACAAGTACGTCTACAAGGGCTCGGACATGACGACAATCACGATTGAAGGCGAAGAAATTCGGGCGAACGAAATTCTTCAATATCTCCTTGGGAGGTATATTTCTCCGGTAGAAGCTTGCATGCGGCTATTCATGCATCCAACACAAGGATCAACACATTCTGTCGTGACGCTACCTATTCATTTGGAAAGAATGAGCATGGTTGCTTATCGCGACCAAGCGACGACTCCCCAGCTTCACAACTTGATTAACCGCGGGGACAGATCAATGCTGACGGAGTTTTTCAAGCTGTGCGCGCGTAACCCAGAAGCTACGGCAAATCTACTGTACAAGGATGTACCACGGAAATACAGGTGGACGAAACACAAGACATGGGAACCGTACAAGAAGTACGTTGCTTCTCTGGGACGCTTGGTACACGTATCTCCGCAGGACCCGGAACGCTTCTACTTGCGACTTCTCCTGTGTAACCGACGCTCGCCTAAGTCCTTTGCAGATCTTCGAACAGTTGATGGTACGGAACATCCTACATATCAGCAAGCCGCTTTGGCGCTTGGGTATTTGGAAAATGACGACGAGTGGATACATTGCTTACGCGAAGCCGCCGAGGTCAAGATGCCGTACCAGCTACGCCAACTCTTCGGCATCATTTTGGTTTACTCGATGCCTGGTAATGCCAAAGATCTATGGGACAGGTTCAAAAAGGATATGTCAGAGGATCATGCAAGAAGCATTGAGGAAAGAGACGCAGACCTGCATAATGTACGCGAAGAGGAGGTGCGTCTTCGAATGGCGGAGTACAAGGCGTTGAAGAATTTGGCTGATTACTTGGTTTCGAACCAAAAGTCCCTCGACATGTACGGCCCTTCCTCTGCTAGCCGATTGCGACGATGTATCCGCTCAAGTGGACGACCCGGATACAGCATCTGTTGATGTTGTCCAGCAAGAGATGACGCGTACCCCCAAAACGATCTGGAGCATGTTGCGGAGCTGGCAGACCACTGAACAGCAACCAGAGGACTATTTTTGACCAAGTTATTGCTGCTGTGAGCAGACCGGTTGGAGGAGAGAAGCTTTTCTTTTTGGATGGTCCGGGCGGAACAGGAAAGTCGTTCCTACTCGAGCAAATACTCGCTCACGTTCGGATGCAACGTAAGGTTGCCATCGCGGTTGCATCGAGTGGGATTGCAGCCACTTTGCTAACTGGAGGTCATACCGCGCATTCGACGTTCCGGATTCCCCTCAAACTAACAGAGACGTCGACGTGCAGCCTTTCATGGCAGAGCCAAAAAGCCGAATTGATTCGTAGCACAAGTTTGATCATTTGGGACGAAGCGCCGATGATGAACCGATCTTGCTTTGAGGCTGTTGACAGGTCGCTTCGAAGTAACGAGACTATAGGGCTGGAGCCGTTCGACGGAAAGGTAATGGTGTTCAGCGGTGATCACCGCCAGATTCTACCTGTACTGAAGGATGCTACGCGTGCGGAGACGATTCAAGCTTGCTTCAAGTCTTCGCCCCTATGGGAGCATTTGCGTCAAGTGCGGTTAACCGAGAACATGCGTGTCCGCACCGCCCCATACGCGGCCAGTGCGGCTGAGTTAGCGGAATTCTCTGAATTTTTACTTCAAATTGGAGAAGGTCGTTATCCAGTCAATCATGAGATCGGTGATGGCGATATATGCCTCCCACGCGACATGTGTATCATTCCAGAACGACGGGTGCAAGAAATGACCTCTGATGAAGAAGACGCGGATATGGAGCCTCCACCAAGTTTCAGGTTCCTCCCTCCGGCGGACGAGGAGCACGAGCGAGACTTGGACGAAGTTGAAGAAGACCGACGAGTCCGCAACGTCAACGCACTCATAGATGCGGTGTACCCGGGCGTCGATACTGAGAATTTACCCGATGAATACTTCGTTGAGCGAGCCATACTAGCCCCCACAAATGCAAGTGTTCGGCGTATCAACGACATGGTTGCGGAACGGCTGTCGGGTGAAACGAAGGAGTATCTCTCGGTGGACAGCCTCGAAGGGGTCGCGGATGCAAATATGTTTGAGCAGGAGTTCTTAAACTCTCTTAACTTCTCCGGTATCCCTCCGCACAGGATTGTTCTGAAGGTTGGAACACCTATCATCATGATTAGAAATCTGAATAGCGACGCAGGACTTTGCAACGGAACGCGGCTTCGGGTTGTGTCACTGCGCGAGAGAAGCATCGAGGCCAGCATTATGTCCGGGCCGTTCAAGGGTAAGAAGGTGTTCATTCCTCGGATCGTCTTTTATAGTGAGGACGATGACAAGGAGTTCCCGTTCAAACTCAAGCGTAAGCAGTTCCCCGTGGTTCCAGCGTTCGCCATGACTATCAACAAGGCCCAAGGACAATCGATCCACCACGTGGGTATATACCTGGAATCACCGGTCTTCGCACATGGGCAGCTTTATGTGGCGTTGTCGAGAGTTACTTCGAGGAAGGCGATCAAGATTGCTGTAGATCCAGAGGCCATCGATGAGGACGGGAACGTACACACCAACAATATTGTGTACAGGGAGATCTTTGGAACGCGGACTGGGTAGGGCACGTAATACATATAATACATTTAGCTTTGATTTCAGAATGTTCTTCCATCCGCCGTAGCGCAGCGGAGGCGGACAGCCCACACTACACCAACCAACCATGCCCTAGCGTCCGCGGAGCGGGCGCCCAGACCGCTAGTCTCCCCGCTTCTAACCTTGTAACCTGTCGGTCTGTCCGTCCGTCAGTCCGTCGCATTCCCCGTCTTGCTGCATTTTCCTGCCTTTTCGCATGGCTACACTTGGCCTGTCTAATACAGTTTCCTCCCATCCTACCGACCGCGCCTACCTTTCTGACTCGACCTAACTATGCCTAAATTACAAATATGGCCAAAAAGCGTGACACAATTAACTCGCGCCCTGATTGGGCAATACCTGCCGACCTGCGACACTGACTGGATCTGTAGCTCGATCAGACCGCCTCTCGCCATCGCGATTGGACGTAAGGTAAACATTTCTGCCGAGAACGAAACGCACCGATTGGATGCATACAACCAGGTGAGTTGCGTTAACGAGTACGTATTTACATTTAGCTACTCAAAACCTATCCTATGTACATCAAATCGGGCAAGCTGGCCAGTGCTTTTTGTAGGGACTTTCCGAATGTTTTTATTGTTTACTTCACCTGGCACTCACCACTGTCACGGTGCA
>NW_003303755.1:3870441-3872660 GCF_000142945.1 Phytophthora infestans T30-4
TTTGCTGCTAATGGTGCTTCTTTTAGTGAGATCATGCACAAGTTATGGGAGAAGTTTAGCTGCCACGTCAAAGGACAAGCTAAAAACGTCGATGATGTTTGGTCAGTTGAACGCCCTGACGAAACATCATGGAGCAGTGTAATGCAGCTCAAAGCTAACAGCCGTATCGTTCCATCAGCTAAGACACCAGAGCTCTGGAACCGGTGGACCATATCCCAACGTGGGAACACTGTAACATTGATGATATATGAATACGGGCTGGGGATCCCCAACGCGCGAGTTCTGGACGAGTTTATGCAGGCATGCATTCGCCCGCAGCACACCGATCGTTCTGGTGCTGCAGCAGAGATATCTGTTCGTGAGATAGTGGGGCGATTGCAAGAAATTTGGGGAAACACATACCAAGCAAGTGCGCCAGTATGGAGAATGTGGGCCAACGAAATAATGCGTAACTTGGACCGCTCTACCTGGGATGCTGCTTTGCTGGACAACCCACCTTCTAGACTGGAACGTTATCTAAGTCCTTCCGACGGGCAAGTCCACGAACACCTGGTGAATCTGACTAGGTCGACACGTGTGGCACTAGACACGATCGAAGCTGCTCTAGCTGATAACGCAGATCTCCGAAAGGGATGGGAAGCATACGGGCGCCGCTTAGAAAACCAAAGGCACGCATTGGAAGTGCGTAAGTCCACGATTGAGGGATTTCTTGCTGATATCCCTCTTCCTGATGCTGTGATGTCCTTGATCCGACCTCTACAATGGAAAATATTGAGGATACTGAGCACCAAGAGTAAGTTCGAAGCTGGAAATATATTTTTCGCTTAGCATTCAGACATTTCGACCAGCTCTCTTGTCGTAAAACCTAGCGCTTCACTTCCTTCGTTTGCTTGCAATTCGCTGTTCTCAGAAAACTGACACTGTCGTGTTTCTTTTTCCAGTGACCCACTAGGGTCAAAATATCCTTCCCGTTTCCAGCCGCAATGCTCAAATACCTTGGCCATATCGAAGCCAATGAATCGATCGAACGTTTCTACCACAAATGGTAAAAGATCATTGCTGCTTGACTCATTATAGTGTCTCTTAAAAGACTGCTTGATGTATCCGAACATGAATTCGATTGGGTTGAAAAATGGACAGTAAGCAGGCAAAAATATTGGTACGATTCCAACGCTCCGTAGGAAGTGGATGATTTCAGGATCACGATGAATTGAGGCACCGTCCATTATCCAGACAGAGTTTGAGCCAGGATACTGGCGTACATGCCCCCGTTCTGAGTAAGCGAAATCACGACAGTAGTTGAAGAACTGCACGCGATCAAAAGTCCCATCGCAGTTATAGTAATCGAGAATACCGGTAACACACATGAACGCCAGCACCGATACTCTTGGTTTACGCTGGAAATCTCCGCGTATTGCTATTGTTTGCCCTCTTAGCGAGTATCCGCGCTTTCTGATCATGCCCCGGTTGTCAAAAGAAACCTCGTCGAGAAAGACAAGGTTACGGTAGAACCAGTTGACATGACTGAGCTCTTCTACAAACCGGAACACATCAAGTTCTTTGATGTGCATAGCCCTCCGTTCGAGAACTTTTCTTGTAAGGCCCCCATCGTGAATAATCTGCCACACAGATGATATAGAAATGCTCAGTTGGTGTGCACGAACAAATGCATCACGGGCCTCATCCAGATAAGCTAAGGGGTGGACTGCGTAGTAATTACACAGCCACTCCCGATGAGCAGTTGTGAATTTTCGAATAGCATTTGCGTCTACCCGCTGGTACGTCCCTGTCCGCTCGTACACATTAATCCAATTTCCGATGGTCTTAACGTTCTTTTGATAAATGTGGGCAAGCTGTGAGCGCGAGTATCCGAGACAGTAAAATCCGTAGAGACAGTGAAAAACTGTATTCGGGTGGGCATGCTGCCGAATAACGGCGTCTTCCATTCCGGACGCTAAACGGCAATGGGAATGACAGGCAGGTAGATCTGTAGCATGTAGACGTACTCATTTGTTAGCTAGAGAACGGAAACTCAAGCGACACGGTCAACTTAACCTCTTCGGAAGCGCGGCAATTCAGGAGTGGCAATTTGAAGAATGGTGATCGTGATGCAAATCTGGCTTTTGACCAATCAAAACTCTTGGTCGATTTGTCGTCGATTCGGGCAATAGCCCCGAAAATGTAAATTTAGCCTGAAAGCACAATACTTGATCAAGTAA
>NW_003303755.1:3875065-3875907 GCF_000142945.1 Phytophthora infestans T30-4
GGGAGCAAATGCGCTCAAACCGAGATTTAAGACAGACACTTTGCCGGGTTAAGAATGGTGCTCTTCTTTGCAGATCACGTTAAACCCTGGTTCGTGTCTACCCATAACATGTGAGCACTAAAGGATACTGTGTGCAGTGTTGTTTTGGAAACGTACAGTATTATACGTAGAGCACAGTATATCATGTACTATATGTTGCTTCTGCTTTGAAGTAGAAATTCTAAGCGCAGCCGCAGCGCAGCGGAGCTAGTCGGCCCTCTCTACACCAACCAACCATGCCCTAGCGTGCGCGGAGCGGACGCCCAGACCGCTAGTTTACCGCCTCCTAAACTTGCAGCCTGTCCGTCTGTCAATAAGTCCGTCCGGTTCCTTTCTTGCTGCTTTTTCCTGCCTTTTCGCATGACTACAGTCGGCCTGTCTAATACAGTTTCCTCCCATCGTACCGACCGCGCCTACCTTTCTGACTCGACCTAACTATGCCAAAATTACAAATATATCCAAAAGCGTGACACAATTAACTCGCGCCCTGATTGGGCAATACCTGCCGACCTGCGACACTGACTGGATCTGTCGCACGATCAGAACGCCTCTCTCCCTCGCGATTGGACGTAAGGTAAACTTTTCTGCCGAGCACGAAACGCATCGATTGGTTGCAAACAGCTAGGCGAGCTGCGCAGATACTAAATTATTGACATTCAGCTACGCAAAACCTATCGTATGTACTGCAAATCGGGCACCGTAACCAGCCCATGCAGTTAAAGCTCTGCGATGTTATTTTCCACACGTTTTTCAAAGTAGAGACGATATATTCATTTATTAGTATTATTATTACTAAAGGAGGC
>NW_003303755.1:3876504-3880246 GCF_000142945.1 Phytophthora infestans T30-4
GGGTGACGACGTGGTGAGCGGCCGGCACAAGCTTCCGGCTACAACCGTTTGTCCGATCTGCAATGCTTGGAAGTGGCCTGGCGAGTCTGCGATATCATGCTGTCTGGCAGGCAGGGTAAAGCTGTCTCACCTATCTATGCCAATATGGGATCATCATTGGTACTGACCCGTCTTCCGCACAGCATATATTACATTTGCTACCACGCGCACCTCTGATTCGTGTTGTTTTAGGAGATATACGTTCAAACGGGATTATAGCCAAAACCTTCCCGGGTAAGATGGTGCTCATCTTGCAGATCACGTTAAATCCTGGTCATGTTTACCGTAACATGTGAGCACTATAGATACTGTGTGCGGTGTTGTGTTGGAACGTAACATAAGTAGATCACAGTATACATTTATTATATGCAGCTTCGCTCTAAGTAGAAATTCTAAGCACACCGCAGCGCAGCGGAGGTGTCCAGCCTACGCTACACCAACCAACCATGCCCTAGCGTCCGCGGAGCGGGCGCCCAGAGCGCTAGGTTCCCGCCTATTAACCTTTGCAGCGTGTCTGTCCGTCTGTCAATAAGTCCGTCGTTTTCCTCTCTTACTCCTTTTCCTGCCTTTTCGCATGGCTACACTCGGCCTTTCTAATACAGTTTCTTCCCATCGTACCGACCGCGCCTATCTTTCTGACTTGACCTAACTATGCGTAAATTACAATTATGGCCAACAAGCGGACACAATTAACTCGCGCCCTGATTGGGCAATATTTCCCGACTCATTTTTCACTCAAAACACAAAATTGGATTTTTGAGCGACGGCGCGGCGAGGACAAGGTGCGCTGGCTGTATAATAGCAGCAGGGTAGTTTTAGATGTATATGCATGTATGTACGGGCGTGGGGCTCATTGCCCTACTATATATTCAAGAGAGGCCTCTCAGGATACAGTCTGAGGCTTGCCCCGAGACTCCAAAGTGGTATGGCAGCTGGTAGCGATAGCAATCAGGTTGGGGTGGGTGTGACTGGGAGCGTCTACCACCATGCACGCGCCTAGGGGTCCTAGACCCACTGCGAGTGTCCACGCTCCAAAAGCGAGTGGCGCGTGCTGCCAATTGGCCAAACCGAAGTTGCAGCCACATGCGGAAGAGTCGTTACAGTCCCGCATTACAGATGTGCTCTTAAAGTGTGAGCTCCCACATCAAAACACACTTTGCGAGAGCACTTCTGGCGGGACGGAAAGGAATGCAGCAGTCGGTCTCGCAAGAGCAAGGAGCCCAAGACCAAGTGCAAGGACAGCTCAAGAACAAGAGATCAAGACAAAAAACACTTTAAGAGCACGAGTGAGCCCCGCGCCTGTACACTTAAATATCATAGCGGCATAATAGACAGTTTTAGAGCATTTTTGGAGCTGTGTGAGCCCCGTGAGGGGCTGGGTCGTTCTCGGACACCCTGCGCATACTACTGACATGACCTGAAGGGCTGGACGGTATCGAACAGACCTGGGCAACCACTCAACAGGGATGAGGCAACAGCTTTGACGTACCCAAGAGACAACAGCGCGATGCGGCGTCTGAATTACCATGTACAGCTGCTTGGTCCACAGCGGTGCAAGGTAATTTGGACCCGCGGAACGTGAGCTGAGGGCTGTAGCACGTCGGCCAAGGGAAGGGCCTAAGCAAAAGCTGACTGGACCAACAAGCCGCCTGGAGTGACGATACCCCTAAGTTGTTTGTAATCCGAGGAGCCGGGATGAAAATGACAGTGGTGTGCTATATTCACAGAGAGCTTCTGGATTAGTACTGGAAAGAAAAGTTCGGGGCTCTATTCGAATACCACGTTGCTTGTACCGTGTCCATGTTCTGGTGCTTATATTCATGAAGTAGCTGTAGCATAGTTTCCAGTGCACTTAGACTTTCGAGTCTAACAGTCAATGTGATTTGTATATCTAAATCAGGCGACAGTCCAGTTCAAGATACGAGGACATGGCAAGAGCCCCGAGGAAAAGAAAAAGGTTTCCTAACAACTGTGTAGCGGGATTTGGTGTACAATTAACTTGACGCAATGTGTACAATGACTAGAATTGCCCGAGACGAACTAGATGAGCGTGTACAACGAGCTCGGCAGGAGAACGCTTCACCCACGCAACTGGAACCGAGGAAAGATAGGCAGCTCCGTAAACAAAGGCTTCGTAAAGCAGAGGTGCGCTATTCGCAAGGCAATCCAAGAGTTGGAGCAGCTCGACTTAGGTGAAGCACCAGCACCAACTGAATCCGAGCAGATGAGAGTATCTGCTCCGGCGGTAGAGCGTGAGGAGAAGACAGAAGACGATGATCCTGTGGAGCATCAACGACGATTCGAGGAGGAGACGCGTCGCGAGGGGCTACACGAAACCCACGAATTTCAGATTGGAATGTCCGGACCTTCGGTCAGCGATAGCGCAGCAGCTGCACGTGCGCGTGATACAGAAAGAGCCCGCGTCAGGCGAGCTGCTATGACGAGTTCACAAAAACAACGGGCACGAGAGAAAGACGCGGAGAGAAAGCGCATACGCAGAGCTAACAGATCCGAATCCCAGGTTATTCGAGATCGGGACCGAAATGCCGAACAAGCGAGGGTCCGACGGGGTCGACTGGAGCCAGAAGGCCTCTCAGTTCATCGAGCATATAGCGCGACGCGCAAGCCAACCACAGAGCCACAAGACCAGAGGAGGCCAGTCAAAACGCAAGGTTTCGTGATGCAGTGGAACACGAAGTTCGTAGGGAAGGCATGTCAGATGAGCAGCGTCAATCCGAGCGCGATCAGAATACGGCTTCACGGAGAGACCACAGAGGGGACATGACGGATGATCAGCGTCAAGCAGAGCGTGAGTTGAACGCAGCCGCTCACAGAGCTGGCAGAGAAGCCATGACGGAAGAGCAAAGGGAGCTGCGAAAAGAGAAAGAGCGGTTCCGCCGGCGGTCTCGGCAGTATAAGAAGGGCCTCGCACACCACGAAAGTTTTGACCTTTCCAGAGTTTCCGGGGGCCGTCACTACTTCACGCGCTACACAGACGCCAATCGGGAGAGCGAGCGGGTTTGTCACTACTGCAACGCTTGGAAGTTTCCGCAAGAGACAGATGGATGCTGCTGTCGTAACGGACTGGTGTTCGTTCCATCTTCGCGAACAGCACCTGATGCGCTTCTGACACTTTTCGAAAACCCGACCTTCATGCGGTCAATCCGGGCCTACAACAACGTATTCGCGTTTACGTCCATGGGAGCTTCGCGGTCTCGGCCTCTAAGCGTTGACGAAAGCGTGACACGGAATGGTGTCTACAACTTCCGTGTACAAGGGTCAGTGTGTCATTGCATGGGATCGTTACTACCTCCTACCTTCGGTCGCTCCATGTATGCCCAAGTTTACTTTAAATATCCAGATATGGATGCACGTGTGCGAAGCCGTATGAACATGACGCAAGGCCTCGATCGTGCCGTCATGGAAACAATTGACCAGATGATGGTGGCGCACAACCCGTATACACAAGAATTTATCAACGCGCGTAGATTTTTGATAGATCGTGGTTGGGATGCGTATGCAGCAGCCATCAGGGAGCACGAACGACGCCGAGCGGCAGGGGAAGACGTTGATGAGCATGATCCGTCATTAGCCTTGAGTAATTTTCTCAGAGGCACAGACGGCGGTCCCACGGGAGGACGCTTCAGGAGAGCAAGATGCTACATCACGGAGCACGATGGCATGACCTGATACCGTGGTCGGA
>NW_003303755.1:3886218-3887006 GCF_000142945.1 Phytophthora infestans T30-4
TCTGTCTTATACAGGATTCTCCCATCCTACCGACCCGCGCCCTATCTTTCTGACTCGACTTAACTATGCCTAAATTACAAATATGGCCAAAAAGCGGACACAATTAGCTCGCGCCCTGATTGGTCAATACCTGCTGACCTGCGACACTGACTGGATCTGTCGCACGATCAGACCGCCTCTCGCCCTCGCGATTGGACGTAAGGTAAACATTTCTGCCGAGAATGAAACACATCGATTGGCTGCAAACGGCCAGGCGAGCTGCGCAGATACTTGATTATTGCGCAAAACCTGTCGTATGTACTGCAAATCGGGCACAGTAACCACTTTATTTTCTAAGAGCTCTACACACTTCTCAAATAAAAATATTTATTATTATTAATATAGCCTTCACAGACCAGTATTTTGTAAGAGCTCTGGGATGTTATTTTTCACACACTTTTCAAAGTAAAGACGATATTAATAGTATTAGTACTATTAAAATAAGCTTCACAGGCCGCATTTGTAAGAGCTCAGCGATGCTATTTTCCACACACTTTCTAAAGTAGAGACGATAGTATTTTTTTAAATTAAAGTAGGCTTCACGACCAGCGCTTTTTGTAGGGACTTTGCGAATATATATCTTTTTGCTTCACCTGGCACTCACCACTGCCACCGTGCAATGAAGGCGCGCGGCTGCACGGGCATTGCGCTATCTGCTCCCGTGCACCCCACCCGACGAATGCATGCGGGCACGATAGATAATTGTTTTTGTCAGCTTCTATTGCATGTAAAGTATGTATTTGTTGGAA
>NW_003303755.1:3889125-3890122 GCF_000142945.1 Phytophthora infestans T30-4
TCAGGACCCGGAACGCTTCTACTTGCGACTTCTCCTGTGTAACCGACGCTCGCCTAAGTCCTTTGCAGATCTTCGAACAGTTGATGGTACGGAACATCCTACATATCAGCAAGCCGCTTTGGCGCTTGGGTATTTGGAAAATGACGACGAGTGGATACATTGCTTACGCGAAGCCGCCGAGGTCAAGATGCCGTACCAGCTACGCCAACTCTTCGGCATCATTTTGGTTTACTCGATGCCTGGTAATGCCAAAGATCTATGGGACAGGTTCAAGAAGGATATGTCAGAGGATCATGCACGAAGCATTGAGGAAAGAGACGCAGACCTGCATAATGTACGCGAAGAGGAGGTGCGTCTTCGAATGGCGGAGTACAAGGCGTTGAAGAATTTGGCTGATTACTTGGTTTCGAACCAAAAGTCCCTCGACATGTACGGCCTTCCTCTGCTAGCCGATTACGACGATGTATCCGCTCAAGTGGACGACCCGGATACAGCGTCTGTTGATGTTGTCCAGCAAGAGATTGACGCGTACCCCCAAAACGAACTGGAGCATGTTGCGGAGCTGGCAGACCACTTGAACAGCAACCAGAGGGATATTTTTGACCAAGTTATTGCTGCTGTGAGCAGACCGGTTGGAGGAGAGAAGCTTTTCTTTTTGGATGGTCCGGGCGGAACAAGAAAGTCGTTCCTACTCGAGCAAATACTCGCACACGTTCGGATGCAACGTAAGGTTGCCATCGCGGTTGCATCGAGTGGGATTGCAGCCACTTTGCTAACTGGAGGTCATACCGCGCATTCGACGTTCCGGATTCCCCTCAAACTAACAGAGACGTCGACGTGCAGCCTTTCATGGCAGAGCCAAAAAGCCGAATTGATTCGTAGCACAAGTTTGATCATTTGGGACGAAGCGCCGATGATGAACCGATCTTGCTTTGAGGCTGTTGACAGGTCGCTTCGGGATATCATGAAGAACGAGCTGGAGCGTTCGGCGGAAAGG
>NW_003303755.1:3891200-3903179 GCF_000142945.1 Phytophthora infestans T30-4
GGAGATAATTTAGGAACGTACAGTAATATACGTGAATCACGGTATCCATGTACTATATGTTGCTTTGCTTAAAGTAGAAATTCTAAAGCCCACTGCAGCGCAGCGAAAGAGGTCGACCCCCCTATACACCAACCACCCATGCCCTAGCGTCCGCAGAGCGGACGCCCAGACCGCTAGTTTCTCCCGCTTCTAACCTTGTAACCTGTCGGTCTGTCCGTCCGTCAGTCCGTCGCATTCCACGTCTGATTGATTTTTCCTGCCTTTTTCGCATGAACTACAGCCGGGCATGGTAATACAGTTTTGGTCACATTTTTTCCCGACCGCGCCTAACTTTTAGAACTTGAACCTTAATTTTGCCAAAATAACAACTATATCCAAAAGCGTTACGCAATTAGCTCGCGCCCTGTTTGGGCAATGCCGACCGACCTGAGACACTGACTGGATCTGTCGCACGATCAGACCGCCTCTCGCATTCGCGATTGGACGTAAGGTAAACATTTCTGCCGAGCACGAAACACATCGATTGTCTGCAAACAGCTAGGCGAGCCGCGCAGATACTTGATTATTGACGTAAAACCTGTCGTATGTACTGCAAATCGGGCACAGTAACCACTTTATTTTCTAAGAGCTCTACACACTTCTCAAATAGAGATATTTATTATTATTAATGTAGACTTCACAGACCAGTATTTTGTAAGAGCTCTGGGATGTTATTTTTCACACACTTTTCAAAGTAAAGACGATATTAATAGTATTAGTACTATTAAAATAAGCTTCACAGGCCGCATTTGTAAGAGCTCGGCGATGCTATTTTCCACACACTTTCTAAAGTAGAGACGATAGTATTTTTTAATACTAAAGTAGGCTTCACGACCAGCGCTTTTTGTAGGGACTTTGCGAATATATATCTTTTTGCTTCACCTGGCACTCACCACTGCCACCGTGCAATGAAGGCGCGCGGCTGCACGGGCATTGCGCTATCTGCTCCCGTGCACCCCACCCGACGAATGCATGCGGGCACGATAGATAATTGTTTTTGTCAGCTTCTATTGCATGTAAAGTATGTATTTGTTTGGAAATCTGATAATAATATATTATAACAAAGCCAAATAATACTATTTTAAAACATTTTAATATTTTGCCTAATAATAAATACCAGCCTTACAGTACCGTGCAATTGGCTAATTTTTTGACGCAAGTAATTGGTTAAAACAATATATGTTGCTAACTTACTCACATTTTCCTACCTATTTTTGTAATTTGTATACTGGCTGACGGTACGAGGCTTGGAGACGCACATACGGTAAACTGACTATGGCGCTGCCAATAGTGTTGACGCACCTATAGAGCGTAGCGCGTTTCATATAATAATTAGCACATGGAATCAACTGTGCACCGCTGCAAGTTGGTGGTTCCTATCCGCATACGCGTCACCGTAGATGGCACGTACACTCGCTCACGTGGGCACACGCAAAACCATGCTATCTGTACCACCAACGCTCACAGCGTATATTTCATTAATGTGCGCTCACGAATGTAAGCTTCAGTATAGAGTGAGCACTATGCACCGACCAATAAGTTGCTGTCGACATAGACACAAGCACGTCTATGGTAGTGTTGACCATACAGGTGTCGTCGCAAGTCGATGTGCCTGTACGCAGTACTGTATTTTAGTTTCCTGTGTATAATGGTCGAGACGAGAGTCCGGTTGAGTCGCGAATGATTATAAGATGTACCCGCCGCGCGCATATTTCGCGTTGACTACTACCTACATACGCACGGTCAGCTTGCCTGTATCACCGCGGTTATGACCTACGTCCAGTTAGTGGCGCGCTTGGGTGATCCATCAGAAGCGTAGGCGCAGAAAGCTAGCACCACGATGCAAAAGTACCGATAAAGAAACAGTGACCCCATGCATAGGTTGAACTATCACGAGCGCGTGGCAAATACACTCATTAACGACCTTGCGATATATGCACGGACACATCAAATAGCACGCCGAGCAGATAAGTAGGCAGCGAAAGTACTCCATCTAATGTACACGAACTATTATTCAAATCAAGTCTAAGCATCACTACGATCTGATACTCTGCCTACAGCCATATATCTTCGTAAGTTTGTCGTATATATCGGACCCAGTATAATGTCACTCGGAAAGGATTTACGCCACTTTGTCAGTCAGTAGCTATGCCAATAAGTCAGAAAGTACGTCAGCTATGCAAGTAAGATAAATTCATGCGGAAGATAGTGGAAATACCCTTCAGTAACATCACAAACAGCTCAGCAGAATAATTTCAAAGCATAATATTGATGTTTGTGGCGACCATCGGCAAAAACTACCTATCCTAAAAGATACTTCGCGCGAGGAGCTGATTAACATTGCTCTATTAAACCGTCGCAATCGATGATATGTGTCGACTGCCTCACGGCGATGACGTGCAGATGGGTAATATGTTTGAGTAGGCGTTTTTACTCCAGCTACACTGGGATTCCTCACCGATCTACGCATATTTCGTAGCATCATTGATACTGACCCGTCTTCCGTACAGCATATATTAGCGTTGCAACCACGCGCGCCTCCGATTCGTGACATTTTGGGAGCTATGCGCTCAAATGAGATTATAGACAAAACCCTCCCGACAAAGATGGTGCTCTTCTTGCAGATCACGTTAAACCCTGGTCATGTCTACCATAACATGTGAGCACTATAGATACTGTGTGCGGTGTTGTTTTGGAACGTAGCATAAGTAGATCACAGTATACATATAATATATGTTGCTTCGCTTTGAGTAGAAATTCTAAGCCCACTGCAGCGCAGCGGAGGTGGTCGGCCCTCTCTACACCAACCAACCATGCCCTAGCGTCCGCGGAGCGGACGCCCAGACCGCTAGTATCTCCCCGCTTCTAACCTTGTAGCCTGTCGGTCTGTCTGTCTGTCCGTCCGTCTGTCAATCCGTCCGTCGCACTCCCTGTCTTCCTGCTTTGACCTGCCTTTCCGCATGACTACAGCCGGCCTGTCTTATACAGGTTTCTCCCATCCTACCGACCGCGCCTACCTTTCTGACTCGACCTAACTATGCCAAAATTACAAATATATCTAAAAGCGTGACACAATTAGCTCGCGCCCTGATTGGTCAATACCTGCTGACCTGCGACACTGACTGGATCTGTCGCACGATCAGACCGCCTCTCGCCCTCGCGATTGGACGTAAGGTAAACATTTATGCCGAGCACGAAACGCATCGATTGTCTGCAAACAGCTAGGCGAGCCGCGCAGATACTTGATTATTGACGTAAAACCTGTCGTATGTACTGCAAATCGGGCACAGTAACCACTTTATTTTCTAAGAGCTCTACACACTTCTCAAATAGAGATATTTATTATTATTAATGTAGCCTTCACAGACCAGTATTTTGTAAGAGCTCTGGGATGTTATTTTTCACACACTTTTCAAAGTAAAGACGATGTTAATAGTATTAGTACTATTAAAAAAGGCTTCACAGGCCGCATTTGTAAGAGCTCGGCGATGCTATTTTCCACACACTTTCTAAAGTAGAGACGATAGTATTTTTTAATATTAAAGTAGGCTTCACGACCAGCGCTTTTTGTAGGGACTTTGCGAATATATATCTTTTTGCTTCACCTGGCACTCACCACTGCCACCGTGCAATAATGCGCGCGGCTGCACGGTCATTGCGCTATCTGCTCCCGTGCACCGCACCCGACGAATGCATGCGCGCACGATAGATAGTTGTTTTAGTCAATTTATATTGCATGTAAAGTATGTATTTGTTTGGAAATATGATAAAAGTACTATTATAGCAAAGCCAAAATATTAATAATATAAAACATTTTACTGTTTTGCCTAATAATAAATACCAGCCTTACAGTACCGTGCTATTGGCTAATATTTGGACGCAACTAATTGGTTAGAGCAATATATTTTGCTAACTTACTCACAGTTGTGGACCCTACGTGCAAGCAATACGAGGCGAAGATTGACCCGCTTTTGCTGGACCCGCAGTGGTCTACGACGAATTTCGGGCGCATTGCGTCTGCTGTGGGAAGCTGCAGTACGGCTACGCGTTCCGTACAATCAGCGGGCGGGACATCGTGCGGCGCTGTATTGCCTGCAAGAACGGCGCAAAAGCGGTTAAGTTCTGGGAGGAAAAGCCTCCACCACCTAATTCGGCCGAAGTGCGCCGCCAGGAAAGCCTGTAAAACGGCAAGAAGGCGATGGGTCCTGACTGGTACCTCAAGAAGAAAAATAGACACATCCGCCCTCGCAAGCTGACCGCCTGAAACGTCAGGTACATTGAGCAAAAGAAGCAGCAGAAGAGCAGGTGATTTGGATATACATCCTTACAGCCCCTTACCCCTCATAGTTTGTATACTGGCTGACGGTGCAAGGCTTGGGGTCGCACATACTGTAAGCTGACTGTGGCGCTACCAAGCGTGTTGACGCACCTATAGAGCGTAGCGCGTTTCATATAATAACTAGCACGAGGTATGTACTGTGTACCTCTGCAAGTTGGCTGTCTCTATCTGCATACGCGTCACCGTAGATGGTACGTACACTCGCTCACGTGGGCATACGCAAAACCATGTTATCTGTACCATCAGCCCTTATAGCGTGTATTGCACTAATTGGCGCTCACAATTTAAACCACAGTATTGAGTGGGAGCTACGTGCGACGAATGAGCTGCTGTTTACATAGATACTACCACTGCGTGACAGTGCAGACCGTACAGATGGACGTGGCAAGTCGATGTGTCTGAACGCAATATTGTACTTTGGTGTCCTGTCCATAATGACCGAAATAAGAGCTCGGTTGAGTCGCGGATGACTATGAGGTGTGCCCGCCTCGCGCGTATATATCGCGTTGGCTACCGCTAGCAGACGCGCGTTCAGCATACCTGTATCGCTGCAGTATGGCCTGTGTCCAGTTAGTGACCTGCTTGGTCATATAGACTGACACATCAGAAGCGTAAGCACCGTAAGCCAGCACGACGACGCAAATGCACCGAGAAAGCGACAGTGGCCCTATGCATATGCTCTGGCTATCACGAGCACGTGGTATATACACCTTGCGGGATAAGGACCGGACACATAAAAAAGCACGCCGAGTTGATAAGTAGGCAGCGAAAGTACTTCATTTAATGTACATGAGCTACTATTCGATTCAAGTCTAAGATGTATACGATCAGATAATCATCCTACAGTCATCTGGCTTCCTATGTTCGGCATACATATCGGAACCAGTAAATGCCACTCGGAAAGGATCTACGCCACTCTGTCAGTCAGTAGCTACGGAAATAAGCCAGTAAGAACGTCAGCTATGCACGTAAGATCAATGTATGCGGAAGATAGTGGATTGCCCTTCAGTAATATCATAAAGAGTTCAGCGGAACAATTTCAAGGCATAATATTGGTGTTTGTGGCGACCATCGGCAAATACTACCTGAAAAAAGATACCTCACGCGAGGAGCCAACCAAACCGTGCTCTAATAGACCGTCGCAATCAAAGATACGGTGTCGACTGCCTACGTGCAGATGGGTAATATGTTTGAGTAGGCGTTTTTACTCCAGCTACACTGGGATTCCTCACCGATCCACGCATATTTCGTAGCATCATTGATACTGACCCGTCTTCTGAACAGCATATATTAGCTTTGCAGCCACGCGCGCCTCCGATTCGTGTCATTTTGGGAGCAAAGCGCTCAAACGAGATTATAGACAAAACCTTCCCGGGTAAGATGGTGCTCTTCTTGCAGATTACGTTAAACCCTGGTCGTGTCTACCATAACATGTGAGCACTAAGGATACTGTGTGCGGTGTTGTTTTGGAACGTACAGTAATATACGTAGATCACAGTATACATGTACTATATGTTGCTTCGCTTTGAGTAGAAATTCTAAGCCCACTGCAGCGCAGCGGAGGTGGTCGGCCCCCTCTACACCAACCAACCATGCCCTAGCGTCCGCGGAGCGGACGACCAGACCGCTAGTTTCTCCCCGCTTCTAACCTTGTAACCTGTCGGTCTGTCCGTCCGTCAGTCCGTCGCATTCCCCGTCTTGCTGCTTTTTCCTGCCTTTTCGCATGACTACAGCCGGCCTGGCTAATACAGTTTCGTCCCATCTTACCGACCGCGCCTACCTTTCTGACTCGACCTAACTATGCCAAAATTACAAATATATCCAAAAGCGTTACGCAATTAGCTCGCGCCCTGATTGGGCAATACCGACCGACCTGCGACACTGACTGGATCTGTCGCACGATCAGACCGCCTCTCGCATTCGCGATTGGACGTAAGGTAAACATTTCTGCCGAGCACGAAACACATCGATTGTCTGCAAACAGCTAGGCGAGCCGCGCAGATACTTGATTATTGACGTAAAACCTGTCGTATGTACTGAAATCGGGCACAGTAACCACTTTTCTAAGAGCTCTCAATTGAGATATTTATTACTATTAATGTACACTTCACAGACCAGTATTTTGTAAGAGCTCAGGGATGTTTTTATCCACACACTTTTCAAAATAAAGACGATATTAATAGTATTAATATTACTAATATAAGCTTCACAAGCCGCAATTGTAAGAGCTCGGCGATGCTATTTTCCACAGACTTTCTAAAGTAGTATGTTTTTGTTTGGAAATCTGATAATAATATATTATAACAAAGCCAAATAATACTATTTTAAAACATTTTAATATTTTGCCTAATGATAAATACCAGTCTTCCAGTACCGTGCTATTGGCTAATGTTTGGACGCAAGTAATTGGGTTAAAACAATAAGTTTTGCTAACTTACTCACAGTTTGCAAAATGGTGGGCCCTGTGTGCAAGCAATGCGAGGCGAAGATTGACCCGCTTCTGCTGAGCCCGCAGCGGTCTACGACGGATTCCTGGGTGCGCTGTGTCTGCTGCGGGAAGCTGCAGTACGGTTATGTGCTCCGTACGATCCGTACAATCAGCGGGCAGAATATCGTGCGGCGCTGTATTGCCTGCGAGAACGGCCCAAAGGCGGTTGAGTTCTGGGAGGAAAAGCTCCCACCACCTGATTCGACCAAAGTGCGCCACCAGGAAAGCCTGGCAAACGTCAAGAAAGCGATGGGTCCTGACTGGTACCCCAAGAAGAAAAAGAGGCGCAGCCGCCCTCGCAAGTTGACTGCCCGAAACGCCAAGTACATCGAGCAAAAGAAGCAGCAGAAGAGCAGGTGATTTGGATATACATTCTTATAGCCCCTTACCCCGTATAGTTTTGTATACTGACTGACGGTGCGGGGTTGGGCCGCACATACGGTAAGCTGACTATGGTGTTGACGCACCTGCAGAGCGTAGCGCGCTTCAAAAAATAATTAGATATGGAATCAACTGTGCACCGCTGCAAATTGGTGGTTCCTATCCGCATACGCGTCACCGTAGATGGCACGTACACTCGCTCACATGGGCACACGCTAAACCATGCTATCTGTACCATCAGCCCTTATAGCGTGTATTGCACTAATTGGCGCTCACAATTTAAACCACAGTATTGAGTGGGAACTACGTGCGACGAATAAGCTGCTGTTTACATAGATACTACCACTGCGTGACAGTGAAGACCGTACAGATGGAAGTGGCAAGTCGATGTGGCTGTAAGCAGTACTGTACTTTAATGCCCTGCCCATAATGACCGAAATGAGAGCTCGGTTGAGTCGCGGATGACTATAAGGTGTGCCCGCCTCGCGCGTATATATCGCGTTGGCTACCGCTAGCAGACGCGCGTTCAGCATACCTGTATCGCTGCAGTATGGCCTGTGTCCAGTTAGTGACCTGCTTGGTCATATAGACTGACACATCAGAAGCGTAAGCACCGTAAGCCAGCACGACGACGCAAATGCACCGAGAAAGCGACAGTGGCCCTATGCATATGCTCTGGCTATCACGAGCACGTGGTATATACACCTTGCGAGATAAGGACCGGACACATAAAAACGCACGCCGAGCTGATAAGTAGGCAGCGAAAGTACTCTCATTTAATGTACATGAGCTACTATTCGATTCAAGTCTAAGATGTATACGATCAGATAATCATCCTACAGTCATCTGGCTTCCTATGTTCGGCATACATATCGGAACCAGTAAATGCCACTCGGAAAGGATCTACGCCACTCTGTCAGTCAGTAGCTACGGAAATAAGCCAGTAAGAACGTCAGCTATGCACGTAAGATCAATGTATGCGGAAGATAGTGGATTGCCCTCCAGTAATATCATAAAGAGTTCAGCGGAACAATTTCAAGGCATAATATTGGTGTTTGTGGCGACCATCGGCAAATACTACCTGAAAAAAGATACCTCACGCGAGGAGCCGACCAAACCGTGCTCTAAAAGACCGTCGCAATCAAAGATACGGTGTCGACTGCCTGCGTGCAGATGGTAAGATGTTTGAGTAGGATATTTACTCCAGGTAACCTGGGATTCCTCACCGATGTATGCCAATTTCGAAGCATCATCGATACTGACCCGTCTTCTGAGCAGCATATATTAGCTTTGCAGCCACGCGCGCCTCCGATTCGTGTCATTTTGGGAGCAATGCGCTCAAACGAGATTATAGACATAACCTTTCCGGGTAAGATGGTGCTCTTCTTGCAGATTACGTTAAACCCTGGTCGTGTCTACCATAACATGTGAGCACTAAGGATACTGTGTGCGGTGTTGTTTTGGAACGTACAGTAATATACGTAGATCACAGTATACATGTACTATATGTTGCTTCGCTTTGAGTAGAAATTCTAAGCCCACCGCAGCGCAGCGGAGGTGGTCGGCCCTCTCTACACCAACCAACCATGCCCTAGCGTCCGCGGAGCGGACGCCCAGACCGCTAGTCTCCCCGCTTCTAACCTTGCAGCCTGTCCGTCCGTCCGTCCGTCTGTCAATAAGTCCGTCCGGTTCCTTTCTTGCTGTATTTTCCTGCCTTTTCGCATGACTACAGCCGGCCTGGCTAATACAGTTTCGTCCCATCTTACCGACCGCGCCTACCTTTCTGACTCGACCTAACTATGCCAAAATTACAAATATATCCAAAAGCGTTACACAATTAGCTCGCGCCCTGATTGGGCAATACCGACCGACCTGCGACACTGACTGGATCTGTCGCACGATCAGACCGCCTCTCGCATTCGCGATTGGACGTAAGGTAAACATTTCTGCCGAGCACGAAACGCATCGATTGGTTGCAAACAGCCAGGCGAGCTGCGCAGATACTTGATTATTGCGCAAAACCTGTCGTATGTACTGAAATCGGGCACAGTAACCACTTTATTTTCTAAGAGCTCTCAATTGAGATATTTATTACTATTAATGTACACTTCACAGACCAGTGTTTTGTAAGAGCTCAGGGATGTTATTTTCCACGCACTTTTCAAAATAAAGACGATATTAATAGTATTAATATTACTAATATAAGCTTCACAAGCCGCAATTGTTGAGATATTTATTACTATTAATGTACACTTCACAGACCAGTATTTTGTAAGAGCTCAGGGATGTTATTTTCCACACACTTTTCAAAATAAAGACGATATTAATAGTATTAATATTACTAATATAAGCTTCACAAGCCGCAATTGTAAGAGCTCGGCGATGCTATTTTCCACAGACATTCTAAAGTAGAGACGATAGTATTTTTTAATACTAAAGTAGGCTTCACGACCAGCGCTTTTTGTAGGGACTTTGCGAATATATATCTTCTTTACTTCACCTGGCACTCACCACTGCCACCGTGCAATGAAGGCGCGCGGCTGCACGGGCATTTCACTATCTGCTCCCGTGCACCCCACCCGACGAATGCATGCGCGCACGATAGATAGTTGTTTTAGTCAATTTATATTGCATGTAAAGTATGTTTTTGTTTGGAAATCTGATAATAATATATTATAACAAAGCCAAATAATACTATTTTAAAACATTTTAATATTTTGCCTAATGATAAATACCAGTCTTCCAGTACCGTGCTATTGGCTGGTGTTTGGACGCAAGTAATTGGTTAAAACAATAAGTTTTGCTAACTTACTCACAGTTTGCAAAATGGTGGGCCCTGTGTGCAAGCAATGCGAGGCGAAGATTGACCCGCTTCTGCTGAGCCCGCAGCGGTCTACGACGGATTCCTGGGTGCGCTGTGTCTGCTGCGGGAAGCTGCAGTACGGTTATGTGCTCCGTACGATCCGTACAATCAGCGGGCAGAATATCGTGCGGCGCTGTATTGCCTGCGAGAACGGCCCAAAGGCGGTTGAGTTCTGGGAGGAAAAGCTCCCACCACCTGATTCGACCAAAGTGCGCCGCCAGGAAAGCCTGGCAAACGTCAAGAAAGCGATGGGTCCTGACTGGTACCCCAAGAAGAAAAAGAGGCGCAGCCGCCATCGCATGCTGACCGCCCGAAACGTCAAGTACATCGAGCAAAAGAAGCAGCAGAAGAGCAGGTGATTTGGATATACATTCTTATAGCCCCTTACCCCGTATAGTTTTGTATACTGACTGACGGTGCGGGGTTGGGCCGCACATACGGTAAGCTGACTATGGTGTTGACGCACCTGCAGAGCGTAGCGCGCTTCAAAAAATAATTAGATATGGAATCAACTGTGCACCGCTGCAAATTGGTGGTTCCTATCCGCATACGCGTCACCGTAGATGGCACGTACACTCGCTCACATGGGCACACGCTAAACCATGCTATCTGTACCATCAGCTCTTATAGCGTATATTTCACTAATTGGCGCTCACAAATTTAAGCTACAGTATTGAGTGGGAACTACGTGCGACGAATAAGCTGCTGTTGGCATAGATACTACCAGTGCGTAACAGTGCAGACCGTACAGAGAACGTGGCAAGTCGATGTGTCTGAACGCAATATTGTATTTTTGTGTCCTGTTCATAATGGCCGAGATGAGAGCTCGGTTGAGTCGCGGATGACTATAAGGTGTACCCACCTCGCGCGTATATATCGCGTTGGCTACTGCTAGCAGACGCGCGTTCAGCATACCTGTATCGCTGCAGTATGGCCTGTGTCCAGTTAGTGACCTGCTTGGTCATATAGACTGACACATCAGAAGCGTAAGCACCGTAAGCCAGCACGACGACGCAAATGCACCGAGAAAGCGACAGTGGCCCTATGCATATGTTCTGGCTATCACGAGCACGTGGTATATACACCTTGCGGGATAAGGACCGGACACATAAAAAAGCACGCCGAGTTGATAAGTAGGCAGCGAAAGTACTTCATTTAATGTACATGAGCTACTATTCGATTCAAGTCTAAGATGTATACGATCAGATAATCATCCTACAGTCATCTGGCTTCCTATGTTCGGCATACATATCGGAACCAGTAAATGCCACTCGGAAAGGATCTACGCCACTCTGTCAGTCAGTAGCTACGGAAATAAGCCAGTAAGAACGTCAGCTATGCACGTAAGATCAATGTATGCGGAAGATAGTGGATTGCCCTTCAGTAATATCATAAAGAGTTCAGCGGAACAATTTCAAGGCATAATATTGGTGTTTGTGGCGACCATCGGCAAATACTACCTGAAAAAAGATACCTCACGCGAGGAGCCGACCAAACCGTGCTCTAATAGACCGTCGCAATCAAAGATACGGTGTCGACTGCCTGCGTGCAGATGGGTAATATGTTTGAGTAGGCGTTTTTACTCCAGCTACACTGGGATTCCTCACCGATCCACGCATATTTCGTAGCATCATTGATACTGACCCGTCTTCTGAACAGCATATATTAGCTTTGCAGCCACGCGCGCCTCCGATTCGTGTCATTTTGGGAGCAAAGCGCTCAAACGAGATTATAGACAAAACCTTCCCGGGTAAGATGGTGCTCTTCTTGCAGATCACGTTAAACCCTGGTCGTGTCTACCATAACATGTGAGCACTAAGGATACTGTGTGCGGTGTTGTTTTGGAACGTACAGTAATATACGTAGATC
>NW_003303755.1:3903279-3917120 GCF_000142945.1 Phytophthora infestans T30-4
CGTATGTTGCAGCCGGTCAAAAGAATGTGCACGCAGTGGTGCCTCTTCGTCCGATCTGGACGAGGCCTTTTGTCGTACATATCGGACCCAGTATAATGTCAGTCGGAAAGGATTTACGCCACTCTATCAGTCAGTAGCTATACAAATAAGTCAGAAAGTACGTCAGCTATGCAAGTAAGATCAATGCATGCGGAAGATAGTGGAAATACCCTTCAGTAACATCACAAACAGCTCAGCAGAATAATTTCAAATATTGATGTTTGTGGCGACCATCGGCAAATACTACATATCCTAAAAGATACTTCGCGCGCGGAGCTGATTAACATTGCTCTATTCGACCGTCGCAATCGATGAAATGTGTCGACTGCCTCACGGCGATGACGTGCAGATGGGTAATATGTGTGAGTAGGTGTATTTACTCTAGCTACACTGGGATTCCTCACCGATCTACGCATATTTCGTAGCATCATTGATACTGACCCGTCTTCCGTACAGCATATATTAGCTTTGCAACCACGCGCGCCTCCGATTCGTGTCATTTTGGGAGCAATGCGCTCAAACGAGATTATAGACAAAAGCTTCCAGGATAAGATGGTGCACATATTGCGGATCACGTTAAACCCAGGTCATGTCTACCTTTACTATGACGATCAACAATACGCATTCGATCTAGATCTATCACGCGGGTATCTATCTGTAACATCCAACTGTCACGCCTACATATTTATATGTGATGTTTCCAAAAGTGACTTTAAGAAATGCTAGCGGTACACGCTCCGGAGGCGGACAGTGGGGCATAACATGAGAGCGATAAGGATATTGTGTACGGTGTTGTTTTGGAGCGTAACATAAGTAGATCACAGTAAACAAATATTATATGTAGATTCGCTCTAAGTAGAAACTCTAAGCCCACCTCTCTACACCAACCAACCATGCCCTAGCGTCCGCGGAGCGGGCGCCCAGAGCGCTAGTCTCCCCGCTTCTAACCTTGTAGCCTGTCGGTCTGTCCGTCCGTCTGTCCGTCGCATTCCCCGTCTTGTTGCTTTTTCCTGCATTTTCGCATGGCTACACCCGGCCTGTCTAATACAGTTTTCTCCCATCGTACCACCCGCGCCTATTTTTCTGACTTGACTTAACTATGCCTAAATTACAATTATGGCCAAAAAGCGGACACAATTAACTCGCGCCCTGATTGGGCAGTATTTTCCAGCTCATTTTTTCATTCAAAACACAAAATTGGATTTTTGAGCGACGGCGCGAAGAGACAGTGCGCTGGCGTGTATAATAGCAGTAGCGCAGTTTTAGATGTATATGCATGTATGTACGGGCGTGGGGCTCCTTGCCCAACTATATATTCAAGAGAGACCTCTCAGGATACAGTCTGAGGCTTGCCCCGAGACTCCAAAGTGGTATGGAAGTTGGTAGCGATAGCAATCAGGTTAAGGTGGGTGTGACTGGAAGCGTCTACCACCATGCACGCGCCTAGGGGTCCTAGACCCACCGCGAGTGTCCACGCTTCAAAAGCGAGTGGCGCGTGCTGCCAATTGGCCAAACCGAAGTTGCAGCCACATGCGGAAGAGTCGTTACAGTCCCGCAATACAGAGGTGCTCTTAAAGTGTGAGCTCCCACATCAAAACACACTTTGCGAGAGCACTTCTGGCGGGACGGAAAGGAATGCAGCGGTCGTTCTCACAAGAGCAAGGAGCCCAAGACCAGGTGCAAGTACAGCTCAAGAACAAGCGATCAAGACAAAAAAACACTTTAAGAGCATGAGTGAGCCCCGCGCCTGTACACTTAGAAAGCATAGCGTCATAATAGACAGTTTCAGAGCGTTTTCGGAACTGTGTGAGCCCTGTGGGGGGCTGGGTCGTCCTCGGACACCCTGTGCATACTACTGACATGACCTGAAGGGCTGGACGGTATCGAACAGACCTGGGCAACCACTCAACAGGGCTGAGGCAACAGCTTTAACGTACCCAAGAGGCAACAGCGCGATGCGGCGTCTGAATTACCATGTACAGCTGCTTGGTCCACAGTCGTGCAAGGTAATTTGGACCCGTCGGACCGTGAGCTGAGGGCTGTAACACGTCGGCCAAGGGGAGGGCCTAAGCAAAAGCTGACTGGACCAACAAGCCCCCTGGAGTGACGATATCCCTAAGTTGTTTGTAACCGAGGAGCCGGGATGGAAATGACAGTGGTGTGTTCTATTCACAGAGGGCTTCTGGATTAGTACTGGAAAGGAAAGTTCGGGGTTCTATTCGAATACCACGTTGCTTAAGCTACTGTGTCTATGTTCTGGTGCTTAGATTCATAAAATAGCTGTAGAATAGCTCCCAGTGCACTTAGACGTTCGAGTCTAACCGCCCATGTAATTATTTTCCATTTAGATCAGGCGATAGACGCGTTCAAGGTGGAAGGACATGGCAAGAGGCCCGAGGAAAAGAAAAAGGTTCCCCAGCAAATGCGTAGCGGGCCTTGGTGCAGAATTAACTCGGCTAACTCTGTCCATTGGTTAGAATTACCCGCGAGGAGCTAGACGATCGCGTGCAACGGACAGAGCCACAAGACCAGAGGAGGCCAGTCAAAACGCAATATTTCGTGATGCAGTGGAACACGAAGTTCGCAGGGAAGGCATGTCAGATGAGCAGCGTCAATCCGAGCGCGATCAGAATACGGCTTCACAGAGAGACCACAGAGGGGACATGACGGATGATCAGCGTCAAGCAGAGCGCGAGTTGAACGCAGCCGCTCACAGAGCTGGTAGAGAAGCCATGACGGAAGAACAAAGGGAGCTACGAAAAGAAAAAGAGCGGTTCCGCCGGCGGTCTCGGCAGTATAAGAAGGGCCTCGCACACCACGAAAGTTTTGACCCTTCCAGAGTTTCCGGGGGCCGTCACTACCTCACGCGTTACACAGACGCCAATCGGGAGCGCGAGCGGGTTTGTCACTACTGCAACGCTTGGAAGTTTCCGCAAGAGACAGATGGATGCTGCTGTCGTAACGGGCTGGTGTTCGTTTCACCTTCGCGAACAGCACCTGATGCGCTTCTGACACTTTTCGAAAACCCGACCTTCATGCGGTCAATCCGGGCCCACAACAACGTATTCGCGTTTACGTCCATGGGAGCTTCGCGGTCTCGGCCTCTTAGCGTTGACGAAAGCGTGACACGGAATGGTGTCTACAACTTCCGTGTACAAGGGTCAGTGTGCCACCGTATGGGATCATTACTACCTCCAACATTCGGCCGCTCCATGTATGCCCAAGTTTATTTTAACGATCCAGACATGGATGCCCGTGTGAGAACATGACGCAAGGCCTCGATCGTGCCGTCATGGAAACGATTGACCAGATGATGGTGGCGCACAATCCGTATACACAAGAATTTATCAACGCGCGTAGATTTTGGATAGATCATGGTTGGGATGCGTATGCAGCAGCCATCAGGGAGCACGAACGACGCCGCTCGGCAGGGGAAGACGTTGATGACCATGACCCGTCGTTAGCCTTGAGTAATTTTCTATCGGAGGGGAATCACCTTAAGCTGCGTCTGCACGTGACACGGAATGCGAATCCGGGTACGCATAACACCCGAACGGGATCGGAGGTGGCAGCCGTTGTGATCGATACAAACGCGGCTGAGCATCGGGATATAATCCTACACACGACAGGAGGAGGTTTCAAGCGCATCTTTGAGACGAGCGTTACCTTCGACCCGCTGCAGTACCCTCTACTGTTTCCGTACGGGGATAATGGCTGGACTTACGATATCCCGTACGTTGGTAATTCCGTCGATCGCCACGGTAACCCCTTAACCATGTCCGTTCGGGAATATGAGGCGTATCTGCTTTTCGACCGGACGGTTAGTAATTCTCTTATCCTGCGCGGTGGGCGACTGACGCAGCAATACTGCGTTGACCAATGGGCCAAATGCGAACAAGAACGCCTGCGCTTCATCAAGAAGAACCAGCTCCAGTATCGATTAGAAACCCTCCAGGGACTCACAGACGCGTTGCGTGGCGAGTCTGTTGAAATCCACAGAATGGCAGCTGACGACGATGCGGCCATACGTAGGACTCAGCGTGGGAATTATACGGATCAGGAGTCGGCGACGCAAGATGCGGGTGAGCTTGGACGCAAGATAATTATACCTCCGAAGTTTACAGGTGGTCCCCGCTACATGTACCAACGCTTCTTGGATGCCATGGCTATCGTCCGTGAAACAGGAGCCCCGAACTGGTTCATTACGATGACATGCAACCCGAGCTGGCCTGAGATCAAGGAAAACTTACGCCGTTGAGAAAAAGCATCCGACCGACCGGACATCGTGGCTCGCGTGTTCACGGAGAAACTAAAAGCTCTTAACAAGGATCTCGATGAGGGTGTGCTGAAGATTCAAGCCGCTCGAGTCCATGTAGTGGAATATCAGAAGCGTGGTCTTCCCCACGCCCACATACTCCTTATCCTGCGTCCGGAGGACAAGCCCACTACCAAGGAAGACGTCGATAAGCTGGTGTCCTCGGAGCTCCCGGATAAAGAGAAGTACCCCGAGCTGTAACATACGGTAATTTCTAATATGCTGCATGGACCCTGTGGTCAGCAGAACCCGAGCTGCCCGTGAATGAAGAGCGGAAGGTGTTCCAAGAAGTTTCCAAAGGCGCTCGCGGACGAAACGGTGATGACCCCCGACAAATACCCTACGTACAAACGTGGTCGCCGTCCGAATGAAATTCTGTGCCATAAGGGGGAAGTATGGGACAACGCGACCATCAATCAATGGGTGGTCCCGTACAGTCCGTTCCTGTCGCAGAAATACAACTGCCACATTAACGTCGAGGTTTGTGCCACGAACAAGGTCATCAAGTACATCTACAAGTACGTCTACAAGGGCTCGGACATGCCGACAATCACGATTGAAGGCGAAGAAATTTGGGCGAGCGAAATTCTTCAGTATCTCCTTGGGAGGTATATTTCTCCGGTAGAAGCTTGCATGCGGCTATTCATGCATCCAACACAAGGATCAACACATTCTGTCGTGACGCTACCTATTCATTTGGAAAGAATGAGCATGGTTGCTTATCGCGACCAAGCGACGACTCCCCAGCTTCACAACTTGATTAACCGCGGGGACAGATCAATGCTGACGGAGTTTTTCAAGCTGTGCGCGCGTAACCCAGAAGCTACGGTCAATCTACTGTACAAGGATGTACCGCGGAAGTACAGGTGGACGGAACACAAGACGTGGGAACTGTATAAGAAGTACGGTGCTTCTCTGGGACGCTTGGTACACGTATCTCCGCAGGACCCGGAACGCTTCTACTTGCGACTTCTCCTGTGTAACCGACGCTCGCCTAAGTCCTTTGCAGATCTTCGAACAGTTGATGGTACGGAACATCCTACATATCAGCAAGCCGCTTTGGCGCTTGGGTATTTGGAAAATGATAACGAGTGGATACATTGCTTACGCGACGCCGCCGAGGTCAAGATGCCGTACCAGCTACGCCAACTCTTCGGCATCATTTTGATTTACTCGGTGCCTGGTAATGCCAAAGATCTATGGGACAGGTTCAAGAAGGATATGTCAGAGGATCATGCACGAAGCATTGAGGAAAGAGACGCAGACCTGCATAATGTACGCGAAGAGGAGGTGCTTCTTCGAATGGCGGAGTACAAGGCGTTGAAGAATTTGGCTGATTACTTGGTTTCGAACCAAAAGTCCCTCGACATGTACGGCCTTCCTCTGCTAGCCGATTACGACGATGTATCCGCTCAAGTGGACGACCCGGATACAGCGTCTGTTGATGTTGTCCAGCAAGAGATTGACGCGTACCCCCAAAACGAGCTGGAGCATGTTGCGGAGCTGGCAGACCACTTGAACAGCAACCAGAGGGATATTTTTGACCAAGTTATTGCTGCTGTGAGCAGACCGGTTGGAGGAGAGAAGCTTTTCTTTTTGGATGGTCCGGGCGGAACAGGAAAGTCGTTCCTTCTCGAGCAAATACTCGCACACGTTCGGATGCAACGTAAGGTTGCCATCGCGGTTGCATCGAGTGGGATTGCAGCCACTTTGTTAACTGGAGGTCATACCGCGCATACGACGTTCCGGATTCCCCTCAAACTAACAGAGACGTCGACGTGCAGCCTTTCATGGCAGAGCCAAAAAGCCGAATTGATTCGTAGCGCAAGTTTGATCATTTGGGACGAAGCGCCGATGATGAACCGAGCTTGCTTTGAGGCTGTTGACAGGTCGCTTCGGGATATCATGAAGAACGAGCTGGAGCCGTTCGGCGGAAAGGTAATGGTGTTCAGCGGTGATCACCGCCAGATTCTACCTGTACTGAAGGATGCTACGCGTGCGGAGACGATTCAAGCTTGCTTTAAGTCTTCGCCCCTATGGGAGCATTTGCGTCAAGTGCGGTTAACCGAGAACATGCGTGTCCGCACCGCCCCAGACGCGGCCAGTGCGGCTGCGTTAGCGGAATTCTCTGAATTTTTACTTCAAATTGGAGAAGGCCGTTACCCAGTCAACGATGAGATCGGTGATGGCGACATTTGCCTTCCACGCGACATGTGTATCATTCCAGAACGACGGGTACAACAAATGACCTCTGACGAAGAAGACGCGGATATGGAGCCTCCCCCAAGTTTCAGGCTACTCCCTCCGGCGGACGAGGAACACGAGCGAGACTTGGACGAAGTTGAAGAAGACCGACAAGTCCGCAACGTCAACGCACTCATAGATGCGGTGTACCCGGGCGTTGATACTGAGAATTTACCCGATGAATACTTTGTTGAGCGAGCCATACTAGCCCCACAAATGCAAGTGTTCGGCGTATCAACGACATGGTTGCGGAACGGCTGTCAGGTGAAACGAAGGAGTATCGCTCCCACAGCCTCGAAGGGGTCGCGGATGCAAATATGTTTGAGCAGGAGTTCTTAAACTCTCTTAGCTTCTCCGGTATCCCTCCGCACAGGATTGTTCTGAAGGTTGGAACACCTATCATCATGATTAGAAATCTGAATAGCGACGCAGGACTTTGCAACGCAACCCGGCTTCGGGTTGTGTCACTGCGCGAGAGAAGCATCGAGGCCAGCATTATGTCCGGGCCGTTCAAGGGTAAGAAAGTGTTCATTCCTCGGATCGTCTTTTATAGTGAGGACGATGACAAGGAGTTCCCGTTCAAACTCAAGCGTAAGCAGTTCCTCGTGGTTCCAGCGTTCGCCATGACTATCAACAAGGCCCAAGGACAATCGATCCACCACGTGGGTATATACCTGGAATCACCGGTCTTCGCACATGGGCAGCTTTATGTGGCGTTGTCGAGAGTGACTTCGAGGAAGGCGATCAAGATTGCTGTAGATCCAGAGGCCATCGATGAGGACGGGAACGTACACACCAACACTATTGTGTACAGGGAGATCTTTGGAACGCAGACTTGGTAGGGCACGTAATATATATGATACATTTAGCTTTGATTTCATAATATTCTTTCATCCGCCGCAGCGCAGCGGAGGCGGACAGCCCACACAGACCAACCAACCATGCCCTAGCGTCCGCGGAGCGGACGCCCAGAGCGCTAGTTTCCCGCTTCCTTGCCGAGTAACCTCTGTCCGTCCGTCTGTCAATAAGTCCGTCCGGTTCCTTTCTTTCTGCTTTTTTCTACCCTTTCGCATGGCTACACTCGGCCTGTCTTATACAGTTTCCTCCCATCTTACTGACCGCGCCTACCTTTCTGACTCTATGCAAGAATTACAAAATATATCCAAAAGCGTTACACAATTAACTCGCGCCCTGATTGGGCAATACCTGCCGACCTGCGACACTAACTGGATCTGTCGCACGATCAGACCGTCTATCGCCCTCGCGATTGGACGTAAGGTAAACATTTCTGCCGAGCACGAAACGCATCGATTGGCTGCAAACAGCCAGGCGAGCTGCGCAGATACTTGATTATTGCGCAAAACCTGTCGTATGTACTGAAATCGGGCACAGTAACCACTTTTCTAAGAGCTCTCAATTGAGATATTTATTACTATTAATGTACACTTCACAGACCAGTATTTTGTAAGAGCTCAGGGATGTTTTTATCCACACACTTTTCAAAATAAAGACGATATTAATAGTATTAATATTACTAATATAAGCTTCACAAGCCGCAATTGTAAGAGCTCGGCGATGCTATTTTCCACAGACTTTCTAAAGTAGTATGTTTTTGTTTGGAAATCTGATAATAATATATTATAACAAAGCCAAATAATACTATTTTAAAACATTTTAATATTTTGCCTAATGATAAATACCAGTCTTCCAGTACCGTGCTATTGGCTAATGTTTGGACGCAAGTAATTGGTTAAAACAATAAGTTTTGCTAACTTACTCACAGTTTGCAAAATGGTGGGCCCTGTGTGCAAGCAATGCGAGGCGAAGATTGACCCGCTTCTGCTGAGCCCGCAGCGGTCTACGACGGATTCCTGGGTGCGCTGTGTCTGCTGCGGGAAGCTGCAGTACGGTTATGTGCTCCGTACGATCCGTACAATCAGCGGGCAGAATATCGTGCGGCGCTGTATTGCCTGCGAGAACGGCCCAAAGGCGGTTGAGTTCTGGGAGGAAAAGCTCCCACCACCTGATTCGACCAAAGTGCGCCGCCAGGAAAGCCTGGCAAACGTCAAGAAAGCGATGGGTCCTGACTGGTACCCCAAGAAGAAAAAGAGGCGCAGCCGCCATCGCATGCTGACCGCCCGAAACGTCAAGTACATCGAGCAAAAGAAGCAGCAGAAGAGCAGGTGATTTGGATATACATTCTTATAGCCCCTTACCCCGTATAGTTTTGTATACTGACTGACGGTGCGGGGTTGGGCCGCACATACGGTAAGCTGACTATGGTGTTGACGCACCTGCAGAGCGTAGCGCGCTTCAAAAAATAATTAGATATGGAATCAACTGTGCACCGCTGCAAATTGGTGGTTCCTATCCGCATACGCGTCACCGTAGATGGCACGTACACTCGCTCACATGGGCACACGCTAAACCATGCTATCTGTACCATCAGCTCTTATAGCGTATATTTCACTAATTGGCGCTCACAAATTTAAGCTACAGTATTGAGTGGGAACTACGTGCGACGAATAAGCTGCTGTTGGCATAGATACTACCAGTGCGTAACAGTGCAGACCGTACAGATGAACGTGGCAAGTCGATGTGTCTGAACGCAATATTGTATTTTAGTGTCCTGTTCATAATGGCCGAGATGAGAGCTCGGTTGAGTCGCGGATGACTATAAGGTGTACCCACCTCGCGCGTATATATCGCGTTGGCTACTGCTAGCAGACGCGCGTTCAGCATACCTGTATCGCTGCAGTATGGCCTGTGTCCAGTTAGTGACCTGCTTGGTCATATAGACTGACACATCAGAAGCGTAAGCACCGTAAGCCAGCACGACGACGCAAATGCACCGAGAAAGCGACAGTGGCCCTATGCATATGTTCTGGCTATCACGAGCACGTGGTATATACACCTTGCGGGATAAGGACCGGACACATAAAAAGGCACGCCGAGTTGATAAGTAGGCAGCGAAAGTACTTCATTTAATGTACATGAGCTACTATTCGATTCAAGTCTAAGATGTATACGATCAGATAATCATCCTACAGTCATCTGGCTTCCTATGTTCGGCATACATATCGGAACCAGTAAATGCCACTCGGAAAGGATCTACGCCACTCTGTCAGTCAGTAGCTACGGAAATAAGCCAGTAAGAACGTCAGCTATGCACGTAAGATCAATGTATGCGGAAGATAGTGGATTGCCCTTCAGTAATATCATAAAGAGTTCAGCGGAACAATTTCAAGGCATAATATTGGTGTTTGTGGCGACCATCGGCATATACTACCTGAAAAAAGATACCTCACGCGAGGAGCCGACCAAACCGTGCTCTAATAGACCGTCGCAATCAAAGATACGGTGTCGACTGCCTGCGTGCAGATGGTAAGATGTTTGAGTAGGATATTTACTCCAGGAAACCTGGGATTCCTCACCGATGTATGCCAATTTCGAAGCATCATTGATACTGACCCGTCTTCTGAACAGCATATATTAGCTTGCAGCCACGCGCGCCTCCGATTCGTGTCATTTTGGGAGCAATGCGCTCAAACGAGATTATAGACAGAACCTTTCCGGGTAAGATGGTGCTCTTCTTGCAGATCACGTTAAACCCTGGTCGTGTCTACCATAACATGTGAGCACTAAGGATACTGTGTGCGGTGTTGTTTTGGAACGTACAGTAATATACGTAGATCACAGTATACATGTACTATATGTTGCTTCGCTTTGAGTAGAAATTCTAAGCCCACCGCAGCGCAGCGGAGGTAGTCGGCCCTCTCTACACCAACCAACCATGCCCTAGCGTCCGCGGAGCGGACGACCAGACCGCTAGTCTCCCCGCTTCTAACCTTGCAGCCTGTCGGTCTGTCTGTCTGTCCGTCCGTCTGTCAATCCGTCCGTCGCACTCCCTGTCTTCCTGCTTTGACCTGCCTTTCCGCATGGCTACACCCGGCCTGTCTTATACAGGTTTCTCCCATCCTACCGACCGCGCCTATCTTTCTGACTCGACCTAACTATGCCTAAATTACAATTATGACCAAAAAGCGGACACAATTAACTCGCGCCCTGATTGGGCAATACCTGCCGACCTGCGACACTGACTGGATCTGTCGCACGATCAGACCGCCTCTCTCCCTCGCGATTGGACGTAAGGTAAACATTTCTGCCGAGCACGAAACGCATCGATTGGATGCAAACGGCCAGGCGAGCTGCGCAGATACTTGATTATTGACATTCAGCGACGCAAAACCTATCGTATGTACTGCAAATCGGGCACACTAACCACTTTATTTTCTAAGAGCTCTGCACACTTCTCAAATTGAGATATTTATTATTACTAATGTAGACTTCACAGATCAGTATTTTGTAAGAGCTGTGGGATGTTATTTTCCACACACTTTTCAAAATAAAGACGATATTAATAGTATTAATATTACTAATATAAGCTTCACAAGCCGCAATTGTAAGAGCTCGGCGATGCTATTTTCCACAGACTTTCTAAAGTAGAGACGATAGTATTTTTTAATACTAAAGTAGGCTTCACGACCAGCGCTTTTTGTAGGGACTTTGCGAATATATATCTTCTTTACTTCACCTACTGCCACCGTGCAATGAAGGCGCGCGGCTGCACGGGCATTTCACTATCTGCTCCCGTGCACCCCACCCCACGAATGCATGCGCGCACGATAGATAGTTGTTTTAGTCAATTTATATTGCATGTAAAGTATGTTTTTGTTTGGAAATCTGATAATAATATATTATAACAAAGCCAAATAATACTATTTTAAAACATTTTAATATTTTGCCTAATGATAAATACCAGTCTTCCAGTACCGTGCTATTGGCTAATGTTTGGACGCAAGTAATTGGTTAAAACAATAAGTTTTGCTAACTTACTCACAGTTTGCAAAATGGTGGGCCCTGTGTGCAAGCAATGCGAGGCGAAGATTGACCCGCTTCTGCTGAGCCCGCAGCGGTCTACGACGGATTCCTGGGTGCGCTGTGTCTGCTGCGGGAAGCTGCAGTACGGTTATGTGCTCCGTACGATCCGTACAATCAGCGGGCAGAATATCGTGCGGCGCTGTATTGTCTGCGAGAACGGCCCAAAGGCGGTTGAGTTCTGGGAGGAAAAGCTCCCACCACCTGATTCGACCAAAGTGCGCCGCCAGGAAAGCCTGGCAAACGTCAAGAAAGCGATGGGTCCTGACTGGTACCCCAAGAAGAAAAAGAGGCGCAGCCGCCATCGCATGCTGACCGCCCGAAACGTCAAGTACATCGAGCAAAAGAAGCAGCAGAAGAGCAGGTGATTTGGATATACATTCTTATAGCCCCTTACCCCGTATAGTTTTGTATACTGACTGACGGTGCGGGGTTGGGCCGCACATACGGTAAGCTGACTATGGTGTTGACGCACCTGCAGAGCGTAGCGCGCTTCAAAAAATAATTAGATATGGAATCAACTGTGCACCGCTGCAAATTGGTGGTTCCTATCCGCATACGCGTCACCGTAGATGGCACGTACACTCGCTCACATGGGCACACGCTAAACCATGCTATCTGTACCATCAGCTCTTATAGCGTATATTTCACTAATTGGCGCTCACAAATTTAAGCTACAGTATTGAGTGGGAACTACGTGCGACGAATAAGCTGCTGTTGGCATAGATACTACCAGTGCGTAACAGTGCAGACCGTACAGAGAACGTGGCAAGTCGATGTGTCTGAACGCAATATTGTATTTTAGTGTCCTGTTCATAATGGCCGAGATGAGAGCTCGGTTGAGTCGCGGATGACTATAAGGTGTACCCACCTCGCGCGTATATATCGCGTTGGCTACTGCTAGCAGACGCGCGTTCAGCATACCTGTATCGCTGCAGTATGGCCTGTGTCCAGTTAGTGACCTGCTTGGTCATATAGACTGACACATCAGAAGCGTAAGCACCGTAAGCCAGCACGACGACGCAAATGCACCGAGAAAGCGACAGTGGCCCTATGCATATGTTCTGGCTATCACGAGCACGTGGTATATACACCTTGCGGGATAAGGACCGGACACATAAAAAAGCACGCCGAGTTGATAAGTAGGCAGCGAAAGTACTTCATTTAATGTACATGAGCTACTATTCGATTCAAGTCTAAGATGTATACGATCAGATAATCATCCTACAGTCATCTGGCTTCCTATGTTCGGCATACATATCGGAACCAGTAAATGCCACTCGGAAAGGATCTACGCCACTCTGTCAGTCAGTAGCTACGGAAATAAGCCAGTAAGAACGTCAGCTATGCACGTAAGATCAATGTATGCGGAAGATAGTGGATTGCCCTTCAGTAATATCATAAAGAGTTCAGCGGAACAATTTCAAGGCATAATATTGGTGTTTGTGGCGACCATCGGCAAATACTACCTGAAAAAAGATACCTCACGCGAGGAGCCGACCAAACCGTGCTCTAATAGACCGTCGCAATCAAAGATACGGTGTCGACTGCCTGCGTGCAGATGGTAAGATGTTTGAGTAGGATATTTACTCCAGGAAACCTGGGATTCCTCACCGATGTATGCCAATTTCGAAGCATCATTGATACTGACCCGTCTTCTGAACAGCATATATTAGCTTGCAGCCACGCGCGCCTCCGATTCGTGTCATTTTGGGAGCATTTTGGGAAACAAGGGCCTCCCCCGCGGATTTTTTGACCGCCCCTCTTTCCGGGGAAAAAGGGTGTTCTCTTTCTGGCAAAAAAAGTTTTAAAAACCGCGTGGGGGTTTTCCCCCAAAATGTGTGAACCCTAAGAAAAATGTGTGTGGGGCGGTTGTTTTTGGCAAGATCACGACAAATAACTCCATACAGCAAATGTATAATGTTGTTTCCTTGATAAAATCAAGCCACGCACGCACGAGTAGTCGTCTCTCTACACCAACAACATGCCTAGCGTCCGCGGAGCGGACGACCAGACGCTAGTCTCCCGCTTCTAAACTTGCAGCCTGTCCGTCCGTCCGTCCGTCTGTCAATAAGTCCGTCCGGTTCTTTCTGCTGTATTTCCTGCCTTTTCGCATGGCTACACTTGGCTGTCTAATACAGTTTCCATCCATCTACCGACCGCGCCTACCTTTCTGACTCGACCTAACTATGCCAAAATTACAAATATATATCCAAATGCGTGACGCAATTAACTCGCGCCTTGATTGGGCAATACCGACCGAACTGCGACACTGACTGGATTTGTCGCACGATCAGACCGTCTA
>NW_003303755.1:3917738-3920809 GCF_000142945.1 Phytophthora infestans T30-4
AAGTAATTGGTTAAAACCAATAAGGTTTGGCTAACTTACTCCCAGGTGGCAAAAATGGTGGGCCCTGGGGGCAAGCAATCGCGAGGCGGAAGATTGCCCCGCTTCTGCTGAGGCCGCAGACGGTCTACGACGGATTCCTGGGTGCGCTGTGTTCTGCTGCGGGAAGCTGCAGTACGGTTATGTGCTCTGTACGATCCGTACAATCAGCGGGCAGAATATCGTGCGGCGCTGTATTGCCTACGAGAACGGCCCAAAGGCGGTTGAGTTCTGGGAGGAAAAGCTCCCACCACCTGATTCGACCAAAGTGCGCCGCCAGGAAAGCCTGGCAAACGTCAAGAAAGCGATGGGTCCTGACTGGTACCCCAAGAAGAAAAAGAGGCGCAGCCGCCATCGTATGCTGACCGCCCGAAACGTCAAGTACATCGAGCAAAAGAAGCAGCAGAAGAGCAGGTGATTTGGATATACATTCTTATAGCCCCTTACCCCGTATAGTTTTGTATACTGACTGACGGTGCGGGGTTGGGCCGCACATACGGTAAGCTGACTATGGTGTTGACGCACCTGCAGAGCGTAGCGCGCTTCAAAAAATAATTAGATATGGAATCAACTGTGCACCGCTGCAAATTGGTGGTTCCTATCCGCATACGCGTCACCGTAGATGGCACGTACACTCGCTCACATGGGCACACGCTAAACCATGCTATCTGTACCATCAGCTCTTATAGCGTATATTTCACTAATTGGCGCTCACAAATTTAAGCTACAGTATTGAGTGGGAACTACGTGCGACGAATAAGCTGCTGTTGGCATAGATACTACCAGTGCGTAACAGTGCAGACCGTACAGAGAACGTGGCAAGTCGATGTGTCTGAACGCAATATTGTATTTTAGTGTCCTGTTCATAATGGCCGAGATGAGAGCTCGGTTGAGTCGCGGATGACTATAAGGTGTACCCACCTCGCGCGTATATATCGCGTTGGCTACTGCTAGCAGACGCGCGTTCAGCATACCTGTATCGCTGCAGTATGGCCTGTGTCCAGTTAGTGACCTGCTTGGTCATATAGACTGACACATCAGAAGCGTAAGCACCGTAAGCCAGCACGACGACGCAAATGCACCGAGAAAGCGACAGTGGCCCTATGCATATGCTCTGGCTATCACGAGCACGTGGTATATACACCTTGCGGGATAAGGACCGGACACATAAAAAAGCACGCCGAGTTGATAAGTAGGCAGCGAAAGTACTTCATTTAATGTACATGAGCTACTATTCGATTCAAGTCTAAGATGTATACGATCAGATAGTCATCCTACAGTCATCTGGCTTCCTATGTTCGGCATACATATCGGAACCAGTAAATGCCACTCGGAAAGGATCTACGCCACTCTGTCAGTCAGTAGCTACGGAAATAAGCCAGTAAGAACGTCAGCTATGCACGTAAGATCAATGTATGCGGAAGATAGTGGATTGCGCTTCAGTAATATCATAAAGAGTTCAGCGGAACAATTTCAAGGCATAATATTGGTGTTTGTGGCGACCATCGGCAAATACTACCTAAAAAAAGATACCTCACGCGAGGAGCCGACCAAACCGTGCTCTAATAGACCGTCGCAATCAAAGATACGGTGTCGACTGCCTGCGTGCAGATGGTAAGATGTTTGAGTAGGATATTTACTCCAGGTAACCTGGGATAACTCACCGATGTATGCCAATTTCGAAGCACCATTGATACTGACCCGTCTTATGAACAGCATATATTAGCTTTGCAGCCACGCGCGCCTCCGATTCGTGTCATTTTGGGACCAATGCGCTCAAACGAGATTATAGACAGAACCTTTCCGGGTAAGATGGTGCTCTTCTTGCAGATCACGTTAAACCCTGGTCGTGTCTACCATAACATGTGAGCACTAAGGATACTGTGTGCGGTGTTGTTTTGGAACGTACAGTAATATACGTAGATCACAGTATACATGTACTATATGTTGCTTCGCTTTGAGTAGAAATTTTAAGCCCACCGCAGCGCAGCGGAGGTAGTCGGCCCTCTCTACACCAACCAACCATGCCCTAGCGTCCGCGGAGCGGACGCCCAGAACCCGCTAGTCCTTAAGTATCAAGGCTAGCACGGTGTCCGTCCGTCCGTCACACGAAACGCTCAGATTTTTTAGCCTTCCCATTGGCTGCCGAGCGGAGCGAAGGCGGCATCGATTGGTTAAAACGGAATTATGTAATTTACATCAATAAATTCATGTGGTTCACAGAGATTTGCACAAGACTATCCATTATCCGAAGGCGGCATCGTTTTAATATTACGAAGTATAATATTTACCATTTTAATAATATTAATACATGTTGCTTTTAATATTTGAGTGCTAAACAGAAAGAGCTATTTATTCTCAAATAAGAAATTCCCTAAAGATGCTTCCAATGCTGCGACGTGCTTAACCTACACGTAGGAATGCGTGTTTCCAAGGACATCTTACCTCTCTAGTGGAGTGTGTTGTCTGTCAGTCCGTCCGCGGCTAGGGTTAATAAAACTTACGCTAATATGCGCGTTCTACTGGCTGCCGAGCGCAGCGAAGGCGGCCCTGATTCGCTAAAATTGCAATATGTGGTGTACACACTGTATGTGGTCAACACATCGTACTTAAATGCACCGCTTAAATATCATTTTGCTTTCATTTTCAGCTGCGGTATGCAAGGCCACGCGAAGGGCGCTGCCTGTGCACGCGTTAATTAGCATTAATAGGAGGCGCCGACGTGCACACACATACAATATCGTCGTAGGGGCTGTTGAAATTTTTTGTAGGTCCTGGTTACTTATATTTAGGCCTCAATTGAAACTTTATTATCTATAGGATATAGAATGATATTTTAGGCTTCATAGTACTTTTCTAAAAATCAAACTTACAATATGTTTTGAGTAGTACTATTATCAGGACATTTCATATTTTTCCTTGCAGCTATTTGTAGTAGTAGTACACATATTTATTATATCAGCGTTCGATAATAGATCACAGTTTTATTACTATTATAATAATGTGAAACCAGTAAAATAGGCATCTTCCCCTCA
>NW_003303755.1:3920909-3924051 GCF_000142945.1 Phytophthora infestans T30-4
ACGTCACAACGACAGCGCGCCATCGCTCCGCTTCTAACCTTGTAGCCTGTCGGTCTGTCTGTCTGTCCGTCCGTCTGTCAATCCGTCCGTCGCACTCCCTGTCTTCCTGCTTTGACCTGCCTTCCCGCATGGCTACACCCGGCCTGTCTTATACAGGTTTCTCCCATCCTACCGAGCGCGCCTATCTTTCTGACTCGAGCTAACTATGCCAAAATTACAAATATGGCCAAAAAGCGGACACAATTAACTCGCGCCCTGATTGGGCAATACCTGCCGACCTGCGACACTGACTGGATCTGTCGCACGATCAGACCGCCTCTCTCCCTCGCGATTGGACGTAAGGTAAACATTTCTGGCCCGAACGAAACACATTGATTGGATGCAAACGGGCAGGCGAGCTGCGCAGATACTGCAAATCGGGCACACTAACGACTTTATTTTCTAAGAGCTCTGCACACTTCTCAAATAGAGATATTTATCATTATTAATGTAGACTTCACCGACCAGTATTTTGTGAGAGCTCTGCCGATGTTATTTTCCACACACTTTTCCAAGTAGAGACGATATTCATAGTATTAGTACTAAATATGCTTAATATAAAGCTTCACACGGCGCATTTGTAAGAGCTCGCGGATGCTATTTTCCACAGACGTTCTAGAGTAGAGGACGATAGGATTTTTTAATACTAAAAGAAGGCTTCACGGACCAACGCCTTTTTGTAGGGACTTTGCGAAAATATATATGTTATTTACTTTACCTGGCACTCAACACTGCCACCGTGCAATGAAGGCGCGCGGCTGCACGGTCATTGCGCTATCTGCTCCCGTGCACCGCACCCGACGGATGCATGCGCGCACGATCGATAGTTGTTTTAGTCAATTTATATTGCATGTAAAGTATGTTTTTGTTTGGAAATCTGATAATAATATATTAGAACAAAGCCAAATAATACTATTTTAAAACATTTTAATATTTTGCCTAATGATAAATACCAGTCTTCCAGTACCGTGCTATTGGCTAATGTTTGGACACAAGTAATTGGTTAAAACAATAAGTTTTGCTAACTTACTCACAGTTTGCAAAACGGTGGGCCCTGTGTGCAAGCAATGCGAGGCGAAGATTGACCCGCTTCTGCTGAGCCCGCAGCGGTCTACGACGGATTCCTGGGTGCGCTGTGTCTGCTGCGGGAAGCTGCAGTACGGTTATGTGCTCTGTACGATCCGTACAATCAGCGGGCAGAATATCGTGCGGCGCTGTATTGTCTGCGAGAACGGCCCAAAGGCGGTTGAGTTCTGGGAGGAAAAGCTCCCACCACCTGATTCGACCAAAGTGCGCCGCCAGGAAAGCCTGGCAAACGTCAAGAAAGCGATGGGTCCTGACTGGTACCCCAAGAAGAAAAAGAGGCGCAGCCGCCATCGCATGCTGACCGCCCGAAACGTCAAGTACATCGAGCAAAAGAAGCAGCAGAAGAGCAGGTGATTTGGATATACATTCTTATAGCCCCTTACCCCGTATAGTTTTGTATACTGACTGACGGTGCGGGGTTGGGCCGCACATACGGTAAGCTGACTATGGTGTTGACGCACCTGCAGAGCGTAGCGCGCTTCAAAAAATAATTAGATATGGAATCAACTGTGCACCGCTGCAAATTGGTGGTTCCTATCCGCATACGCGTCACCGTAGATGGCACGTACACTCGCTCACATGGGCACACGCTAAACCATGCTATCTGTACCATCAGCTCTTATAGCGTATATTTCACTAATTGGCGCTCACAAATTTAAGCTACAGTATTGAGTGGGAACTACGTGCGACGAATAAGCTGCTGTTGGCATAGATACTACCAGTGCGTAACAGTGCAGACCGTACAGAGAACGTGGCAAGTCGATGTGTCTGAACGCAATATTGTATTTTAGTGTCCTGTTCATAATGGCCGAGATGAGAGCTCGGTTGAGTCGCGGATGTGTGGTGTAGGGATTTCCAGATTCGACCATACGCCGACCTACTTTAGGTCAAGAATCGGCTCGGTCTGATAACCCAGAGCTTAGGAGCCAAGGATCACGGTAAGTACTCGGCGATCTGTCCGGATATGCTATCCGGATAGCCGCTGAGCTCAACGGCCGCCTGAAGAGTCGGTAGAGATCCGAAACGACTACATTTCACTAGATATTTGTATGAGAAGCATAGGATTAAATAGGAGGAGCCGAAAAGGCTCCCAGAAGATAACAGAGCAGAATTTTCCTAGTCCAAGACACGTGTACACTTTTCCGGTAAGTCCCTGCATAGGGCTGGATTATGCCTGCCGTCAATACTCGAGAGGCATAGCTTGTAGGGTATTGACTGGTAGCGCCAAGAGATTAGGTCGGTCCGGGTAGGACAAAGTCTCGCTACGCGCGAAAGAAAGTCCCGCATACTCAGCGGGCCGGTACGTCGGATAGCCCGGGTGCCGTAACACTTCTAGCTGAGCAGCCTCTGCGCTCGGTGACCTGTAAAAGCGCTCGCGCGCCGTCGTCCATCCTTTGGTGGAGGGCACAGGGTTGTGAACGAGCTCAGCCGAACCAAACTCGGCGGAGCCTCGGAAGTGATCTGACTGGTTAGTCGGACCCGAGTGGAAGCGAGCCACTCGTCTGTCCCGGAAGGCCGGGACCGCGAGGGGACCACCCTCTGCGCAGGCATACAACCGCCGACTTAACTCGGCGATTCGTTGTGTTTGGTGTAAGGGATCCCACATCTGACGATATTTGTGTGTTCTACTTACACCACAACTGGCGCCGCGACCGGGGAACAGAGTGTGTGCTTTGTTTATATAGGGCCCACTTAACCGAGTTAAGAGGAAAGAGTAGAGAAAGAGAGGAGTGAAGATGTCCAGGGATCAGCAACTCCGAGCCGACGATAGCCTAGTGACGCTGGAGGATCGGTCTCTCGTGGGGGCGGACCCGGGGAACCAACGACTCATCGCCATGACGATGGAGTTGGACCGACCCGTCCAGTCCGACGAGATTGCCAAGGCCAGGAGAACCAAGACCGGAGACCCAAGTAAGGGAGAGTATGAAGAGAAAGTCCGAAGACCGCTGAACTCTGGGAGAAACCGAGACTACGGCGAATCTATCTGGGCGAAGTGGAAAAAATTTGACCTTCAGGG
>NW_003303755.1:3924151-3925759 GCF_000142945.1 Phytophthora infestans T30-4
CCACCGCTGTATTGCCTGCGAGAACGGCCCAAAGGCGGTTGATTTCTGGGAGGAAAAGCTCCCACCACCTGATTCGACCAAAGTGCGCCGCCAGGAAAGCCTGGCAAACGTCAAGAAAGCGATGGGTCCTGACTGGTACCCCAAGAAGAAAAAGAGGCGCAGCCGCCATCGCATGCTGACCGCCCGAAACGTCAAGTACATCGAGCAAAAGAAGCAGCAGAAGAGCAGGTGATTTGGATATACATTCTTATAGCCCCTTACCCCGTATAGTTTTGTATACTGACTGACGGTGCGGGGTTGGGCCGCACATACGGTAAGCTGACTATGGTGTTGACGCACCTGCAGAGCGTAGCGCGCTTCACAAAATAATTAGATATGGAATCAACTGTGCACCGCTGCAAATTGGTGGTTCCTATCCGCATACGCGTCACCGTAGATGGCACGTACACTCGCTCACATGGGCACACGCTAAACCATGCTATCTGTACCATCAGCTCTTATAGCGTATATTTCACTAATTGGCGCTCACAAATTTAAGCTACAGTATTGAGTGGGAACTACGTGCGACGAATAAGCTGCTGTTGGCATAGATACTACCAGTGCGTAACAGTGCAGACCGTACAGAGAACGTGGCAAGTCGATGTGTCTGAACGCAATATTGTATTTTAGTGTCCTGTTCATAATGGCCGAGATGAGAGCTCGGTTGAGTCGCGGATGTGTGGTGTAGGGATTTCCAGATTCGACCATACGCCGACCTACTTTAGGTCAAGAATCGGCTCGGTCTGATAACCCAGAGCTTAGGAGCCAAGGATCACGGTAAGTACTCGGCGATCTGTCCGGATATGCTATCCGGATAGCCGCTGAGCTCAACGGCCGCCTGAAGAGTCGGTAGAGATCCGAAACGACTACATTTCACTAGATATTTGTATGAGAAGCATAGGATTAAATAGGAGGAGCCGAAAAGGCTCCCAGAAGATAACAGAGCAGAATTTTCCTAGTCCAAGACACGTGTACACTTTTCCGGTAAGTCCCTGCATAGGGCTGGATTATGCCTGCCGTCAATACTCGAGAGGCATAGCTTGTAGGGTATTGACTGGTAGCGCCAAGAGATTAGGTCGGTCCGGGTAGGACAAAGTCTCGCTACGCGCGAAAGAAAGTCCCGCATACTCAGCGGGCCGGTACGTCGGATAGCCCGGGTGCCGTAACACTTCTAGCTGAGCAGCCTCTGCGCTCGGTGACCTGTAAAAGCGCTCGCGCGCCGTCGTCCATCCTTTGGTGGAGGGCACAGGGTTGTGAACGAGCTCAGCCGAACCAAACTCGGCGGAGCCTCGGAAGTGATCTGACTTGGTTAGTCGGAACCGAGTGGAAGCGAGCCACTCGTCTGTCCCGGAAGGGCCGGACCGCGAGGGAATCACCCTCTGCGCAGGCCATACAACCGCCGACCTAACTCGGCGATTCGTTGTGGTTTGTGTAAGGAATCCACATCTGACGGTATTTGTGTGTTCTACTACACCACAACTGGTGCCGCGACCCGGGAACAGGAGTGTGTGCTTGTTTTTATAGGGTGCCAGCTAACCAAGTTAAGAGGAAGAGAAGAAAAAGAGAAGA
>NW_003303755.1:3926191-3927748 GCF_000142945.1 Phytophthora infestans T30-4
GAATAATATATTTTGGGACTTTTACCTGGAACCTCACCACTGGCCACCGTGCAAATGAAAAGCGCGGCGGGCTGCCCGGGTCATTGCCCCTATCTGCTTCACGGCCACGGCACCCGAAGAAATGCATGCGCGCACGGTACATAGTGAATTAGTCAAATTTATATTGCATGTAAAAGTATGTATACGCTTAAAAATCTGATAATATATTATAGCAAAGCCCAAATTGTAATATTTAAAACATTTTAATATTTTTTCTAATAATAAATCCCAGCCCTTACAGTACCGTGCTATTGGCTAATATTTGGGACGCAAGTAATTGGTTAAAACAATATAATTTGCTAACATACTCCACAGTTTGCAAAATGGTGGGCCCTACGTGCAAGCAATGCAAGGCGAAGATTGACCCGCTTCTGCTGAACCCGCAGCGGTCTACGACGAATGCCCGCGCGCGCTGCGTCTGCTGCGGGAAGCTGCAGTACGGCTACGCGTTCCGTACATTCAGCGGATGGGGCAGCGTGCGACACTGTATTGCCTGCAAGAACGGCCCAAAACCGGTTAAGTCCTAGGAGGAAAAGCTTCCACCACCTGATTCGGCCGAAGTGCTCCGTCAGGAAAGCCTGCCAAACGTCGAGAAGGTGATGGGCCCTGACTGGTACCTCAAGAAGAAAAATAGACACAACCGCCCTCGCAAGCTGACCGCCCGAAACGTCAGGTACATTGAGCAAAAAGAAAGCAGCAGAAGAGCAAGTAATTGGTTTATATCCCTTTTAGGCCCCCACTCTCCTTCCTATTCTTCGTATTTAGTATTCTGGCTGACCGGGCGAGGCTCGGGGTCGCACATATGGTAGTCAGGCTATGGCGCAGTCAGTATTGGTGACACACCTAAACCACGTAGCGCCTTTCAAATAATATTTAGCACATGATATCTACTGTGGACAGCCGCAAGCTGGCCCGTTTCTATCTGCGTACGCGTCACACGTACACTCCCTCACTTGGACAAAGGCAAGCCACCGCTATCTGTATCGTCAATGTTCACAGAGTATATTCCACTAATGTGCGCTCATAATTTTAAACTACAGTTTTGAGTGAGTACTACGTGCAACAAAACCGGTTGCTGTCTACATAGATACGAGCACGTGTGCGGTAATGCAGACCGTACAGGTTGGATGTTCCAGGTCGATGTGCCTGTATGCAGTTCTGTATTTTTAGTGTCCTGTCCCATAATGGTCGACATATGAGCTCGCTTGAATCGCGGTATGGCTACAAGGTGTCCCCGCCGCGCGCGTATAAAGCACTACTGCTAAGAGACCGCGCCAGCTTCCCTATATCGCTGCGGTATGGCCTGTGCCCAATTAGTTACGCGCTGAGTCATATATGCTATTCCATTAGCCGGGTAAGCATAGTAAGCCAGCTCCATCACGCAAAAGTGCCGAGAAGCCGCGAGTGACCCAATGTTTTTGGCTACCGCGAGATCGTGGCGCCGACGAGCTTACGATCTCCAACAATGCCCGGACATAGCAAAACTACACCCCAAGCTGATAAGTAGTGGCGAGCGTA
>NW_003303755.1:3931636-3932829 GCF_000142945.1 Phytophthora infestans T30-4
CGTAGCATAAGTAGATCACAGGAGCTCCATAAAATGATGATGTTGCGTTCGCTTTGAGTAGAAATTCTAAGCTTACAGTACGAGCGCAGCGGAGGTGGTCGGCCCTCTCTACACCAACCAACCATGCCCTAGCGTCCGCGGAGCGGACCCCCAGACCGCTAGTATCTCCGCGCTTCTAACCTTGTAGCCTGGCGGTCTGTCTGTCTGTCCGTCCGTCTGTCAATCCGTCCGTCGCACTCCCTGTCTTCCTGCTTTGACCTGCCTTTCCGCATGACTACAGCCGGGCCTGTCTTATACAGGTTTCTCCCATCCTACCGACCGCGCCTACTTTTCTGACTCGACCTAACTATGCCAAAATTACAAATATATCTAAAAGCGTGACACAATTAGCTCGCGCCCTGATTGGGCAATACCTGCTGACCTGCGACACTGACTGGATCTGTCGCACGATCAGACTGTCTATCGCCCTCGCGATTGGACGTAAGGTAAACATTTCTGCCCCGAACGAAACACATTGATTGGATGCAAACAGCCAGCAGATACTTGATTATTGCATTCAGCAGCGCAAAACCTGTCGTATGTAATGCAAATCGGGCACAGTAACCACTTAATTTTCTAAGAGCTCTGCACACTTCTTAAATAGAGATATGTAATATTATTTATGTAGACTTCACAGACCAGTATTTTGTAAGAGCTCTGGGATGCTATTTTCCACACACTTTTCGAAGTAAAGACGATATCAATAGTATTAATATTACTAATATAAGCTTCACAGGCCGCATTTGTAAGAGCTCGGCGATGCTATTTTCCACACATTTTCTAAAGTAGAGACGATAGTATTTTTAATATTAAAGTAGACTTCACGACCAGCGCTTTTTGTAGCGACTTTGCGAATATATATTTTGTACTTTACCTGGAACTCTCCACTGTCACCGTGCAATGAAGGCGCGCAGATGCACGGGCATTTTCGCTATCTGCTGCGCGTGCAGCACACCCGATGAATGCTTGCGCGCGCGATAAATAAATTGTCCTTAGGCTCATTTACATCGCATGTAAGGGAGGGTTTTGGTTGGACATCTGCTAATTATTATATTTATAGGCGAAGGCCAGAGCGGTAGGATTCACCTGTTTAACAATGGTTCCTAGAGGAAAAAATACCAGCTTGAATTTCCCAGCCCTTTGGCTTAATATTG
>NW_003303755.1:3933086-3935608 GCF_000142945.1 Phytophthora infestans T30-4
TCACAGACCTGTATTTTGTAAGAGCTCGGGGTATATGTTATTTTTGACACACCTTTCAAAGTAAAGACTTATATTATTAGTATTAGTATTATTAAAATAAGCTTCACAGACCGCATTTGTAAGAGCTCGGCGATGCTATTTTCCACACACTTTTTAAAGTAGAGACGATAGTATTTTTAAATATTAAAGTAGGCCTCACGACCAGCGCTTTTTGTAGGGACTTTGCGAATATATATCTTTTTAATTCACCTGGCACTCACCACTGCCACCGTGCAATGAAGGCGCGCGGCTGCACGGTCATTGCGCTATCTGCTCTCGTGCACCGCACCCGACGGATGCATGCGCGCACGGTACATAGTCTTCTAATCACTTTAATTGCATGAAAATTATGTATTTGTTTGTAAATTTATTGGAAAATTTGATATTATTATTATTATAGCAAATAAAGAGTAATTTTATAAAACATTTTACCATTTTGCTTAATAATAAATACCAGCCTTACATTACCGTGCTGTTGGCTAATATTTGGACGCAAGTATTGTTTAAAACAATATAATTTGCACAACTTACTCACAGTTTGCAAAATTGCGAGGCGAAGATTGACCCGCTTCTGCTGAACCCGCAGCGGTCTACGACGGATTCCCGGGCGCGCTGCGTCTTCTGCGGGAAGCTACAGTACGGTTACGCACTCAGTACAATCAGCGGGCGGGACATCGTGCGGCGCTGTATTGCCTGCGTGAACAGCCCAAAAGTGGTTGAGCTCTGGGAGGAAAAGCCTCCACCACCTGAGTCGGCCGAAGTGCGCCGCAAGGAAAGCCTGGCAAACGTCAAGAAAGCGATGGGCCCTGACTGGTACCCCAAGAAGAAAAAGAGGCGCAGCCGCCCTCGCAAGCTGACCGCCCGAAACGCCAAGTACATCGAGCAAAAGAAACAGCAGAATAGCAGGTAATTTGGATAATATATCCTTATTGCCCCCGTTACCCCGCTTTTGTATTTTGTATACTGGCGGGGCGGCGCGAGGCTTGGGGCCGCACATATGGTAAACTAACTGTGGTGCTGTAAAATGTGTTGACGCACCTACGGAGTGTAGCGCGTTTCATATAATAATTCGCGCATGGTATCTACTGTGTACCCTTGCGAGCTGGCCATTCCTATCTGCATACGCGTTACCGTAGATGGAAAGTACACTTGCTCTTTTGGCACACGCCAATTCATGCTATCTGTACCACCAACCCTCACAGTTTATATTTCACTAATTTGCGTTTACGAATGTAAGCTTCAGTATTGAGTGAGCACTATGCGCGATGAATAAGCTGCTGTCTACATGGACACAACCACGTATGCGGTAGTGATGACCATACAAGCGGCCATCGCAAGGAGATGTGTCTGTACGCAGTACTTTACTTTAGCGCCCTACCCAGAATGGCCGAGATAAGAGCTCGGTTGAGTCACGGATGGCTATAATGTGTACCCGCCGCGCGCGTATATATTGCTTTGAATACTGCTAACAGACGCCTGGTCAGCTTGCCTGTATCACCGCGGGTATGACCTGTGCCCGAATAGTGACGTGCTGGATCATATAGACGGATACATCATAATAGTAGGTACACTAGGCTAGCACGACGATACAAAAGTACCGAGATCGCAGCAGTGACCCAGTACATGGGTGTTGGCTATCACGACAACACCCATTGGCGGCATTGCGGGATATGCACGGACACATCAAGTAGCACGCCGAGCTGATAAGTAGGCAGCGAAAGTACTCCATCTAATGTACGTGAACTATTATTCAATTCAAGGCTAACCATCATTACGATCTGATACTCTGCTTACAGCCATATATCTTCGTATGTTGCAGCCGGTCAAAAGAATTTGCACGCAGTGGTGCCTCTTCGTCCGATCTGGACGAGGCCTTTTGTCGTACATATCGGACCCAGTATAATGTCTGTCGGAAAGGATTTACGCCACTCTGTCAGTCAGTAGCTATACAAATAAGTCAGAAAGTACGTCAGCTATGTAAGTAAGATAAATGCATGCGGAAGATAGTGGAAATACCCTTCAGTAACATCACAAACAGCTCAGCAGAATAATTTCAAAGCATAACATTGATGTTTGGGGCGACCATGGGCATATACTACCTATCCTAAAATATACTTGGCGCGCGGAGCTGATTAACATTGCTCTATTCGACCGTCGCAATCGGTGATGTGTGTCCACTGCCTCACGGCGATGACGTGCAGATGGGTAAAATGTGTGAGTAGGCGTAATTACTCTAGCTACACTGGGATTCCTCACCGATCTACGCATATTTCGTAGCATCATTTGATAGTGACCCGTCTTCCGTACAGCATATATTAGCTTTGCAACCCACGCGCGCCTCCGATTCGTGTCATTTTGGAGCAATGCGCTCAAATGAGATTATATCCAAATCCTTCTCGGTAAGATGGTGCTCATCTTGCAGATCACGTTAAACCCTGTCATGTCTACCATAACATGGTGAACACTATAGATACTGTGTGCGG
>NW_003303755.1:3936793-3968860 GCF_000142945.1 Phytophthora infestans T30-4
AATACCAGCCTTATATTTCCTTGCTATTGACTAATGTTTGGACGCAGTAATTGATTAAAACAATAAAATTTACTAACTTACTCCCAGTTTGCAAAATGGTGGGCCCTACGTGCAGCAATGCGAGGCGAAGATTAACCCGTGTTCTGCTGAGCCCGCAGCGGTCTACGACGGATTCCTGGGCGCGCTGCGTCTGCTGCGGGAAGCTGCAGTACGGCTACACATTCCGTAGAATCAGCTAGCGGGACATCGTGCGGCGCTGTATTGCCTGTGAGAACGGCCCAATAGCGGTTGAGTTCTGGGAGGAAAACCCCCCACTGATTCGACCGAAGTGCGCCGCCAGGAAAGCCTGCCAAACGTCGAGAAGGTGATGGGCAAAATAGACACAGCCGCCCTCGCAAGCTGACCGCCCGAAACGTCAGGTACATTGAGCAAAAGAAGAAGCAGAAGAGCAGGTGATTTGGATATACATCCTTATATCCCCTTACCCCGCATAGTTTTGTATACTGGCTGACGGTGCAAGGCTTGGGGGTCGCACATACTGTAAGCTGACTGTGGCGCTACCAAGCGTGTTGACGCACCTATAGAGCGTAGCGCGTTTCATATAATAACTAGCACGAGGTATGTACTGTGTACCTATGCAAGTTGGCTGTCTCTATCTGCATACGCGTCACCGTAGATGGTACGTACACTCGCTCACGTGGGCATACGCAAAACCATGTTATCTGTACCATCAGCCCTTATAGCGTGTATTGCACTAATTGGCGCTCACAATTTAAACCACAGTATTGAGTGGGAACTACGTGCGACGAATAAGCTGCTGTTTACATAGATACTACCACTGCGTGACAGTGAAGACCGTACAGATGGAAGTGGCAAGTCGATGTGGCTGTAAGCAGTACTGTACTTTAATGCCCTGCCCATAATGACCGAAATGAGAGCTCGGTTGAGTCGCGGATGACTATAAGGTGTGCCCGCCTCGCGCGTATATATCGCGTTGGCTACCGCTAGCAGACGCGCGTTCAGCATACCTGTATCGCTGCAGTATGGCCTGTGTCCAGTTAGTGACCTGCTTGGTCATATAGACTGACACATCAGAAGCGTAAGCACCGTAAGCCAGCACGACGACGCAAATGCACCGAGAAAGCGACAGTGGCCCTATGCATATGCTCTGGCTATCACGAGCACGTGGTATATACACCTTGCGGGATAAGGACCGGACACATAAAAAAGCACGCCGAGTTGATAAGTAGGCAGCGAAAGTACTTCATTTAATGTACATGAGCTACTATTCGATTCAAGTCTAAGATGTATACGATCAGATAATCATCCTACAGTCATCTGGCTTCCTATGTTCGGCATACATATCGGAACCAGTAAATGCCACTCGGAAAGGATCTACGCCACTCTGTCAGTCAGTAGCTACGGAAATAAGCCAGTAAGAACGTCAGCTATGCACGTAAGATCAATGTATGCGGAAGATAGTGGATTGCCCTTCAGTAATATCATAAAGAGTTCAGCGGAACAATTTCAAGGCATAATATTGGTGTTTGTGGCGACCATCGGCAAATACTACCTGAAAAAAGATACCTCACGCGAGGAGCCGACCAAACCGTGCTCTAATAGACCGTCGCAATCAAAGATACGGTGTCGACTGCCTGCGTGCAGATGGTAAGATGTTTGAGTAGGATATTTACTCCAGGAAACCTGGGATTCCTCACCGATGTATGCCAATTTCGAAGCATCATTGATACTGACCCGTCTTCTGAACAGCATATATTAGCTTGCAGCCACGCGCGCCTCCGATTCGTGTCATTTTGGGAGCAATGCGCTCAAACGAGATTATAGACAGAACCTTTCCGGGTAAGATGGTGCTCTTCTTGCAGATCACGTTAAACCCTGGTCGTGTCTACCATAACATGTGAGCACTAAGGATACTGTGTGCGGTGTTGTTTTGGAACGTACAGTAATATACGTAGATCACAGTATACATGTACTATATGTTGCTTCGCTTTGAGTAGAAATTCTAAGCCCACCGCAGCGCAGCGGAGGTAGTCGGCCCTCTCTACACCAACCAACCATGCCCTAGCGTCCGCGGAGCGAACGACCAGACCGCTAGTCTCCCGCTTCTAACCTTTGCAGCGTGTCGGTCCGTCCGTCCGTCTGTAAATAAGTCCCGCGCGCTCCCATTCTTGCTGTATTTCCCTGCTTTTTCGCATGAACACACTGGGTCTGTCTAATACAGTTTCTATCCATCCCTACAGACCGCGCTCTACCTTTTCTGACTCGACCTAATTATGCAAAAATTACAAATATATATCCAAAAGGCGTGACGCAATTAACTCGCGCCTTGATTGGACAATACCGACCGACCTGCGACACTGACTGGATCTGTCGCACGATCAGACCGTCTATCGCCCTCGCGATTGGACGTGGTAAACATTTCTGCCGAGCACGAAACGCATCGATGGGTTGCAAACAGCCAGGCGAGCTGCGCAGGTACTTGATTATTGCGCAAAACCTGTCGTATGTACTGAAATCGGGCACAGTAACCACTTTATTTTCTAAGAGCTCTCAATTGAGATATTTATTACTATTAATGTACACTTCACAGACCAGTATTTTGTAAGAGCTCAGGGATGTTTTTATCCACACACTTTTCAAAATAAAGACGATATTAATAGTATTAATATTACTAATATAAGCTTCACAAGCCGCAATTGTAAGAGCTCGGCGATGCTATTTTCCACAGACTTTCTAAAGTAGTATGTTTTTGTTTGGAAATCTGATAATAATATATTATAACAAAGCCAAATAATACTATTTTAAAACATTTTAATATTTTGCCTAATGATAAATACCAGTCTTCCAGTACCGTGCTATTGGCTAATGTTTGGACGCAAGTAATTGGTTAAAACAATAAGTTTTGCTAACTTACTCACAGTTTGCAAAATGGTGGGCCCTGTGTGCAAGCAATGCGAGGCGAAGATTGACCCGCTTCTGCTGAGCCCGCAGCGGTCTACGACGGATTCCTGGGTGCGCTGTGTCTGCTGCGGGAAGCTGCAGTACGGTTATGTGCTCCGTACGATCCGTACAATCAGCGGGCAGAATATCGTGCGGCGCTGTATTGCCTGCGAGAACGGCCCAAAGGCGGTTGAGTTCTGGGAGGAAAAGCTCCCACCACCTGATTCGACCAAAGTGCGCCGCCAGGAAAGCCTGGCAAACGTCAAGAAAGCGATGGGTCCTGACTGGTACCCCAAGAAGAAAAAGAGGCGCAGCCGCCATCGCATGCTGACCGCCCGAAACGTCAAGTACATCGAGCAAAAGATCAGCAGAAGAGCAGGTGATTTGGATATACATTCTTATAGCCCCTTACCCCGTATAGTTTTGTATACTGACTGACGGTGCGGGGTTGGGCCGCACATACGGTAAGCTGACTATGGTGTTGACGCACCTGCAGAGCGTAGCGCGCTTCAAAAAATAATTAGATATGGAATCAACTGTGCACCGCTGCAAATTGGTGGTTCCTATCCGCATACGCGTCACCGTAGATGGCACGTACACTCGCTCACATGGGCACACGCTAAACCATGCTATCTGTACCATCAGCTCTTATAGCGTATATTTCACTAATTGGCGCTCACAAATTTAAGCTACAGTATTGAGTGGGAACTACGTGCGACGAATAAGCTGCTGTTGGCATAGATACTACCAGTGCGTAACAGTGCAGACCGTACAGAGAACGTGGCAAGTCGATGTGTCTGAACGCAATATTGTATTTTAGTGTCCTGTTCATAATGGCCGAGATGAGAGCTCGGTTGAGTCGCGGATGACTATAAGGTGTACCCACCTCGCGCGTATATATCGCGTTGGCTACTGCTAGCAGACGCGCGTTCAGCATACCTGTATCGCTGCAGTATGGCATGTGTCCAGTTAGTGACCTGCTTGGTCATATAGACTGACACATCAGAAGCGTAAGCACCGTAAGCCAGCACGACGACGCAAATGCACCGAGAAAGCGACAGTGGCCCTATGCATATGTTCTGGCTATCACGAGCACGTGGTATATACACCTTGCGGGATAAGGACCGGACACATAAAAAAGCACGCCGAGTTGATAAGTAGGCAGCGAAAGTACTTCATTTAATGTACATGAGCTACTATTCGATTCAAGTCTAAGATGTATACGATCAGATAATCATCCTACAGTCATCTGGCTTCCTATGTTCGGCATACATATCGGAACCAGTAAATGCCACTCGGAAAGGATCTACGCCACTCTGTCAGTCAGTAGCTACGGAAATAAGCCAGTAAGAACGTCAGCTATGCACGTAAGATCAATGTATGCGGAAGATAGTGGATTGCCCTTCAGTAATATCATAAAGAGTTCAGCGGAACAATTTCAAGGCATAATATTGGTGTTTGTGGCGACCATCGGCATATACTACCTGAAAAAAGATACCTCACGCGAGGAGCCGACCAAACCGTGCTCTAATAGACCGTCGCAATCAAAGATACGGTGTCGACTGCCTGCGTGCAGATGGTAAGATGTTTGAGTAGGATATTTACTCCAGGAAACCTGGGATTCCTCACCGATGTATGCCAATTTCGAAGCATCATTGATACTGACCCGTCTTCTGAACAGCATATATTAGCTTGCAGCCACGCGCGCCTCCGATTCGTGTCATTTTGGGAGCAATGCGCTCAAACGAGATTATAGACAGAACCTTTCCGGGTAAGATGGTGCTCTTCTTGCAGATCACGTTAAACCCTGGTCGTGTCTACCATAACATGTGAGCACTAAGGATACTGTGTGCGGTGTTGTTTTGGAACGTACAGTAATATACGTAGATACAGTATACATGTACTATATGTTGCTTCGCTTTGAGTAGAAATTCTAAGCCCACCGCAGCGCAGCGGAGGTAGTCGGCCCTCTCTACACCAACCAACCATGCCCTAGCGTCCGCGGAGCGGACGACCAGACCGCTAGTCTCCCCGCTTCTAACCTTGCAGCCTGTCCGTCCGTCCGTCCGTCTGTCAATAAGTCCGTCCGGTTCCTTTCTTGCTGTATTTTCCTGCCTTTTCGCATGGCTACACTTGGCCTGTCTAATACAGTTTCCATCTATCCTACCGACCGCGCCTACCTTTCTGACTCGACCTAACTATGCCAAAATTACAAATATATATCCAAATGCGTGACGCAATTAACTCGCGCCTTGATTGGGCAATACCGACCGACCTGCGACACTGACTGGATCTGTCGCACGATCAGACCGTCTATCGCCCTCGCGATTGGACGTGGTAAACATTTCTGCCGAGCACGAAACGCATCGATTGGTTGCAAACAGCCAGGCGAGCTGCGCAGATACTTGATTATTGCGCAAAACCTGTCGTATGTACTGAAATCGGGCACAGTAACCACTTTATTTTCTAAGAGCTCTCAATTGAGATATTTATTACTATTAATGTACACTTCACAGACCAGTATTTTGTAAGAGCTCAGGGATGTTATTTTCCACGCACTTTTCAAAATAAAGACGATATTAATAGTATTAATATTACTAATATAAGCTTCACAAGCCGCAATTGTAAGAGCTCGGCGATGCTATTTTCCACAGACTTTCTAAAGTAGAGACGATAGTATTTTTTAATACTAAAGTAGGCTTCACGACCAGCGCTTTTTGTAGGGACTTTGCGAATATATATCTTCTTTACTTCACCTGGCACTCACCACTGCCACCGTGCAATGAAGGCGCGCGGCTGCACGGGCATTTCACTATCTGCTCCCGTGCACCCCACCCGACGAATGCATGCGCGCACGATAGATAGTTGTTTTAGTCAATTTATATTGCATGTAAAGTATGTTTTTGTTTGGAAATCTGATAATAATATATTATAACAAAGCCAAATAATACTATTTTAAAACATTTTAATATTTTGCCTAATGATAAATACCAGTCTTCCAGTACCGTGCTATTGGCTAATGTTTGGACGCAAGTAATTGGTTAAAACAATAAGTTTTGCTAACTTACTCACAGTTTGCAAAATGGTGGGCCCTGTGTGCAAGCAATGCGAGGCGAAGATTGACCCGCTTCTGCTGAGCCCGCAGCGGTCTACGACGGATTCCTGGGTGCGCTGTGTCTGCTGCGGGAAGCTGCAGTACGGTTATGTGCTCCGTACGATCCGTACAATCAGCGGGCAGAATATCGTGCGGCGCTGTATTGCCTGCGAGAACGGCCCAAAAGCGGTTGAGCTCTGGGAGGAAAAGCTCCCACCACCTGATTCGACCAAAGTGCGCCACCAGGAAAGCCTGGCAAACGTCAAGAAAGCGATGGGTCCTGACTGGTACCCCAAGAAGAAAAAGAGGCGCAGCCGCCATCGCATGCTGACCGCCCGAAACGTCAAGTACATCGAGCAAAAGAAGCAGCAGAAGAGCAGGTGATTTGGATATACATTCTTATAGCCCCTTACCCCGTATAGTTTTGTATACTGACTGACGGTGCGGGGTTGGGCCGCACATACGGTAAGCTGACTATGGTGTTGACGCACCTGCAGAGCGTAGCGCGCTTCAAAAAATAATTAGATATGGAATCAACTGTGCACCGCTGCAAATTGGTGGTTCCTATCCGCATACGCGTCACCGTAGATGGCACGTACACTCGCTCACATGGGCACACGCTAAACCATGCTATCTGTACCATCAGCTCTTATAGCGTATATTTCACTAATTGGAGCTCACAAATTTAAGCTACAGTATTGAGTGGGAACTACGTGCGACGAATAAGCTGCTGTTGGCATAGATACTACCAGTGCGTAACAGTGCAGACCGTACAGATGAACGTGGCAAGTCGATGTGTCTGAACGCAATATTGTATTTTAGTGTCCTGTTCATAATGGCCGAGATGAGAGCTCGGTTGAGTCGCGGATGACTATAAGGTGTACCCACCTCGCGCGTATATATCGCGTTGGCTACTGCTAGCAGACGCGCGTTCAGCATACCTGTATCGCTGCAGTATGGCCTGTGTCCAGTTAGTGACCTGCTTGGTCATATAGAATGACACATCAGAAGCGTAAGCACCGTAAGCCAGCACGACGACGCAAATGCACCGAGAAAGCGACAGTGGCCCTATGCATATGCTCTGGCTATCACGAGCACGTGGTATATACACCTTGCGGGATAAGGACCGGACACATAAAAAAGGCACGCCGAGTTGATAAGTAGGCAGCGAAAGTACTTCATTTAATGTACATGAGCTACTATTCGATTCAAGTCTAAGATGTATACGATCAGATAATCATCCTACAGTCATCTGGCTTCCTATGTTCGGCATACATATCGGAACCAGTAAATGCCACTCGGAAAGGATCTACGCCACTCTGTCAGTCAGTAGCTACGGAAATAAGCCAGTAAGAACGTCAGCTATGCACGTAAGATCAATGTATGCGGAAGATAGTGGATTGCCCTTCAGTAATATCATAAAGAGTTCAGCGGAACAATTTCAAGGCATAATATTGGTGTTTGTGGCGACCATCGGCAAATACTACCTAAAAAAAGATACCTCACGCGAGGAGCCGACCAAACCGTGCTCTAATAGACCGTCGCAATCAAAGATACGGTGTCGACTGCCTGCGTGCAGATGGTAAGATGTTTGAGTAGGATATTTACTCCAGGAAACCTGGGATTCCTCACCGATGTATGCCAATTTCGAAGCATCATTGATACTGACCCGTCTTCTGAACAGCATATATTAGCTTGCAGCCACGCGCGCCTCCGATTCGTGTCATTTTGGGACCAATGCGCTCAAACGAGATTATAGACAGAACCTTTCCGGGTAAGATGGTGCTCTTCTTGCAGATCACGTTAAACCCTGGTCGTGTCTACCATAACATGTGAGCACTAAGGATACTGTGTGCGGTGTTGTTTTGGAACGTACAGTAATATACGTAGATCACAGTATACATGTACTATATGTTGCTTCGCTTTGAGTAGAAATTCTAAGCCCACCGCAGCGCAGCGGAGGTAGTCGGCCCTCTCTACACCAACCAACCATGCCCTAACGTCCGCGGAGCGGACGACCAGACCGCTAGTCTCCCCGCTTCTAACCTTGCAGCCTGTCCGTCCGTCCGTCCGTCTGTCAATCAGTCCGTCGCTTTCCTCTCTTTCTACTTTTTCCTACCCTTTCGCATGGCTACACCGGCCTGTCTAATACAGTTTCCTCCCATCCTACCGACCGCGCCTACCTTTCTGACTCGACCTAACTATGCCAAAATTACAAATATATATCCAAATGCGTGACGCAATTAACTCGCGCCTTGATTGGGCAATACCGACCGACCTGCGACACTGACTGGATCTGTCGCACGATCAGACCGTCTATCGCCCTCGCGATTGGACGTAAGGTAAACATTTCTGCCGAGCACGAAACGCATCGATTGGTTGCAAACAGCCAGGCGAGCTGCGCAGATACTTGATTATTGCGCAAAACCTGTCGTATGTACTGAAATCGGGCACAGTAACCACTTTATTTTCTAAGAGCTCTCAATTGAGATATTTATTACTATTAATGTACACTTCACAGACCAGTATTTTGTAAGAGCTCAGGGATGTTATTTTCCACGCACTTTTCAAAATAAAGACGATATTAATAGTATTAATATTACTAATATAAGCTTCACAAGCCGCAATTGTAAGAGCTCGGCGATGCTATTTTCCACAGACTTTCTAAAGTAGAGACGATAGTATTTTTTAATACTAAAGTAGGCTTCACGACCAGCGCTTTTTGTAGGGACTTTGCGAATATATATCTTCTTTACTTCACCTGGCACTCACCACTGCCACCGTGCAATGAAGGTGCGCGGCTGCACGGGCATTTCACTATCTGCTCCCGTGCACCCCACCCGACGAATGCATGCGCGCACGATAGATAGTTGTTTTAGTCAATTTATATTGCATGTAAAGTATGTTTTTGTTTGGAAATCTGATAATAATATATTATAACAAAGCCAAATAATACTATTTTAAAACATTTTAATATTTTGCCTAATGATAAATACCAGTCTTCCAGTACCGTGCTATTGGCTAATGTGGACGCAAGTAATTGGTTAAAACAATAAGTTTTGCTAACTTACTCACAGTTTGCAAAATGGTGGGCCCTGTGTGCAAGCAATGCGAGGCGAAGATTGACCCGCTTCTGCTGAGCCCGCAGCGGTCTACGACGGATTCCTGGGTGCGCTGTGTCTGCTGCGGGAAGCTGCAGTACGGTTATGTGCTCCGTACGATCCGTACAATCAGCGGGCAGAATATCGTGCGGCGCTGTATTGCCTGCGAGAACGGCCCAAAGGCGGTTGAGTTCTGGGAGGAAAAGCTCCCACCACCTGATTCGACCAAAGTGCGCCGCCAGGAAAGCCTGGCAAACGTCAAGAAAGCGATGGGTCCTGACTGGTACCCCAAGAAGAAAAAGAGGCGCAGCCGCCATCGCATGCTGACCGCCCGAAACGTCAAGTACATCGAGCAAAAGAAGCAGCAGAAGAGCAGGTGATTTGGATATACATTCTTATAGCCCCTTACCCCGTATAGTTTTGTATACTGACTGACAATGCGGGGTTGGGCCGCACATACGGTAAGCTGACTATGGTGTTGACGCACCTGCAGAGCGTAGCGCGCTTCAAAAAATAATTAGATATGGAATCAACTGTGCACCGCTGCAAATTGGTGGTTCCTATCCGCATACGCGTCACCGTAGATGGCACGTACACTCGCTCACATGGGCACACGCTAAACCATGCTATCTGTACCATCAGCTCTTATAGCGTATATTTCACTAATTGGCGCTCACAAATTTAAGCTACAGTATTGAGTGGGAACTACGTGCGACGAATAAGCTGCTGTTGGCATAGATACTACCAGTGCGTAACAGTGCAGACCGTACAGATGAACGTGGCAAGTCGATGTGTCTGAACGCAATACTGTATTTTAGTGTCCTGTTCATAATGGCCGAGATGAGAGCTCGGTTGAGTCGCGGATGACTAGAAGGTGTACCCACCTCGCGCGTATATATCGCGTTGGCTACTGCTAGCAGACGCGCGTTCAGCATACCTGTATCGCTGCAGTATGGCATGTGTCCAGTTAGTGACCTGCTTGGTCATATAGAATGACACATCAGAAGCGTAAGCACCGTAAGCCAGCACGACGACGCAAATGCACCGAGAAAGCGACAGTGGCCCTATGCATATGCTCTGGCTATCACGAGCACGTGGTATATACACCTTGCGGGATAAGGACCGGACACATAAAAAAGCACGCCGAGTTGATAAGTAGGCAGCGAAAGTACTTCATTTAATGTACATGAGCTACTATTCGATTCAAGTCTAAGATGTATACGATCAGATAGTCATCCTACAGTCATCTGGCTTCCTATGTTCGGCATACATATCGGAACCAGTAAATGCCACTCGGAAAGGATCTACGCCACTCTGTCAGTCAGTAGCTACGGAAATAAGCCAGTAAGAACGTCAGCTATGCACGTAAGATCAATGTATGCGGAAGATAGTGGATTGCCCTTCAGTAATATCATAAAGAGTTCAGCGGAACAATTTCAAGGCATAATATTGGTGTTTGTGGCGACCATCGGCAAATACTACCTAAAAAAAGATACCTCACGCGAGGAGCCGACCAAACCGTGCTCTAATAGACCGTCGCAATCAAAGATACGGTGTCGACTGCCTGCGTGCAGATGGTAAGATGTTTGAGTAGGATATTTACTCCAGGTAACCTGGGATTCCTCACCGATGTATGCCAATTTCGAAGCACCATTGATACTGACCCGTCTTATGAACAGCATATATTAGCTTTGCAGCCACGCGCGCCTCCGATTCGTGTCATTTTGGGACCAATGCGCTCAAACGAGATTATAGACAGAACCTTTCCGGGTAAGATGGTGCTCTTCTTGCAGATCACGTTAAACCCTGGTCGTGTCTACCATAACATGTGAGCACTAAGGATACTGTGTGCGGTGTTGTTTTGGAACGTACAGTAATATACGTAGATCACAGTATACATGTACTATATGTTGCTTCGCTTTGAGTAGAAATTCTAAGCCCACCGCAGCGCAGCGGAGGTAGTCGGCCCTCTCTACACCAACCAACCATGCCCTAGCGTCCGCGGAGCGGACGACCAGACCGCTAGTCTCCCCGCTTCTAACCTTGCAGCCTGTCCGTCCGTCCGTCCGTCTGTCAATCAGTCCGTCGCTTTCCTCTCTTTCTGCTTTTTCCTACCCTTTCGCATGGCTACACCGGCCTGTCTAATACAGTTTCCTCCCATCCTACCGACCGCGCCTACCTTTCTGACTCGACCTAACTATGCCAAAATTACAAATATATCCAAATGCGTGACGCAATTAACTCGCGCCTTGATTGGGCAATACCGACCGACCTGCGACACTGACTGGATCTGTCGCACGATCAGACCGTCTATCGCCCTCGCGATTGGACGTGGTAAACATTTCTGCCGAGCACGAAACGCATCGATTGGTTGCAAACAGCCAGGCGAGCTGCGCAGATACTTGATTATTGCGCAAAACCTGTCGTATGTACTGAAATCGGGCACAGTAACCACTTTATTTTCTAAGAGCTCTCAATTGAGATATTTATTACTATTAATGTACACTTCACAGACCAGTATTTTGTAAGAGCTCAGGGATGTTATTTTCCACACACTTTTCAAAATAAAGACGATATTAATAGTATTAATATTACTAATATAAGCTTCACAAGCCGCAATTGTAAGAGCTCGGCGATGCTATTTTCCACAGACTTTCTAAAGTAGAGACGATAGTATTTTTTAATACTAAAGTAGGCTTCACGACCAGCGCTTTTTGTAGGGACTTAGCGAATATATATCTTCTTTACTTCACCTGGCACTCACCACTGCCACCGTGCAATGAAGGCGCGCGGCTGCACGGGCATTTCACTATCTGCTCCCGTGCACCCCACCCGACGAATGCATGCGCGCACGATAGATAGTTGTTTTAGTCAATTTATATTGCATGTAAAGTATGTTTTTGTTTGGAAATCTGATAATAATATATTATAACAAAGCCAAATAATACTATTTTAAAACATTTTAATATTTTGCCTAATGATAAATACCAGTCTTCCAGTACCGTGCTATTGGCTAATGTTTGGACGCAAGTAATTGGTTAAAACAATAAGTTTTGCTAACTTACTCACAGTTTGCAAAATGGTGGGCCCTGTGTGCAAGCAATGCGAGGCGAAGATTGACCGGCTTCTGCTGAACCCGCAGCGGTCTACGACGGATGCACGGGCGCGCTGCGTCGGCTGCGGGAAGCTGCAGTACGGTTACGCACTCCGTACAATCAGCGGGCGGGACATCGTGCGGCGCTGTATTGCCTGCGAGAACGGCCCAAAAGCGGTTGAGCTCTGGGAGGAAAAGCCCCCACCACCTGAGTCGGCCGAAGTGCGCCGCCAGGAAAGCCTGGCAAACGTCAAGAAAGCGATGGGTCCTGACAGGTACCCCAAGAAAAAAAAAGAGGCGCAGCCGCCTTCGCAAGCTATCCGCCCGAAACGTCAAGTACATCGAGCAAAAGAAGCAGCAGAAGAGCAAGTAATTTGGATAATATATCCTTATTGCCCCCGTTACCCCGCTTATCTTTGTATTTTGTATACTGGCGGGCGGCGCGAGGCTTGGGGCCGTACATATGGTAAACTAACTGTGGTGCTGCCAATTGTGTTGACGCACCTACGGAGTGTAGCGCGTTTCATATAATAATTAGCGCATGGTATCTACTGTGTACCCTTGCGAGCTGGCCGTTCCTATCTGCATACGCGTTACCGTAGATGGAAAGTACACTTGCTCACTTGGTACACGCACACCCATGCTATCTGTACCATCAGCGTCTATAGCGTATATTTCCACAAATTTAAACTACAGCATTGAGTGGGAGCTACGTGCGACGAATAAGCTGCTGTTTGCATAGATACTACCACTGCGTGACAGTGCAGACCGTACAGATGGACGTGGCAAGTCAATGTGTCTGAACGCAGTATTGTACTTTAGTGTCCTGTCCATAATGACCGAGATGAGATCTCGGTTGTGTCGCGGATCACGGTGTACCCGCCGCCCGCGAATTTATCGCATTGGCTATTGCTAGCAGAAGGTGTACCCGCCGCACGCGTATAAATCACTACTACTAGCAGACACGTGGTCAGCTTGCCTATATCGCTGCGGTATGGCCTGTGTCCAGTTAGTGACCTGCTTGGTCATATAGACTGATACATCAGAAGCGTAAGCACAGTAAGCCAGCACGACGACGCAAATTAACCGAGAAAGCGACAGTGATCCTATACATAAGTTTTGGATATCACGAGCGCGTGGTATACACTCATTAACGACCTCGCAATATATGCACGAACATATCAAATAGCACGTTGAGTTGATAAGTAGGCAGCAAAAGTTCCTCATATAATGTACATGAGCTACTTTTCAGATTAAGTCTAAACATCACTACAGTTGATAGTCAGCCTACAGTCAGGTGGCTTCCTATGTTCGTCATACATATCGGAGCCAGTAAATGCCACTCGGCAAAGAGTTACACCACTCTGTCAGTCAGTAGCTATGCAAATAAGTCAGAAAGTACGTCAGCTATGCAAGTAAGATTAATGCATGCGGAAGATAGCGCAAATACCCTTCAGTAACATCACAAACAGCTCAGCAGAATAATTTCAAAGCATAATATTGATATTTGTGGCGACCATCGGCAAATACTACCTATCCTAAAAGATACATCACGCGAGGAGCTGATTAATATTGCTCTATTATACCGTCGCAATCGATGATATGTGTCGACTGCCTCACGGCGATGACGTGCAGATGGGTAATATGTTTGAGTAGGCGTATTTTCTCCAGCTACACTGAGATTCCTCACCGATCTACGCATATTTCGTAGCATCCTTGATACTGACCCGTCTTCCGTACAGCATATATTAGCTTTGCAACCACGCGCGCCTCCGATTCGTTTCATTTTGGGAGCAATACGCTTAAACGAGATTATAGACAAAGCCTTCCCGGGTAAGATGGTGCTCTTCTTGCAGATCACGTTAAATCCTGGTCATGTCTACCATAACATGTGAACACTAAGGTTATTGTATGCGGAGTTGTTTTGGAACGTAACATAAGTATAGCACAGTATGCACTTATTACATGTAGCTTTGCGCTGAGTAGAAACTCTAAGCCCACTGCAGTGCAGCGGAGGTGGTCAACCCTCTCTACACCAACCAACCATGCCCTAGCGTCCGCGGAGCGGGCGCCCAGAGCACTAGTCTCCCCGCTTCTAACCTTGTAACCTGTCGGTCTGTCCGTCCGTCAGTCCGTCGCATTCCCCGTCTTGCTGCTTTTTCCTGCCTTTTCGCATGACTACATTCGGCCTGTCTAATACAGTTTCCTCCCATCGTACCGACCGTGCCTACCTTTCTGACTCGACCTAACTATGCTAAAATTACAAATATATCCAAAAGCGTTACACAATTAACTCGCGCCCTGATTGGGCAATATTTTTCGACTCACTTTTCATTCAAAACACAAAATTGGATTTTTGAGCGACGGCGCGGAGAGGACAAGGTGCGCTGGCTGTATAATAGCAGTAGGGTAGTTGTAGATGTATATGCATGTATGTACGGGCGTGGGGCTCCTTGCCCTATTATATATTCAAGAGAGACCTCTCAGGATACAGTCTGAGGCTTGCCCCGAGACTCCAAAGTGGTATGGCAGTTGGTAGCGATAGCAATCAGGTTGGGGTGGGTGTGACTGGGAGCGTCTACCACCATGCACGCGCCTAGGGGTCCTAGACCCACCGCGAGTGTCCACGCTCCAAAAGCGAGTGGCGCGTGCTGCCAATTGGCCATACCGAAGTTGCAGCCACATGCGGAAGAGTCGTTACGGTCCCGCAATACAGAGGTCCTCTTAAAGTGTGAGCTCCCACATCAAAACACACTTTGCGAGAGCACTTCTGGCGGGACGGAAAGGAATGCAGCAGTCGGTCTCACAAGAGCAAGGAGCCCAAGACCAAGTGCAAGGACAGCTCAAGAACAAGAGATCAAGACAAAAAAAACACTTTTAGAGCATGAGTGAGCCCCGCGCCTGTACACTTAGATAGCATAGCGTCATAATAGACAGTTTTAGAGCATTTTCGGAACTGTGTGAGCCCCGTGAGGGGCTGGGTCGTTCTCGGACACCCTGTGCATACTACTGACATGACCTGAAGGGCTGGACGGTATCAAACAGACCTGGGCAACTACTCAACAGGGCTGAGGCAACAGCTTTGACGTACCCAAGAGGCAACAGCGCGATGCGGCGTCTGAATTACCATGTACAGCTGCTTGGTCCACAGCCGTGCAAGGTAATTTGGACCCGTCGGACCGTGAGCTGAGGGCTGTAACACGTCGGCCAAGGGGAGGGCCTAAGCAAAAGCTGACTGGACCAACATGCCCCCTAGAGTGACGATACCCCTAAGTTGTTTGTAATCCGAGGAGCCGGGATGGAAATGACAGTGATGTGCTCTATTCACAGAGAGCTTCTGGATTAGTACTGGAAAGGAAAGTTCGGGGTTCTATTCGAATACCACGTTGCTTAAGCTACTGTGTCTATGTTCTGGTGCTTAGATTCATAAAATAGCTGTAGAATAGCTCCCAGTGCACTTAGACTTTCGAGTCTAACCGCCCATGTAATTATTTTCCATTTAGATCAGGCGATAGACGCGTTCAAGGTGGAAGGACATGGCAAGAGGCCCGAGGAAAAGAAAAAGGTTCCCCAGCAAATGCGTAGCGGGCTTTGGTGCAGAATTAACTCGGCTAACCCTGTCCATTGGTTAGAATTACCCGCGAGGAGCTAGACGATCGCGTGCAACGGGCCCGGCGTGAGAACGCATCTCAATCCCACGAAGAATCGCGTAAGGATAGACAGCTCCGTAAACAGAGGCTTCGTACCGCAGAGGCCCGCTACCGCAAGGCAATCCAAGAATTGGAGCAGCTCGAGTTAGTTGAAGCTCACGCCGCATCTGAATCAGGACTGATAAAAGTATCCAGTCCAGCTGTAGAGCGTGAGGAGAAGACAGAGGAAGATGATCCCGGTGAGCATCAACGACGATTCGAGGAGGAGACGCGTCGCGAAGGCCAATACGAGACCCACGGATTTGAGATTGGAATGTCAGGACCTGTGACCGAAAATACCGTAGCAGCTACACGTGCACGCGGTGCAGAAAGAGCCCGGATTAGGCGAGCTACCATGACGAGCTCACAAAAACAACGGGCACGAGCAAAAGATGCGGAGAGGAAGCGAATTCGTAGAGCTAACAGATCCGAATCCCAGGTTATTCGAGATCGGGACCGAAATGCCGAACAAGCGAGGTTACGACGGGGTCGACTGGAGCCAGAAAACTTCTTAGCTCATCAAGCATATGATCGAGACGCACAAGGCAACCTCGGAGCCACCAGGACAGAGGAAGACAGTCCAAATGCAAGGATTCGCCATACAATGGAACACGAAGTTTGCAGGGAAGGCATGTCGAATGAGCAGCGCCAAATTGAGCGCGAACAAAATGCAGAAGCGCACCGATATCGTCGAAATGCCATGTCCGATCAACAGCGTCAAACTGAGCGCGATGAAAATACAGCATCGCGGAGAGAGCACAGAGAAGCCATGTCTGAGGAGCAGCAACAAACAGAGCGCGAGCGAGATACAGCAGCGCATAGAGATCGCAGAAGAGGCATGTCCGATGAGCAGCGGCAAGCACAGCGCGCCCGAGAAGCTACCGCGCTTATAGCACGAAGGGAAGCCATGATGGATGAACAAAGGGATCAGCAAAAGGAGCAGGACCGGTTCCGCCGGCGGTCTCGGCAGTATAAGAAGGGCCTCGCCCACCACGAAAGCTTTGACCCTTCCACAGTTTCCGGGGGTCGTCACTACTTTACGCGTTACATGGACGACAATCGGGAGAACGAGCGTGTTTGCCACTACTGTAACGCTTGGAAGTTTCCCAAAGAGACAGACGGATGCTGCTGTCGTAACGGGCTGGTGTTCGTTCCATCTTCGTGAACAGCACCTGATGCTCTACTATCACTTTTCGAAAACGCGACCTTCATGCGGTCAATCCGAGCCTACATCAACGTATTCGCATTTACGTCCATGGGAGCTTCGCGGTCTCGGCCTCTCAACGTCGACGAAAGCGTGACACGGAATGGTGTCTACAACTTCCGTGTACAAGGGTCAGTGTGCCACCGCATGGGATCGTTACTACCTCCTACCTTCGGTCGCTCCATGTATGCCCAAGTTTACTTTAACGATCCCGACATGGATGCCCGTGTGAGAAGCCGTATGAACATGACCCAAGGCCTCGATCGCGCCGTTATGGAAACGATTGACCAAATGATGGTGGCGCACAACCCGTACACACAAGAATTTATCAACGCGCGTAGATTTTTGATAGATCGTGGTTGGGATGCGTATGCAGCAGCCATCAGGGAGCACGAACGACGCCGCTCGGCAGGGGAAGACGTTGATGACCATGACCCGTCGTTAGCCTTGAGTAATTTTCTATCGGAGGGGGATCACCTTAAGCTGCGTCTGCACGTCACACGGAATGCGAACCCGGGTACGCATAACACCCCAACTGCATCAGAGGTGGCAGCCGTTGTGATCGATACAAACGCTGCTGAGCATCGGACTATAATCCTACACACGACCGGAGGAGGTTTCAAACGCATATTTGAGACGAGCGTTACCTATGACCCGCTGCAGTACCCTATACTGTTTCCGTACGGGGAGAATGGATGGACTTACGATATCCCGTACGCTGGTAATCCCGTCGATCGCCACGGTAACCCCTTAACCATGTCCGTTCGGGAATATGAGGCGTATCTGCTTTTCGACCGGACGGTTAGTAATTCTCTTATCCTGCGCGGTGGGCGACTGACGCAGCAATACTGCGTTGACTAATGGGCCAAATGCGAACAAGAACGCCTGCGCTTCATCAAGAAGAACCAGCTCCAGTATCGATTAGAAACCCTCCAGGGACTCACAGACGCGTTGCGTGGCGAGTCTGTTGAAATCCACAGAATGGCAGCTGACGACGATGCGGCCATACGTAGGACTCAGCGTGGGAATTATACGGATCAGGAGTCGGCGACGCAAGATGCGGGTGAGCTTGGACGCAAGATAATTATACCTCCGAAGTTTACAGGTGGTCCCCGCTACATGTACCAACGCTTCTTGGATGCCATGGCTATCGTCCGTGAAACAGGAGCCCCGAACCTGTTCATTACGATGACATGCAACCCGAACTGGCCTGAGATCAAGGAAAACTTACGCCGTGGGGAAAAGGCATTCGACCGAACGGACATCGTGGCTCGCGTGTTCATGGAGAAACTAAAAGCTCTTAACAAGGACCTCGATGAGGGTGTGCTGGGGATTCAAGCCGCTCGAGTCCACGTAGTGGAATATCAGAAGCGTGGTCTTCCCCACGCCCACATACTGCTTATCCTGCGTCCGGAGGACAAGCCCACTACCAAGGAAGACGTCTATAAGCTGGTATCCTCGGAGCTCCCGGATAAAGAGAAGTACCCCGAGCTGTACGATACGGTGATTTCCAATATGCTGCATGGACCCTGTGGTCAACAGAACCCGAACTGCCCGTGCATGAAGAACGGAAGGTGCTCCAAGAAGTTTCCAAAAGCGCTCGCGGACGAAACGGTGATGACCCCCGACAAATACCCCACGTACAAGCGTGGTCGCCGTCCGGATGGAATTTTGTGCCATAAGGGGAAAGTATGGGACAACGCGACCATCAATCAATGGGTGGTCCCGTACAATCCGTTCCTGTCGCAGAAATACAACTGCCACATCAACGTCGAGGTTTGTGCCACGAACAAGGCCATCAAGTACATCTACAAGTACGTCTACAAGGGCTCGGACATGACGACAATCACGATTGAAGGCGAAGAAATTCGGGCGAGCGAAATTCTTCAGTATCTCCTTGGGAGGTATATTTCTCCGGTAGAAGCTTGCATGCGGCTATTCATGCATCCAACACAAGGATCAACACATTCTGTCGTGACGCTACCTATCCACTTGGAAAGGATGAGCATGGTTGCTTATCGCGACCAAGCGACGACCCCCCAGCTTCACAACTTGATTAACCGCGGGGACAGATCAATGCTGACGGAGTTTTTCAAGCTGTGCGCGCGTAACCCAGAAGCTACGGTCAATCTACTGTACAAGGATGTACCGCGGAAGTACAGGTGGACAGAGCACAAGACGTGGGAACCGTATAAGAAGTACGTTGCTTCTCTGGGACGCTTGGTACACGTATCTCCGCAGGACCCGGAACGCTTCTACTTACGACTTCTCCTGTGTAACCGACGCTCGCCTAAGTCCTTTGCAGATCTTCGAACGGTTGATGGTACGGAACATCCTACATATCAGCAAGCAGCTTTGGCGCTTGGATATTTGGAAAATGACGACGGGTGGATACATTGCTTACGCGAAGCCGCCGAGGTCAAGATGCCGTACCAGCTACGCCAACTCTTCGGCATCATTTTGGTTTACTCGATGCCTGGTAATGCCAAAGATCTATGGGACAGGTTAAAAAAAGGATATGTCAGAGGATTATGCACGAAGCATTGAGGTAAGAGACGCAGACCTGCATAATGTACGCGAAGAGCAGGTGCGTCTTCGAATGGCAGAGTACAAGGCGTTGAAGAATTTGGCTGATTACTTGGTTTCGAACCAAAAGTCCCTCGACATGTACGCCCTTCCTCTGCTTGCCGATTACGACGATGTATCTGCTCAAGTGGACGACCCGTACACAGCGTCTGTTGATGTTGTCCACCAAGAGATTGACGCGTACCCCCAAAACGAACTGGAGCATGTTGCGGAGCAGGCAGACCACTTGAACAGCAACCAGAGGGATATTTTTGACCAAGTTATTGCTGCTGTCAGACCGGTTGGAGGGCAGAAGCTTTTCTTTTTGGATGGTCCAGGTGGAACAGGAAAGTCATTTCTACTCGAGCAAATACTCGCTGACGTTCGGATGCAACGTAAGGTTGCCATCGCGGTTGCATCGAGTGGGATTGCAGCCACCCTGTTAACCGGAGGTCATACCGCGCATTCGACGTTCCGGATTCCCCTCAAACTAACAGAGACGTCGACGTGCAGCCTTTCATGGCAGAGCCAAAAAGCCGAATTGATTCGTAGCGCGAGTTTGATCATTTGGGACGAAGCGCCGATGATGAATCGAGCTTGCTTTGAGGCTGTTGACAGGTCGCTTCGGGATATTATGAAGAACGAGCTGGAGCCGTTCGGCGGAAAGGTAATGGGGTTCAGCGGTGATCACCGCCAGATCCTACCTGTACTGAAGGATGCTACGCGTGCGGAGACGATTCAAGCTTGCTTCAAGCTCTTCGCCCCTATGGGAGCATTTGCATCAAGTGCGGCTGACCGAGAACATGCGTGTCCGCACCGCCCCAGACGCGGCCAGTGCGGCTGAGTTAGCGGAATTCTCTGAGTTTTTACTTCAAATTGGAGAAGGTCGTTATCCTGTCAATCATGAGATCGGTGATGGCGATATATGCCTCCCACGCGACATGTGTATCATTCCAGAACGACGGGTGCAAGAAATGACCTCTGATGAAGAAGACGCGGATATGGAGCCTCGACCAAGTTTCAGGTTACTCCCTCCGGCGGACGAGGAGCACGAGCGAGACTTGTACGAAGTTGAAGAAGACCGACGAGTCCGCAACGTCAACGCACTCATAGATGCGGTGTACCCGGGCGTCGTTACTGAGAATTTACCCGATGAATACTTCGTTGAGCGAGCCATACTAGCCCCCACAAATGCAAGTGTTCGGCGTATCAACGACATGGTTGCGGAACGGCTATCGGGTGAAGCGAAGGAGTATCTCTCGGTGGACAGCCTCGAAGGGGTCGCGGATGCAAATATGTTTGAGCAGGAGTTCTTAAACTCTCTTAGCTTCTCCGGTATCCCTCCGCACAGGATTGTTCTGAAGGTTGGAACACCTATCATCATGATTAGAAATCTGAATAGCGACGCAGGACTTTGCAACGCAACCCGGCTTCGGGTTGTGTCACTGCGCGAGAGAAGCATCGAGGCCAGCATTATGTCCGGGCCGTTCAAGGGTAAGAAAGTGTTCATTCCTCGGATCGTCTTTTATAGTGAGGACGATGACAAGGAGTTCCCGTTCAAACTCAAGCGTAAGCAGTTCCTCGTGGTTCCAGCGTTCGCCATGACTATCAACAAGGCCCAAGGACAATCGATCCACCACGTGGGTATATACCTGGAATCACCGGTCTTCGCACATGGGCAGCTTTATGTGGCGTTGTCGAGAGTGACTTCGAGGAAGGCGATCAAGATTGCTGTAGATCCAGAGGCCATCGATGAGGACGGGAACGTACACACCAACACTATTGTGTACAGGGAGATCTTTGGAACGCAGACTTGGTAGGGCACGTAATATATATGATACATTTAGCTTTGATTTCATAATATTCTTTCATCCGCCGCAGCGCAGCGGAGGCGGACAGCCCACACAGACCAACCAACCATGCCCTAGCGTCCGCGGAGCGGACGCCCAGAGCGCTAGTTTCCCGCTTCCTTGCCGAGTAACCTCTGTCCGTCCGTCTGTCAATAAGTCCGTCCGGTTCCTTTCTTTCTGCTTTTTTCTACCCTTTCGCATGGCTACACTCGGCCTGTCTTATACAGTTTCCTCCCATCTTACTGACCGCGCCTACCTTTCTGACTCTATGCAAGAATTACAAAATATATCCAAAAGCGTTACACAATTAACTCGCGCCCTGATTGGCCAATACCTGCCGACCTGCGACACTAACTGGATCTGTCGCACGATCAGACCGTCTCTCGCTCTCGCGATTGGACGTAAGATACAATTTTTTGCCTTGCACGAAACGCATCGATTGGATACAGACACCAAAGCGTTACAAACACCAAAGTGTTGACAATTCTATATTTACATTTAGCTACGCAAAGCCTGCCCTATGTGCATCACATCGGGCACGCTAACCACCGCTTTTTGTAAGGACTTTGCAAACATTATTTTTTACTTCTTCTGGCACTCTCCACTGTCAGCGTGCAAGAAGGCGTACGGCGGCATGGCCGTTGCGCTAACTGCTCCCGTGTACCGCATCGACGAATGCATGCGCGCACGCTGCATAGTGTTTTTAGTCACTTTTATTGCATGTAAAGTATAAATATCTGACAGTATTACTATTAAAGCAAAATATTAAATATCAACTTTTTAATATTTTTTAAATAATAAATATCCGCGTTACATTACCGTGCTATTGGCTAATATTTGGACGCAAGTAATTGGCTAAAATAATAAATGTTGCTTACTTACTCACAGTTTGCAAAATGGTGGGCCCTACGTGCAAGCAATGCGAGGCGAAGATTGACACGCTTCTGCTGAACCCGCAGCGGTCTACGACAGACCCCCGAGCGCGCTGCGTCTGCTGCGGGAAGCTGCAGTACGGTTATGCGCTCCGTATGATCCGTCCAATCAGCGGGCGGGACATCGTGCGGCGCTGTATTGCCTGCAAGAACGGCCCAAAAGCGGTTAAGTTCTGGGAGAAAAGCTTCCACCACCTGATTCGGCCGAAGTGCGCCGCCAGGAAAGCCTGCCAAACGTCGAGAAGGTGATGGGCCCTGACTGGTACCTCAAGAAAAAAAATAGACACAGCCGCCCTCGCAAGCTGACCGCCCGAAACGTCAGGTACATTGAGCAAAAGAAGCAGCAGAAGAGCAGGTGATTTGGATATACATCCTTATATCCCCTTACCCCGCATAGTTTTGTATACTGGCTGACGGTGCAAGGCTTGGGGTCGCACATACTGTAAGCTGACTGTGGCGCTACCAAGCGTGTTGCAACACCTAAAGAACGTTACGTGTTTATATGATACTTAGCACATGGTATCTACTGTGGGCAGCCGCAAGCTGGCCGCTCCTATCCGCATACACGTCACGTAGACGACAAGTACACTCACTCATTGGGACATAAGCTAAATCATGCTGCATGTCTATCAACGTTTACAGCGCGTATTCCACTAATGTGCGCTCGCAAATTGAAACTACAGTATTAAGTGAGTATTACGTGCGACAAAACTGCTGCTGTCTACGTAGATACGAGCACGTGTGCGGTAATGCAGACCATACAGGTGGATGTTGCAGGTCGATGTGCCTGTATGCAGCTCTGTATTTTAGTGCCCTATCTATAATGGTCGACCTATGAGCTCGGTTGAGTCGCGGATGGCTACAAGGTGTACCCGCCGCGCGCGTGTAAAGCACTACTGCTAAGAGACGCGCGGTCAGCTTGCCTATATCGCTGCGGTATGGCATGTGCCCAGTTAGTGACCGGTCTGGTCGTATAGACTGATACATTAGAAGCGTAAGCACAGTAAGCCAGCACCATGATGCAAATGTACCGAGAAATCGACAGTGACCCCATGTGCTTTGGCTACCGCGAGAGCGTGGCGCCGACGAGCTTACGAAATAAGTTATGCATAGATATATCACACAACACGCCGAGCTGATAAGTGGTAGCGAGATTACAGCATCTAACGTACATTAGCTACTATTCGATTCAAGTCTAAACACCACTACAATATGATAATCTGCCTATATCGATATGGTTTCGCATGTTCGTCATACATATTAGAGCTTGCCACTCGGAAAGGATCTACGTCACTCGGTCAGTCAGTAGCTATGCAAAGAAGTCAGTAAGTGCGCCAGCTAGACAAGTAAGATTAATGCATGTGAAAGGTAGTGGAAAGACCCTTTAGTAATATCATAAAGAGCTCAGCGGAGCAATTTTAAGACATAATATTGGTGTTTGTGGTGACCTTCTACCTGTCCTAAAAGATACTTCACGCGTGGAACGGATCAAACCTTGCTCTAATAGACCGTCGCAATCAAAGGAATAGGCGTATTTACTTCAGCTAAACTGGGACTTCGTAGTATCATTGATACTGACCCGTCTTCTGAACAGCGTATATTACATTTGCAGCCACGCGCGCCTCCGATTCGTCTCATTCGGGGAGCTATGCGCTCAAATGGGATTATAGCCCAAACCTTCCCGGCTCATCTTGCAGATCACGTTAAACCCGGGCCATGTCTCCCATAACATGTGAACACTAAGAATATTATGTGCAGTGTGATTTTGGAACGTAACATAAGTAGATCACAGTGTACATATATTATATGTAGCTTCGCTTTTAAAAGAAAATCTAAGCACACCGCAGCGCAGCAGAGGTGGTCAAACCTTTCAGCACCAATCAACCATGCCCTAGCGTCCGCGGAGCGGGCACCCAGAGCGCTAGTCGCTCCGCTTCTAACCTTGTAGCGTGTCCGTCCGTCTGTCAATAAGTCCGTCCGGTTCCTTTCTTGCTGCTTTTTCCTGCCTTTTCGCATGGCTATACTCGGCCTGTCTAATACAGTTTCGTCCCATCTTACCGACCGCGCCTACCTTTCTGACTCGACCTAACTATTCCAAAATTACAAATATATCCAAAAGCGTCACACAATTAACTCGCGCCCTGATTGGGCAATACCTGCCGACCTGCGACACTGACTGGATCTGTCGCACGATCAGACCGTCTCTCGCCCTCGCGATTGGACGTAAGATAAACATTTTTGTCTTGCACGAAACGCATCGATTGGTTGCAAACAGCCAGGCGAGCTGCGCAGATACTTGATTATTGACATTTAGCTACGCAAAACCTGTCGTATGTACTGCAAATCGGGCACAGTAACCACTTTATTTTTTAAGAGCTCTGCACACTAGAGATATTTATTATTATTAATGTAGACTTCACAGACCAGTATTTTGTAAGAGCTCTGGGATATTATTTTCCACACACTTTTCAAAGTAAAGACGATATTAATAGTATAAGCTTCACAGACCGCATTTGTAAGAGCTCGGCGATGCTATTTTCCACAGACTTTCTAAAGTTGAGACGATAGTATTTTTTAATACTAAAGTAGGCTTCACGACCAGCGCTTTTTGTAGGGACTTTGCGAATATATATCTTCTTTACTTCACCTGGCACTCACCACTGCCACCGTGCAATGAAGGTGCGCGGCTGCACGGGCATTTCACTATCTGCTCCCGTGCACCCCACCCGACGAATGCATGCGCGCACGATAGATAGTTATTTTAGTCAATTTATATTGCATGTAAAGTATGTTTTTGTTTGGAAATCTGATAATAATATATTATAACAAAGCCAAATAATACTATTTTAAAACATTTTAATATTTTGCCTAATGATAAATACCAGTCTTCCAGTACCGTGCTATTGGCTAATGTTTGGACGCAAGTAATTGGTTAAAACAATAAGTTTTGCTAACTTACTCACAGTTTGCAAAATGGTGGGCCCTGTGTGCAAGCAATGCGAGGCGAAGATTGACCCGCTTCTGCTGAGCCCGCAGCGGTCTACGACGGATTCCTGGGTGCGCTGTGTCTGCTGCGGGAAGCTGCAGTACGGCTACGCATTCCGTACAATCAGCGGGCGGGACAACGTGCGGCGCTGTATTGTCTGCGAGAACGACCCAACAGCGGTTGAGTTCTGGGAGGAAAAGCCCCCACCACCTGATTCGGCCGAAATGCGCCGACAGGAAAGCCTGGCAAACGTCAAGAAGGTGATGGGACCTGACTGGTACCCCAAGAGTAAAAAAAGACACAGCCACCCTCGCAAGCTGACCGCCCGAAACGCCAAGTACATCGAGCAAAAGAAGCAGCAGAAGAGCAAGTAATTGGTAAATACACCCTTTTAGGCCCCCATTTTCCTACCTATATTTGTATTTAGTATACTGGTTGACGGTACGAGGCTTTGCGCCGCACATACGGTATACTGACTATGGCGCTGCCAATAGTGTTGACACACCTACAGAGGGTAGCGCGTTTCAAATAATAATTAGCGCACGGTATCTACTGTGAACCCTTGCAAGCTGACCGTCCCTATCTGCTTCCGCGTAACAATAGATCGAGAGTACACTCGCTCACTTGGATACATACAAACCATGCTATCTGTGCCATCAGCGCACACAGCGTATGTTCCATTAATGTGCGCTCACAAATTGAAACTACAGCATCGAGTGAGCACTACACGCGACGATTAAGTTGCTGTCTACATAGATCATGTGTGCGGTAGCGCAAACAAAACCGGTGGGTGTGGTAAGTCGAGCTGTCTGTACGCAGTACTATACTTTAGTGCCCTGTCCATAATGGTCGAGATAAGAGCTCGGCTCAGTCGCGGGTGGCTATAAGGTGTACCCGCCGCGCGCGTAGATACTGCGTTGAATACAGGTGACAGACGCGCGGTCAGCTTGCCAGTATCGCTGCAGTATGGCCTGTGTCCAGTTAGTGACCTGCTTGGTCATATAGACTGATACATCAGAAGCGTAAGCACAGTAAGCCAGCACGACGACGCGAATTAACCGAGAAAGCGACAGTGATCCTATACATAAGTTTTAGATATCACAAGCGTGTGATATGCACTCATTAACGATCTCGCAATATATGCACGGATACATCAAATAGCACGCCGAGTTGATAAGTAGGCAGGAAAAGTACTTCATATAATGTACATGAGCGACGATTCGAATCAAGTCTAAGATATCTACGATCTGATAATCTGCCTACAGTTATGTGGCTTTGTATGTTCGTCGTAGATATCGGACCCAGTATAATGTCAGCTGGAAAGGATTTACGCCACTCTGCCAGTCGGTAGCTATACAAATAAGTCAGAAAGTACGTCAGCTATGCAAGTAAGATTAATGCATGCGGAAGATAGCGCAAATACCCTTCAGTAACATCACAAACAGCTCAGCAGAATAATTTCAAAGCATAATATTGATGTTTGTGGCGACCATCGGCAAATACTACCTATCCTAAAAGATACATCACGCGAGGAGCTGATTAATATTGCTCTATTATACCGTCGCAATCGATGATATGTGTCGACTGCCTCACGGCGATGACGTGCAGATGGGAAATATGTTTGATTAGGCGTATTTATTCTAGCTACACTGGGATTCCTCACCGATCTACGCATACTTCGTAGCATCATTGATACTGACCCGTCTTCTGAACAGCATATATTAGCTTTGCAGCCACGCGCGCCTCCGATTCGTGTCATTTTGGGAGCAAAGCGCTCAAACGAGATTATAGACAGAACCTTTCCGGGTAAGATGGTGCTCATCTTGCAGATCACGATAAACCCTGGTCATGTCTACCATAACATGTGAGCACTAAGGATACTGTGTGCGGTGTTGTTTTGGAACGTAATATACGTAGATCACAGTATACATGTACTATATGTTGCTTCGCTTTGAGTAGAAATTCGAAGCCCACCGCAGCGCAGCGGAGGTGGTCAACCCTCTCTACACCAACCAACCATGCCCTAGCGTCCGCGGAGCGGGCGCCCAGAGCGCTAGTTTCCCGCTTCCTTGCCGAGTAACCTGTCTGTCCGTCCGTCTGTCAATAAGTCCGTCCGGTTCCTTTCTTTCTGTTTTTTCCTACCCTTTCGCATGGCTACACTCGGCCTGTCTTATACAGTTTCCTCCCATCTTACCGACCGCGCCTACCTTTCTGACTCTATGCAAGAATTACAAATATATCCAAAAGCGTTACACAATTAACTCGCGCCCTGATTGGGCAATACCTGCCGACCTGCGACACTGACTGGATCTGTCGCACGATCAGACCGTCTCTCGCCCTCGCGATTGGACGTAAGATAAATTTTTTTGCCTTGCACGAAACGCATCGATTGAATACAGACACCAAAGCGTTACAAACACCAAAGTGTTAACAATTCTATATATACATTTAGCTACGCAAAGCCTGCCCTATGTGCATCAAATCGGGCACGCTAACCACCGCTTTTTGTAAGGACTTTGCAAACATTATTTTTTACTTCTTCTGGCACTCTCCACTGTCAGCGTGCAAGAAGGCGTACGGCGGCATGGCCATTGCGCTAACTGCTCCCGTGTACCGCATCGACGAATGCATGCGCGCACGCTGCATAGTGTTTTTAGTCACTTTTATTGCATGTAAAGTATAAATATCTGACAGTATTACTATTAAAGCAAAATATTAAATATCAACTTTTTAATATTTTTTAAATAATAAATATCCGCGTTACATTACCGTGCTATTGGCTAATATTTGGACGCAAGTAATTGGTTAAAATAATATATGCTGCTTACTTACTCACAGTTTGCAAAATGGTGGGCCCTACGTGCAAGCAATGCGAGGCGAAGATTGACCCGCTTCTGCTGAACCCGCAGCGGTCTACGACGGATACCCGGGCGCGCTGCGTCGGTTGCGGGAAGCTGCAGTACGGCTACGCTTTCCGAACAATCAGCGGACGGGACATCGTGCGGCGCTGTATTGCCTGCAAGAACGGCCTAAAAGCGGTTAAGTTTTGGGAGAAAAAGCCCCCACCACCTGATTCAACCGAATTACGCCGCCAGAAAAGCCTGTCAAGGCGATGGGTCCTGACTGGTACCCCAAGAAAAGAAAAAGACGCAGCTTCCCTCGCAAGCTGACCGCCCGAAACGCCAAGTACATCGAGCAAAAGAAGCAGCAGAAGAGCAAGTAATTGGTAAATACACCCTTTTAGGCCCCCATTTTCCTACCTATATTTGTATTTAGTATACTGGTTGACGGTACGAGGCTTTGCGCCGCACATACGGTATACTGACTATGGCGCTGCCAATAGTGTTGACACACCAACAGAGGGTAGCGCGTTTCAAATAATAATTAGCGCACGGTATCTACTGTGAACCCTTGCAAGCTGACCGTCCCTATCTGCTTCCGCGTAACAATAGATCGAGAGTACACTCGCTCACTTGGATACATACAAACCATGCTATCTGTGCCATCAGCGCACACAGCGTATGTTCCATTAATGTGCGCTCACAAATTGAAACTACAGCATCGAGTGAGCACTACACGCGACGATTAAGTTGCTGTCTACATAGATCATGTGTGCGGTAGCGCAAACAATACCGGTGGGTGTGGTAAGTCGAGCTGTCTGTACGCAGTACTATACTTTAGTGCCCTGTCCATAATGGTCGAGATAAGAGCTCGGCTCAGTCGCGGGTGGCTATAAGGTGTACCCGCCGCGCGCGTAGATACTGCGTTGAATACAGGTGACAGACGCGCGGTCAGCTTGCCAGTATCGCTGCAGTATGGCCTGTGTCCAGTTAGTGACCTGCTTGGTCATATAGACTGATACATCAGAAGCGTAAGCACAGTAAGCCAGCACGACGACGCGAATTAACCGAGAAAGCGACAGTGATCCTATACATAAGTTTTAGATATCACAAGCGTGTGATATGCACTCATTAACGACCTCGCAATATATGCACGGATACATCAAATAGCACGCCGAGTTGATAAGTAGGCAGGAAAAGTACTTCATATAATGTACATGAGCGACGATTCGAATCAAGTCTAAGATATCTACGATCTGATAATCTGCCTACAGTTATGTGGCTTTGTATGTTCGTCGTAGATATCGGACCCAGTATAATGTCAGCTGGAAAGGATTTACGCCACTCTGCCAGTCGGTAGCTATACAAATAAGTCAGAAAGTACGTCAGCTATGCAAGTAAGATTAATGCATGCGGAAGATAGCGCAAATACCCTTCAGTAACATCACAAACAGCTCAGCAGAATAATTTCAAAGCATAATATTGATGTTTGTGGCGACCATCGGCAAATACTACCTATCCTAAAAGATACATCACGCGAGGAGCTGATTAATATTGCTCTATTATACCGTCGCAATCGATGATATGTGTCGACTGCCTCACGGCGATGACGTGCAGATGGGAAATATGTTTGATTAGGCGTATTTATTCTAGCTACACTGGGATTCCTCACCGATCTACGCATACTTCGTAGCATCATTGATACTGACCCGTCTTCTGAACAGCATATATTAGCTTTGCAGCCACGCGCGCCTCCGATTCGTGTCATTTTGGGAGCAAAGCGCTCAAACGAGATTATAGACAGAACCTTTCCGGGTAAGATGGTGCTCATCTTGCAGATCACGATAAACCCTGGTCATGTCTACCATAACATGTGAGCACTAAGGATACTGTGTGCGGTAAATCACAGTATACATGTACTATATGTTGCTTCGCTTTGAGTAGAAATTCTAAGCCCACCGCAAGCGCAGCGGAGGTAGTCGGCCCTCTCTACACCAACCAACCATGCCCTAAGGTTCGCAGAGCAGACGCCCAGACCTCTAGTTTCCCGCTCCCTAACCTTGTAGCGTGTCTGTCTGTCTGTCCGTCCGTCTGTCAATCCGTCCGTCGCACTCCCTGTATTGCTGCTTTTTCCTGCCTTCCCGCATGGCTACACTCGGCCTGTCTTATACAGATTCCTCCCATCCTAACAAGGTGCGCTGACTGTATAATAGCAGTAGGGTAGTTTTAGATGTATATGCATGTATGTACGGGCGTGGGGCTCCTTGCCCTACTATATATTCAAGAGAGACCTCTCAGGATACAGTCTGAGGCTTGCCCCGAGACTCCACAGTGGTATGGCAGTTGGTAGCGATAGCAATCAGGTTGGGTGGGTGTGACTGGGAGCGTCTACCACCATGCACGCGCCTAGGGGTCCTAGACCCACCGCGAGTGTCCACGCTCCAAAAGCGATTGGCGCGTGCTGCCAATTGGCCATACCGAAGTTGCAGCCACATGCGAAAGAGTCGTTACGGTCCCGCAATACAGAGGTGCTCTTAAAGTGTGAGCTCCCACATCAAAACACACTTTGCGAGAGCACTTCTGGCGGGACGGAAAGGAATGCAGCAGTCGGTCTCACAAGAGCAAGGAGCCCAAGACCAAGTGCAAGGACAGCTCAAGAACAAGAGATCAATACAAAAACACTTTAAGAGCACGAATGAGCCCCGCGCCTGTACACTTAGATATCATAGCGTCATAATAGACAGTTTTAGAGCATTTTCGGAACTGTGTGAGCCCCGTGAGGAGCTGGGTCGTTCTCGGACACCCTGTGCATACTACTGGCATGACCTGAAGGGCTGGACGGTATCGAACAGACCTGGGCAACCACTCAACAGGGCTGAGGCAACAGCTTTGACGTACCCAAGAGGCAACAGCGCGATGCGGCGTCTGAATTACCATGTACAGCTGCTTGGTCCACAGCCGTGCAAGGTAATTTGGACCCGTCGGACCGTGAGCTGAGGGCTGTAACACGTCGGCCAAGGGGAGGGCCTAAGCAAAAGCTGACTGGACCCACAAGCCCCCTGGAGTGACAAAACCCCTAAGTTGTTTGTAATCCGAGGAGCCGGGATGGAAATGACAGTGGTGTGTTCTACTCACAGAGGGCTTCTGGATTAGTACTGGAAAGGAAAGCTCGGGGCTCTATTCGAATACCACGTTGCTTAAGCTACCGTGTCCATGTTCTGGTGCTTATATTCATGAAGTAGCTGTAGCATAGTTTCCAGTGCACTTAGACTTTCGAGTCTAACTGTCAATATGATTTGTTCTATCTAAATCAGGCGACAGTCCAGTCCAAGATACGAGGACATGGCAAGAGCCCCGAGGAAAAGAAAAAGGTTTCCTAACAACTGTGTAGCGGGATTTGGTGTACAATTAGCTGGACTCAATGTGTACAATGACTAGAATTACCCGAGAGGAACTAGATGAGCGTGTACAACGAGCTCGACAGGAGAACGCTTCACCCACGCAACTGGAACCGAGGAAAGATAGGCAGCTCCGTAAACAAAGGCTTCGTAAAGCAGAGGTGCGCTATCGCAAGGCAATCCAAGAGTTGGAGCAGCTCGACTTAGGTGAAGCACCAGCACCAACTGAATCCGAGCAGATGAGAGTATCTGCTCCGGCGGTAGAGCGTGAGGAGAAGACAGAAGACGATGATCCTGCGGAGCATCAACAGACGATTCGAGGAGGAAACGCGTCGCGAGGGGCTACACGATAC